>NC_137544.1:88869551-89351807 GCF_963082525.1 Nesoenas mayeri | reverse complement strand
ATGGAATTCCTAGGTGACAGGAAGTAAAAATAGGCACATCTGGCCATACATTATAGAGTTAGATTTGCTTGATGTTAGGACCCAGTTCTTCATTTCTTACAATTTTTCTGAATTTTACAGTCCATGCTGAGATTTGTTATCCTGAATATCTGTTCTTAGCTTTATCAGTGATGTGGAGGAGGTGTAGAACACACCATCATGACGTTTGAAGGTGACACCAAGGTGATGGGCACAGTCAATATGCATGAGGGCAGGATGGCCATTCAGAGGGACCTAGAGAGTCTGGAGGAACGGTCAGACAGGGAATTCAACAAGGACAAATGCAACATCTTGAAATGGGAAAGGAAAGGACCCTGTAGTGGTACAGGCTGGGGACTGATGGGCTGGGGAGCAGCTCTGCAGAAAAGGATCTGGGTATCCAGGCAGAGAGCAAGCTGTGAATGAGCTAACAGTGTGCCTTGGCAGTAAAGGAGGCCAACAGTATCCTCAGCTGTATTAAAAGAAAAGCCAGGAGGTTGGAGAAAGTGGTTTTTCTGCATTATTTGTCAATCATTAGACTGTACCCAGACCACTTCATCCAGTTTTGTTCCCCCAGCACAGGGCAGATGTTAACAAACTGAAGAAAATTCACTGGTTATGCAGTCTATGTACTTGGAGATGTTCAAGATCTCATTAAATAAAACCCTGAGAAAAACAGCCTGATCTAATGGCTGACTCTCCTTTGACCACAAGCTCACACTAGAGATCTCCTGAAGTGCCTTCTAATCTGAATTCCATAACTGTAAACCCATTATTTAAAGTTTCGACCAGGAGAGTTCAACCATTTCCAACAAGGCATTTTTAGACACATTAGAATACTTTTTGTAGCATATTGGTTTGCAAACTCTCATTCTCCAGGGTCTAGAAAGGAGACTTCTTTCATATTTTCATTTGAAGTTACTTTTGTGTTCCTTTTGCTGTTCCATAAAAACCCATTCAAGAAAATGTTGTAGAGGTCTTCTCAGCAACAAAGCAGTGGGAGCAGGTTAGAAGTTGCTAAGAAAACTACCTGAAAAATGTCCTTTTTCTTTGCAGTGATTGCACAGGAAGACCAGCATTGGGATTCACCTTTTCTATCTTTAGAAGCCTATGGTGTAGGTGTTCACTTCTGAGTTAGTCAGCCCATGCTCCTTTTATAGCACAGTGTAGGAGTTAACAGCTGGTTAGCTGAGTCCTGCCCTAGATGACTAGCCTAGACACAGAACTTTCAGAATATTTAAATTAGATTAGATTAATCTCATGACTAACAAGCAGCTATCTAGTCTGCATTTGCTTGTTCCTCATTTAGCCCTCCACCCCCTCATTACATGACCAGAAAGCAGTACTATGTTACTTCATCAGGTGATTTTCTGTAGTACCCAAATTCTTTGCAGACATGCAACTTCAATTCAATCTTGGTTTGAAACTATTATTATTCCTGTTTTCTAGGTGGAGGACTGCAATAACAGGTACCCACAGACATATTTATCTAAAGACACTTCATCTCCGAATCCCTGTCCTTGGTCTTATTGGTTTGAATTGGTTTGATGTGACCTTACAAGGAAACTTTCACTTGTCCTGTGATATGGTTTCTGCAAATTTTTACAAAAGCAGTGTTTGACACATATAATGCAATGCACTTCTCTCTTCAACTTTAATTGCACAGAGATCACAATATGTTCCACATACAACAGTTGGTACGGTTATCCCCATTTAACAACAGAGAAACTGGGACACTAAGAGTTTGGAGTGTGACTTGTAGAAGAGTTAATGCTCTTATGTGAATTGACCTCAATTTTTTCTCAACTGAGAGAGAAAATGCACTTGGAATACTGGAAAGTGATCATGGGGGCTAATTCGATTCTTAATAAAAGGGCAAAAATAAACTGTGAGAGGATAACTGAATTATTTTTTTTCCCCAGAAAAAGAATGCATCTTGAGAAAGCTGTAGGGAGGATCCAATGGGAAGTGAATGGCACGTCTGGTCAACAATGCATGCATTGTTAATGAAATAGTCACAAAGTACTACATGTGCTATTTTCTGAGACCTCTGAGCTGGTTTCTTGTCTGCCATACACCTGAATGAAAAGCATATGTCAGATCCTTGAGCTCTGATGCTTTTGGAACAGATGTATCTCTGGCCACATTTCTGCAAAAAGATGAATCTTACAAATAGGTAAAAATATAGATTTGGCTGTTAAACTTACAGTTTGCTGAAGTTTTACACTATAGCTTAACTGAGTTTGTCCAAAGCAATCTTACATTTGCTTCCTAATGTGTTGTGTTTGTTTGTTCTTCCCCTATGAACCTAAAGGCAAAGACAGAGGAAAAAGTAACTTAAATTCAGGTGTTCAATACTAAATGTTCTGTCAATGCTGCTGGGAGATCCTGGAACCGTGTCAGTTCTCCAGGGCAGAATATACAGTAGCTGTTTACAGCATGTTTTGTTGTTGTCCATTTTTATCAGTTAGTTCCTGAAAACTGAGACAATGCAGTGAAGAAATCTGTTACTTATTTCATGTTTAAAGGAGCTGTCTGTTTCACTGCTCTGGATGTCCGATGGAGATTTCAAGTAAGTGTAAGTGCATTTTAAACCCTTTTAGAATCTAAGGATTGTCACATGTTCCTCAAGTCCAGTGTCCTGTCACCAGGAGTGGCAAGCTGCACATGCAAAAGCAGAGCTTGCCTATGATAATCATTCCTCTATGACATCTTTCCATCCCAGCATCAAAGTTTAAAGACTTCCTGAGCCAGAGGTTGTAACCTAACCTTTGTGTTGAATAGCTACCAAAAGACTTTGAGGACTCTCAACAATATGACATGTCCAGAAACCTGCAAGGTGATGGTGAAAGATGCCTGTTAGGTCCTACTTGTAATCTGTAGTGGATACATAGCATAATTCTAAAGGCAGCTGCTGCTATTCCCCGGGCTCTGGCAGGAAATGGTCTCAATTGCAGTTCATTGCAGGTTGAAGGTGTGTCAGAGATTTCCCCCCGCAAAGTCAAAACTCACTCCCTGAGCAAGTCCAGCAATTCAAAAAGCATTGTGGAGGAGTGGGGGGTGTATATGTAGGGGGGTGTATTTCTTCCCTGAGTAACATGTATAATGTTTTTATTCAGAATTAATTGCACTATTGCTGAAGAGGGACATTTTTTCAAGCTCCTGTAAATACGCAACATTTACTAGTTGCCAGTCAGAAACAAATGTTGTTTAGAGTTAAGAGATATAGAGAATTTATAGGAATGAGTCCGATTTATAGATAGTGAACAAAGGCGCATCAAAAGGAAAAGCAATCTCAAAGGATGTTTTGTTCACTTTGGAAAACCCTCTGCGCTAAGCATTGTATTTTGCCAATAGTGTACAAGGAATATCACTAGATCCAGGACCTGAACCTCCCTAC
This sequence comes from Nesoenas mayeri, assembly GCF_963082525.1. Classification (NCBI taxonomy): domain Eukaryota; kingdom Metazoa; phylum Chordata; class Aves; order Columbiformes; family Columbidae; genus Nesoenas; species Nesoenas mayeri. The sequence goes on along the minus strand of NC_137544.1, from coordinate 89,348,389 downwards.
CTTCATAAAGCACTCAGATAATGGTCTGTGGACTTCGATGTTTTTACTTTCAGGCCCAGTGAATATTTAATGATCTATGCAAAATGCAGCCTCTCCATACATGTAGAGACATACAGACACATTCATATGTCTAAATGGATATACAAAGAGAAAAGCACATAGTAATAGTCAGTAGTCTGTTGCTAATGGTCAGGATGCAAGTTCAAGATTTTACTTTTAATCAAGCAGTTCTGTAATTTAAATACACCATAGGTGGCTATAAGACTTCAGCAGAACAGCAGTTAGGGATGTCTCATCTAAGCCAGCTGAAGATTACAAAGCCTCTTGGAATGGTGACTACATTTACTGTCTGGATAGGAACCGACTGTCCCACCCAAGAGCTCTGATCCTTCACATGAACATTATATCCAAAAAACCCAACAGATTAGATTTTGTTTTGTTTTGTTTTTGTAAATAAGCACTCATTCACAAGTGTTTGTACAACACTTACATATGCCAAGTTTATCTAAAAAAGGTCCTAAGCAGATCATTCTTTGCTATGAGTAGTATATCCCACCAAACACTGCTGTTGCATGCTATTACCATTTATGAACACTCATTTTCTTAACTTAGTTGGAGATTTGATTTTGACTTGCTTTGGTTGGGGGGACAGGAGTGGAAGGGGGTGAACAAATGACAGAACAAGAAGAATATAGAACTTAAAAATTGTTCTGATTTTGCAGATGTTTCTTCATCTACTCATTACTTTTTGCATATGCATGTCTGTGAGTAATGTAGGTTTCATTGCTTACATAAGTTTCTGGTTAATATACTTTAAAAGCTTCATGAAGAAAATCATCATTTGAATTATTTATCATTACAGATGCTTTTAAGGCACTTACCACCATGATATCTGCATGCACTTTTTATAGTTTGTATTAGATCATTAATAGCTAAAAAGAGAGAGAAAAAAATCCACCATCCTGTTCTGCAGTACTCTATAGCTGAAGGGCAAAGGAGGTGTTTTTGGCCAGTCAGCTGAAAAAGCAGAAGCTTGTTGCTTCAGATCAGCCCACACAGAGAGGTACAATTTCAGCCCTTGAGCACACCCAGATACACTCCAAAGTATTTCCAATAGAAGCGATTTGCAGAGACAGGCCTCTTTTCCAGAATACTCTCCCTCCAGATCCCAGAATCCTCATCGTGGTCCCACAGATCTAGGTATTTTATATGAGTAGAGGCCAGATAATCTGGATAAATTAATCCCATTCTTTGGTCACCAAATTGACAGGAATGGTGTAGATTCCGATAGCCATGCCTCTATTCTTCTGAGGCCTATTGCTCAGCTCCAGGCTGTGAGTGGAACGTATGGGTGTTAGGGGTGGAATATGGAACAGGCTTTCTACACAATGTCATCTTCTGGTGTTGGATTTGGTGTTATTTTGGCTATAATTCACTGAGACCTCAGCTAAATTATTTTGCACCTGCTTGGGGATAAGAGGATGTATAGAGGCAATTACTGCAAACTAGTTGGTGCCCAATGACCTGTGTTACTCTGTTCATACAAGCTGTGTTACTTTGTTCATACATCTAAACCATAAGACAACTCTAATAGGAAGCAAGATAACCTGAGGTAATTTTCAGCTTCCACAGGCTAAATATAAAAACACAAGTATCTTCCACAGCTCTACTTTTGTGCTCCTGGATGTTACCCTAGAACAACATGTCCATGTGTCTAAACCATAAGCAAGATCCCTGGAAACATTGAAGGTCAGGGTGGATGGGGCTCTGAGCAACCTAATCTAGCTGAAGATGTCCCTGCTTATTACAGGGGGGTTGGACTGGATGAGCTTTGAAGGCACCTTCCAACATAAACTATTCTATGATTCTAAGATTTTATTAACCATTTGAAAAATGTAGTTTTTAGGGGCAAGCAGAGCAGGGTTCAGATCCCACGTCTTCTTGTGCAAAATGCATGTGTTCTCTTGTCCTATATAATTCTGCATTTTGGCAACAGAACTTCAAAGCCACTGCTGAGCAGACTGTTTTTCAGAGCATCAGGAGTCAGACTGTTGAATACAGCACTGTCCCTGTATCTCTCTCATGTACTTCAGTTATTATTCACATCACGAAGTTGCCTTTGCAAGATGTTGGACTTGCTGCTGCTTCTGGTGCTGGATTTCACTCTGTTTTTTCAAACTTATTTAAAAAAAAAAAAAAAAAAAGGCAAGATTTCACTAGTTTTATCCTCTAGATAACCTTGTCATTCCTGCCATTATCTATTATTAAACCACAGCAGAGCATTATCCCAGTTGGACTGAATGAGTCTCTAAAAAAAAAGTCACATCTCTTATATTTTTTCAGAAAATAACAATACCAGAATAGCCATACTGAACCAGAACTTATCACTGGTCAATAGTACCAATTTGAGGAAAAACATAAGATTAGGATAAATCTACAGTGACACTTTATGATAACATTTAAGATTTTAGCAATTGGTAGTTTACAGATGTCCTGAGCTGTAGATTGTACCTGCATCTTCACTCTTAATAGCCCTCAGTGGACTTGTCTTCTACGAATGTCTGTTTTTTTTCTGAACCTACTTATACTCTGGGGCCCTGCAACAATCTGAAGTAGCGCTTTTTTTTTTTTTTCATTGTGTGAAAAATACTCTCCTTTTCATTTCTTAATTTAAAAATATCCATCTGATTCTTTCACTTGTACATTACTTCCTCTGCACTACTTGAGAATGTATAGAGATCTGTCAAATCCCCTTTGACCATCTCTTCTGCAAGCTGAAAAGCTTAGCATGATTAACCTTTCTTCACTCAAAAGCATCTATTGCAACTTCTTTTTTACTACAACTGTTTTAAAACAAACAAACCAACACATCAATCCATGATTAAATTGTCAATGATAATATAGAAAAGGTTAGTGTGCAATGAGCACTAGATTATCTTTGGGAAAACAGAATGTGGATTTATGTCATATTAGGCTTTGATATGAGGGCTGTAGATGTATTTTTTTGCCAGCTTCCAAGGGTGCAAAATTAACAGATTGAAGACAGAATATAGATGAGTACTTCTGAACCTGGAAACTTAGCATAATGTAGCAATCCAACAGAGAAAAGGCAAAAATTAGGCTAAAGAGCATTGCCAAATAAAGCTCTCTCAGGTAGGAAGAGGTGTTACAAAATGGATCAGACTATTAGGATATCCATACAATGTTAGTTTTGTATGGATATGCCACTGGCAGGTTTTATGCTGGGTTTTGGCTAAAGTTTAACCCATTAGGAGTTAATAGTCTGATCCATTTTGTAACAAAGTCTAGTTAGTAATTTATGAGTCATTACCAACTTATTCAAATACAAAATACAGGAAGCTTGTGGAGACTGGAAATAAGAGGAACAGCCAGAAAAGAAGCCAGAGAAGTCCTCCTTTACCATCAGCACTTCAAAAACATCATCTTTGTAATGAGACTTTAAGCAATACAGTTATCTCAAACTACAGAGAATGTAGCCAGTGGAGAAATAGTGTAAATAGAGAGAACAAAACAGAATACATTTGTACATCAGACCTAACCAGGAAAATGGCTGCAAGAAAGGAGAAACTATGAGTGAGGAGAAAAGCTGGAAGAACTGAGGAGTGGGACAGGCCTGGCAATGATACTGCACGTCATTGCTTTACCAGGAAATCCATCTGTCCCTCATTTCTGATGACAGCCCCGACTTCTGAGTCATGGATAAATCCTGCCCCCATTCTCAGCGATATTTCTAAAATTATCTTGGACTGTTGAAATATTTTATATCTCAAGCAGGAGTTACAGAATTGATACAAAATTTAACTGATGAACCATGAGGCTTACGCTGTGCAGAAGTCAAGTCACATGGACACAACAATAATCCTTTCCATATTTAATACTCTCAAGTTTGTACAGAGCAGCTTCTACAGCAGCCTTATCTTAAAATAGGAATGTGGAGTTGATTTTACGTTAGATGATGGTTGAGATGCAAGCCTAAGTCTCCTGACGTACTGATTCCACAGGAATGCAAGTTACACAGTCTCACAAGACCAGAAAAAAAATGTTTGTTGTATGGACCATTGAATCTCAAAAGAACTTACATGTAGTGCACCTGCAGGTTCAGATTTTACACTTGACGCACTGAGTGCATAGTTTTCTCATCTTAAATCGTCTTTACACTTCACTGGGAGTGGGGAGGAGGTGTTGGACGGTTTTCACCTGATAAAGACTGTAGGTGTCAGGACTATCCATTCTATCAACTCCCTTCTCTTGATGCTATTACCAGCTTAAAAATGGCATTTTGTTCTGTTTAGGTAATTCATAAACACAGGAAAGTTCAAATCACAGATGTCTCTGATGGTAAATACAAATTGCCAGAGGGAAAAAGATAACTTCAAACTTAGCTTACCTGGGACAAATGATTTGAGGACAAAAAAAAGCAGCATCTGAAAAACTGCAATGTGTCTAGCTCATGAGACAAAATAGATGTGCAAGACATACATTCTCTTCTCACATTAGAAAATACCTTCATCGCTACAGCACCCAAAGTAAATACAATTTAATGAAGGACAAATTTGAGTCATTGCAACAAAGTGTTGGGATTTAGAAATATTGAACCATCTTGTTTCTAGAAAGAACTGAAAATGAAACATTACACTGCATCTGAATTAAAAATGCAATGAAGTTTTGGTCATATGGAAAAAGTTCAACACCTCACCTTTTTATAAATCCAGCAACACAAGAAGTACCAGAATTTAATACAGGACTGAAACCCTGATTTGTTTCTCAGAGTTCTCCTGCCTCAACTAAAAGCCTCTCAGGAACTGGTTTCACAGAATAATTGCACAGGTGTTAGATCAGCATGCCAGCACTCCACTGGCCTAAACTGAGAATCTATGATGGAGAATGATTCTGCAAATTTGCTCTCGTGCCAGTAGTTCCTGAAAGATGATCTGGACTTTCAATTAATATAGGAAAACATTCTTATCAAAAAGTAACACACAATACAGTAAAGGCAAGAACTTTTCTGTAGAAAAAGGTTTTAAAACAAACTACAGCTAATCTGTGAAACCTGCTACATCATGAATAAGCACAAAGCCTAAGATTTTATCAGCATTGAAGAAAGAATTGGTTATTTACATAGATAATGAGGACATCCATATGCTGATTTGATAGCCTACATAAATTAAGAGACATAGAAACCTTTATGGCTTTATTACCTGTTCTGAATATGGGATAATGCTATTCTGAAAGACAAGTTTTTTACAAATGTCCATCATTCAGACACTTATATTACTCACTGCAGAATCCTGTTTCACAGATAACACACAGTGTTAAATGGACTGCCAAAATGATTAGGCAATGGTCTTCTTCCAGAGACATCATCTGGCTGGCATGCCTCTGGATGGGTGATGACTTTCTTAACAGGTATCTTTGGTTCTGCTCTAGATTTACGTGATAGATGGCTACAAAGGTCCCTTAACGAAGACCACCAGGTTCAGTCACCTGTACAGTCAAGTAGGACACAGTGGCTGTAAAAATTGTTATGTTTTCACAGCAATTCTTTAGATCCACAGTTGCACTCTTCCTTTTCTGGTACTGACTGGAACATTAAGGAGAAGACATCTAGAAACCACATATGATGAAACCAAAGAAGTGGCTTCAAGCCAGGCATGCTGACTCCTGCTATGCCTTGCCGCACTGCAACATGGATTCCACCCTTCTGCAGAGTTGACTCACAAGCTTTCTCTTGGCTGACACCTCTGGTTAGTGCAGAAGTCTACTCATGTCTACTCAACAAGTGATTTAAGGCTTCCTGGAGGATCAGTGTAACTAACCCACTGGAAGCTGCTCCCTAGAGCTTTATCCTGATGAGTTCTACACCTCTCTGTCAGTGACCCTCTGGGAGGATTCCTTAAGATGTGAAATACAGATACATAATTGTCACTGTCAGGAAAAGTGTTGTGGGTGCAGTCGTGTAAACACTACAGTGAAGTTCACTTACATTCATCACTTGGGCACAGAACTCACTTTTGTGAAGCTCGCAAAAAGGCAAAAAGAAAAGGAGTAGCCAATGTTTCTGCTCTTCCATTGGGGCAGATATTGTGGGGGCTGCACAGAGTCAGGACATTCAGTAGTCTGCAGTTTTAGGCCTCAAAATGTGCCTGGAGACTCTGCTGAATCCACAGTTCACCAGACAGAAGACATATCTGGTGCTCAGACTAAATTTTCCTTATCTAGATGTTTCCTAGGTACCACCCAAACAGCGCCTTTCCCTCTTGCCTACTGCATAAATGCAGCCTGCAGATCTGCTTTACAGGATTATCCCAGGGAAGGCAGAGACAGCAAGAAAGGAAAGATATGGGAAAATTAATTTAGTTTCAGGCAGGAGCAACACACACTGAACATTGCACATTGCACACTTATTCCTCCATAGAACTGCTCAGACATCATTGTGAAGAACTAGCTCAAAAAGCCAGATCATACCTAGTAGGATATGTAGACAGAGAGATGAGAATATCCATTTTGATCAGCTCAGACAGTTCTTTAATTCACAATGACCAAATTCCAAAGCTCTGCATCACCTAGCGACATTTAAAAAAAAAAACAACAACAACTAAGAAGCATTGTCCTTACCAGAAGCTTCAGAAGCTTTTATGAAATCTATTTAGTAAATAGGCTGCACCATCTTCAGTGCCCTATGTTGCAACAGGAACTAGATTGTAGCAAGGGAAAGTGTAGAGTCCTGCATCTGGGCAGGAACAACCCCAGGTTCCAGTATAGGCTGGGGAATGACCTATTAGAAAGCAGTGCAGGGGAAATGATCTCAAATTTACTTGGAACCTCTTGTGTCCCAGCTTGATCCCATTACCTCTTGTCCTATCATTGTTTGCCACCGAGAAGAGCCTGGTTTCATCCTCATCCTTCGTCCTCATCCTCACCTTTTATATACTTATAGACATTAATAAGGTCCCCCCTTAGCCTCTTCTTCTCCAAACTAAAGAGACCCAGCTCCCTCAGCCTTTCCCCATAAGGGAGATGCTCTACTCCCTTCATCATCTTTGTTGCCCTGTACTGGACTCTCTCCAGCAGTTCCCTGTCCTTCTGGAACTGAGGGGCCCAGAACTGGACACAATATTCCAGATGGGGTCTCACCAGGGCGGAGTAGAGGGGAAGGAGAACCTCTCTCGATCTACTAACCACCCCCGTTCTAATACACCCCAGGATGCCATTGGCCTTCCTGGCCACAAGGGCACAGTGCTGGCTCATGGTCATCCTGTTGTTCACCAGGACCCCCAGGTCCCTTTCCCCTGCACTGCTATCTAATAGGTCATTCCCCAGCCTATACTGGAACCTGGGGTTGTTCCTGCCCAGATGCAGGACTCTACACTTTCCCTTGTTAAATTTCATCAGGTTATTCCTCACGCAACTCTCCAACCTGTCCAGATCCCGCTGGATGGCAGCATAGCCTTCTGGTATGTCAGCCACTCCTCCCAGCTTAGTGTCATCAGCAAAGTTGCTGATAGTACACTCTACTCCCTCATCCAAGTAATTGATGAATACGTTGAATAATATTGGCCCCAGTACTGACCATTGAGGCACTCCACTAGATATTGGCATCACAATGCCTGATGCATATGCCATCCCCTGCCCAGGAGAGGCAGAGCCTATCTTGCAGAACTAAAGCAGCCCTGTTGCTGTCCACTCCATTGGGCTGCTTGGCTCTACAATGTGTCCACCTCTTCTGCTCATGGCAGCTCTACCAGCCCCAAGCAGCTGCAGATGGTGGCTCAAATGCCATATAGATAGATGAGGCAGGTGGTGCCAGGTGCTTCTACTGGTGCACTTTGCTTTACTTTAACAAAAGCCAGTGGGACACCAGTCCTTCAAAAAGAGTGCTGTGGTCTCCTGCAGCCGGGAAAATTCATGAATCCCCTGTACATTGCATGAGTAAAAAAATCGAGCACAGCTTTCACGGCCACAAAAATGGGAATGAGGTCATTGATGATCAATAACCTGTTATTTTCTTAAAGAATTCAACACCCAGAAGTCTTGCTAAAACCACTGTTAGAAATAGCCACATCATACATTTAGAAAATCAGACCATTAACCAGGCCTCCTGTGGAGGAAGGATGGTTCCTTGGAGTATAGTCAACAGCACTCTGTCTAGTCTGTTTTTCCAAATGGCCTCTGTAACAGAGCCTCCATCGCATCCCTTGGTAACTATCCCATAACATAACAGCTCCCATTTCTTGCTGTTTTGCTAAAGTTTTCTCTCAGTGTATTTGTCCTCACCCTACCCTCTTGCACTCACTTTAAAATCCCACCCTTGTGAGGCTATTTGGGACCCCCTCTTCTAAATACTCCAAGAACACTTTTCCTACATTTGTTTTAAGATTAATTACGTCCTTTTTGTAGTGACCAGAAAAGGAGGTAGCATTGTTCTCTCCTCTGTGCTTTTGCCATCCAGAAGGGATCACGGCTGTGCTATACTTGGCTAAGGAACAGGCATAAAAGACAGAATCATAGAATCATTTCAGCTGGAAGGGACCCTCAGGATCATGGAGTCCAACCATAACCTAACCTAACTCTAGCACTAAACCATATCCCTAAGAACCTAGTATAAACAAGTTTTAAACACCTCCAGGGATGGTGACTCCACCAGTTCCCTGGGCACCCTGTTCCAATGCCTGACAAACCTTTCCATGAATCATTCTTTTCCTAACATCCGAACTAAACCTCCCCTGGCACAACTTGAGGCCATATCCTCTTGTCCTATCACTTGCTTCTTGAGAGAAGAGACCAACACCCTCCATTCTACAACCTCCTTTCAGGTAGTTATAGACACCAGTAAGGTCTCCCCTCAGCCTCCTTTTCTCCAGGCTAAACAGCCCCAGCTCCCTCAACCACTGTTTATAAGACTTGTGCTCCAGGCTTTTCAACAGCTTTGTGGCCCTCCACTGCCCTCTCACTAGTACCTCAATGTCCTTATGATGAGAGGCCCAAAACTGAACACAGTATTCAAGATGGGGCCTCACCAGTGCCAAGTACAGTGACACAATCACTTCTCTAGTCCTGCCAGCCACACTATTTCTGACACAAGCCAGGATGCTGTTGGCCTTCTTGGCCACTTGGGCACACTGCTGGCTCATATTCAGCTGGCTGTCAATCAACACCCCCAGGTGCTTTTCTGCCAGGCAGCTTTCCAGCCACTCTCCCCCAAGTCTATAGGGCTGCCTGGGGTTGTTATGACCCAAGTGCAGGACCTGGCACTTGACCTTGTTAATTCTCATACAGCTGACCTCAGCCCAACAATCCAGCTGGTCCTATTCCTCTGTATGGCCTTCCTGCCCTCTAGCAGATCAACATTCCCACCCAGTTTGGTGTCATTTGCAAACTTACTAAAGGTGCACTCAATCCTCTCATCCAGATCATTGATAAAGAGATTAAACAGAACTGGCCCCAATATTGAACCCTAGGGAACACCACTTGTGACTGGCCATCAACTGGATTTGGCTTCATTCACCACAACTCTTTGGGCCCAGTCCTCCAGCCAGTTCTTTATCCACTGAAGAGTACACCTGTCCAGGTCATGAGCTGCCAGCTTCTCCAGGAGAATGCTGTGGGATATAGTGCCAAAGGCTTTACTGAAGTCTAAGTACACAACATCCACAGCCTTTTCCCCACTTACTAGGTGAATCACCCTGTCATAGGAGGAGACCAGGTTGGTCAAACTGGACCTGCCTTTCATAAGCCCGTGCTGACTGGGCCTGATCACATGGTTTTCTTGTATGTGCTGTGTAATATTACTCAAGATCATCTGCTCCATGACCTTCCCCAGCACCAAAGTTAGACTGACAGGTTTGTAGCTCCCCAGATCCTTCTTCTGGCCCTTCTTGTAGACAGGCATCACATTAGCCAACTTCCAGTCAACTGGGACTTCCTCAGTTAGCCAAGACTGCTGACAGATAATGGAAAGTGGCTTACTGATCATCTCTGCCAGCTCCCTCAGCACCCTTGGGTGTATGCCATCTGGCCCCATAGACTTGTGGGTATCCAAGTGGTGTAGCAGGTCACTAACCCATTTCGCCTTAGATTATTTGGGCTTCATTCTGCTCCCCATCTCTGTCTTCTGGCTCAGGGAGCTGGGTACGTGGAGCACAGCTGTTCTGACTATTGAAGACTGAGGAAAATAAAGCATTTACTACCTCAGCGTTTCCCTCATCCTCTGTCACTATGTTTCCCTCTGATGGATGCAGAGGGAATCCCCCTTTGGTTTTACTCTTACAAAATCAAGTGTCCACAGTCAAATGAAATCCCAAAGACAGAATACCTGAGTTAACAAGGTTGTTGCTCATTAAATACCATCTGTGGTCATCTATGAGTAGCAAGAACTTTTGCAAAGTGGTTTGCGTAAGGATGGCAATGTGATTTTCTACAGTGCTATATGGGTGAGGGGGTCTGAAAAAATGTGAGGCTTTGTTTTCCTTGGTTGGAACTGCTAAAGCTTTACTGCAGTGATTTTGAGAAGAGGTAAGAAGAGGTAATCCTTTAGTTAAAAGGTAGCAAGCATTTGGGACTTAAGACTCTCTGTGGTTCTGGCTGATGGTTCCACTTACAGAGCAGTGAGTTCTGTGTGGTGCTGCTATTTGAGCAAAAAGCTGCCACTGCCTTGTAGCTCCCTTAAGCTTCTATGGGAGGTGGGTAATTTAGAAAGGAGGAAAAAAAAAAAAAAAAAGGAAAAAAAAGAGAGCACATTAGTAAAGCTGGAAGGAAACATTAGGGGGTGGGTTGTGAACAGTTTGTTCTAAATCCCTTAGTAAGTATGAGTAAATGAGTGTGTCCAAAGAAGGGCAACAAAGCTAGAGGAGGGTCTGGAACACAAATCAGATGAAGAGCAGCTAAGGGAACTGGGGTTGTCTAGCCCAAATAAAAGGAAGCTAAGGAGAGACCTTCTCACTCCTTACAGCTATCTGAAAGGAAGTTATGGCATGGAGGGTTTGGGTCTCTTTTTCCCATGTGATAGATGATAGGACAAGAGGAAATGGCCTCAAATTGCACCAGGGAGGTTTTGATCAGATATTATGAAAAAAATCTTCACTGAAAGGGCTATCAGGCATTGGAACAGGCTGACCAGAGAAGTGGTTGTGTCACCATCCCTGCAGATATTTAAAAGACATGTAGACTTGTTTCTTAAGGACATGGTTTAGTGGTGGACTTAGCAGCATTAGGTTTATGGTTGGACTCAGTGATCTTAAGGGTCTTTTCCAATCTAAATGATTCTATGTTTCTATGATTCTATTAAGTATTTTATCCAATCTCTGTATGTGACAAGTATAAGGCCTCAACTTAGCAAGCTTTTTAGTGCATTCATATTCAGGACTGAGGAACTCTTTAGGAAATAGACAACATCTGTGCATCCAAAGCAACTTCTAAATTACCTAATCACTCTCTGTCAAGTCTAATTTCAATATAACACTTCTCAAAGGGATAGTGTATTCTGAGTCATGCTGAAAAAAGTCCAGTCTTCAGGTCACTAAGCGGCTTTCACCCCTCACACTCAGAAAGGTTAGGCTTTGAGAAGAATCCAGGTGGGAGGATACATAATGCATAAACTCATAAGTGTAAGCCTGATTACAGTGATTACATAACAACATTGTGCCTGGCTGAGTTTTGTCTCTGTGTTAGCTAATTCTGTGAACCACTTGCCTGGTGATTTATTGTTGGAGTTCCCTAGGAAAGGAAGGACTTACAAGCCCCTGAACCTGCCACCTAAAGCAAATGCATTCTAATGTCAGAAAAAACAGAGAGAAGGAGAGGTGGGGCCTTAAAGCTTGGCAGAGGTAAGCCTGTCTCAACAGTCTCAACATCCTTTTTTGTAATAGAGAACAAAGCTTCCTCCTGTAATATAAAGATTTCTTTTGTAGAAATGAGGAATGACTCTTCATTTGAGAGCAGTTTTATCAGAAGAGTTTTTTCTGTAGTGGGGATCCCCTAAACTGTTTAACAGGGCTTTTCAGAGAACCTAAAGAATGAAGCAGGGTGATCTTTTTCAGGTGTACTAATGTAGAAGGGTTATGTAGCACTTAAAACAAAAAGGTATGAGCCCAGATAGTTTTGCTCCATTTCCACCTCTAGTACTAATATGCTGGGTGTTGAGCAGCAGAATTGATTGCTGCAAGTCCCATTTTTTTTTTTTTAATAAAACAGGCCTTCCAGTATTTTCTTACCATGTGAAAACTGCTGAAATGCTTGTGTAGAAGCACCTGTATTATGAATGACCCCTCATTAAACAGAGTGCCCAGATCACAAGAAAGCCAAAGGAAGTCAAGGAAGCTCTGTCAGTTAATACTAGTTCAGACAGAACCCTCTAACCTGGGATGAAGGTGCGTGCAACAAATATTTATCTACAATATTTAAATGTCTTCAGAAATAGATGATGTCTGATCTTTATCTCACTAAAATCTACCCCAAAGTGCCCATTGAGTAGACTGAGGACGAATTCATGCTTAAAAAAAAAAACCAGATATATAATAGTTATGTCCAAGCTGCAGGACAAGCATGCTGCATGGTAGGTACTGATGATCTGGATTTGGCAGCTTGGCAGGCCAGGGCCTGCATGCTGAATGACAGCCCTTTCACAGTCGGTGCTGCTGTGTGCTGAGGGGCTTGGTCATGCCAAAGCAAAGCTCATTCATGCTTAAATACAAGTGTACTCCTGCCACAGACAGCAAAGGCCTCCCTGCAAGGAATTAAAGGCTAGCATGTATTTAAGAGCTTTACTGTATCTGGGTAAAGGTGTCCCATGCCTTGAGGGCTTGAGCTCTGACGCAGCACAAGTCTAGTACTTGAGGAGCCATATTCTGCTTTCATTTAACACTGATGTAAACTAGAATAACTCCACTGAGATTAGTGGCATTACTTGAGCTTATACCACTGTGCAATAATACCAGAACTTGACTGTATTAACTGTCTCTTATTGTGATCTGCACTTCTGAGGTTAACTTTGTCAAAGATGTTAAATTTCTGCAAAATTGTCTATTACTTGGGGCAACTGAAAGATTTCCATCTCTGTAATATTAACTTCTTCACTTCTATCAGCATGGCCCTGAGGAACCATCTTTCAACCTCTTTCAACAAAGATATTGATGAATTCCCTAATATGTATACTGCTTTTCTTTTCAGTGCTTGAACTGAATACATTTACAAAGCAGATATTACTTTAATCTGGAAAATATTGCCCACCAGTGAACACGCTGTTGTATTCATGGCTTAGCCAGGATGCTGTTCCTGTCTTCTCCCTAGTAACAGTTTGGTCGTTGAAAGAAATGTGAAACCAAAGAGATCTCAGGGCATCTAGTGGTTCAGAGGGAAAACTGCATCCTCATGCCAGCGGTTTGGAGATGGACTGTAGGTATTGACCAGTGAGGAAGGAAGTGTTAAGGAGTGCTAGAGGGGAAGAGCGTCACCTATTCCAACCCCAGTCAGCAGTGAGCCTTCGGCCTCAGTCGTAATATTCTCCCAAAAAGCTCTGCCTGCGTCACTGCCCAAGCTTCATCATCAAATGACAGTGACAGGTACTAGGCAGGTTGGTGGAAAGCAGGAGTGTGAACCTTAGCCCTCTCCATCCATTCGCAGACTGTGATAAAGCAGGCTGATTCCAACAAGGCTGTAAAAATGGAGGACTAGCCTTGTGATTAATAGGATACAAGGCCAAATGTGAATTTCTGCCTCAGTTTTCCCTGCATGATTAATGGCTCGTGTTAAAAATTGAGGGTTTACAATATGGAAATGCTGCTTACTCCCACAAGAACCGTCTCTCTGAGTACAGATGCACAGGAGATGGAGCGTAGCTGCCATGGCTACATATGTATCATTCAAATCCTTATTCTTGTCCATGTAAATGCAAATAGCTTGTCTAACGGTTATCATTTTGCAAACTATTAAACATTTTTGTAAAGGCATTGTTTCTATGGCCTGAAGCTAGGCTACAAGGTGTTTCTTTCTAAGCTCTGCATCTTGCAGACAACAGTTAAAATTTAAGTTTCCAGAGGGCCTAGCTGAGACCAGGGCTCTGCTGTGCCAAGCATTGAGTAAATATATAAAAGAAACCCCCAGGCCCAAATTAAAATTCTGAAAGAAACTGAGGTGAAATGAAAAGCAATTCATGTGTTGAAATAGACATTTTAGTATAAGGAAATAACATATGACAGAGATGAGCAGGGGGAACAAATAAATAAATGGAAATCAGTTGTTACTTCTATGCCCATCACCTCCTCCAGAGGGCTCTCCATGCTTGAATGGCTGCCCTGTGGGGTTTTTTTGTACAAGATAAAGCACAGGCTCTCTGATTAAAATGCCACAGCTGGGAAAGGAAGAAGCACACTTCTCTCATGATTGTAAATTAGATCTACACACTCTAAGAAGTGAAAAGCATTTTATTGTGGTTGCAACTTCGCAGTGCAAAGTTAGAAAGTGGCAGAATGATGGCAGTACACAGAATTTTGGTTCAGTCCTCTTGTGTCTCTATTATGGCACACTTCAGTTCATTGATTGCATGCTATTTTGCTCAGCATTGCCCTGACATATATTGCAGATCTGGGCTGAACTGACCATCAAAATTATGCATGGCAACTAGCAGGGAAGTTGTCAGCTGCTGGAGAAATATACAATGAACTCAGTATCACCAGCAAATATGAGATGCCTGCAGGTCACCTGACCATGGTTAGAGTTACAATCAGTGTATATGCACAATATTCCAAAACGTCATTTGTGTGTCAGAAGTCCTCTAAAGCTAAGAGGGAAAACCTACGCCAAATATGTGATCTATGTGCTTATCAGACAGTGGATAGTCCAATAAGTAAACATGTTTGGAGTCCCTTAGCAAATGACTCATGCAGTGACAGAACATATGTTTCTGTCTCAAGGAAGTAATGGCTAGTATACATTGGATTCTAGCTACTGGATGAAATCCTGCTAGTCGTTGTTTGCCCAGGAACATACAAATGCTATGCTGCTTGGTGTTTGCTGTTGCCAAAGTGAAAATATCTAAACGGTGTTCCTGGTGTTAATTCAAGTCTGTGGCAAGGAAGGTCAAAGATGCATAGGCTGAAAAAGGTAGGCAGAGAAAAGGTAACTAGTGATGGCTAATTCTGCTAGAGCTGCCTGATTACCAGCAATTAATACAACTTCTCTTAAGGCCTAGTTGTCCATGGATCAGGTAGGTTGACGATACGTTTCTTCTCTGGCATAATACACAACAACAAGACATCCTTGAATTCCCAAGTGATCACAGATTTGCATTTCCAGCAAGTAATAGTAATTTTAACAAATGTTACTCCATTTAAATATAACTATCAGTAGATTGCTCTTCATCATCTTAAAAAACAGCATGAGATGTGAGAGATGGAACTTAGCTACCTTACTGAGACTACAGAGCCCAGGTTGATAGCAAATTATGATACTATTGATGGTAAATACCTCAGAGAGACAGCAGTGCTGTGCAAACCAGAGTGCTTGACTTAATTTCAAAGTGAAAGTATTCTGGGTAGTAGGAATACTTAAAAGGATGGAGAAAGACACATCATGACAGACCTTAAAGAAAAAATGATTGTAGCTATGCAGTATTTAGTGATTCAATCACAGGAAAGCTCCTTGAGGAAGATAAAGTGATTTAAGATAATGTTAGATATAATAAAAGATAAGCCTATTCAGAATTATTACAAAGAATAACTCTTAATAAAGAGGTGTGTTTTAATGTTGAGTGTCCCTGCTAGGATGAAAACTGTGAAGAGGCTTTGTGTCTCTACTCCAGGATACTTAGCAAAAAAGAAAAAGCAAAAGTGCCCTAGTAAGGTCACTGGACAGGAATACTCAGGGGTTGTCTGAGGAAGACACGCGCATATCCTTATTATTGATCCATTGCTGTCTCCTTGTAACTCCACCTTAAGAACTCTGCTAACCAGTTTCCAAAAATTTCAAATAAGAAGCAACTTCTTTTTATCCATCATGCAGAGCTGGGTGAGGAGTTTGGGGGCAGGGGGAAAACATATATGTTTAAATAGATGTTCTGTAGGGCAATTTCTCACTCCTTGTGGAAGGAGAGAGTGTTGTTTGTATACATGTGAGCATCTACTTTTCCATAAGATTATGAAAAATAGTATCAGAGAAAAGGAGCCCTACAATGTTGTCTTTTCTCTTGTAAAAGCATAGACAGCATTACATGTCAACCTCTGATATTTTTTGTCTCCTCTAGAATATAAGAAACTGCTAATAATAGCATGTAGAAAGTGGGATTGTAAGAGTTGGGGTCATAATGTTGCTCTACAACTCCATCAAAAACAACTGCTTAAGAAGTTTTCCATAGCAGAACCTAGAGAGATGCCCATGTTGCCTGATGGCGGGCTTGATGTCAGGTGAATGGAGTGGCTCCAAACTTACATGCTACTTGCTTCAAGTGAATAAGTGAAGTTACTCCTACATTATCCTTTAGGAAAATCAGATAGGTAGATACTGCTTCTCTTTTTTTTTCTTTTCTCCTCCTTTTTTTCTTTTTCTGCAGGCTTAATGACATTGATGGTAGCAGTCTGACCATTGATTCATGGAACAAACATTCTGTCCATTTCTTCTGTGTTGTAACCTCATGTCAAAATCTAATCAGTTCATCCCCTTACTAAAACTTCCCTCCTTGCCCTCTTCTTTTTTAAGACATAAAAGTTACTGAAAGTGCTGAAAGGATAGAAAGCTTTTCAGCAGAGCTGTGCATTGAAACTCTTTGGTTCTCTCTCTGTGCTGTGATTTTCCCTGTTACCTTACAAATAAGGTGGTTAAATCTCCCTGTGCCTTGTTTGCTTCTGCTCTGTAAAATGGAGGTAATTAAAAACACCTGTCTCATGGGAATGCCTTACACTGATACTTAATGGATTAACATCTGTAAAGCTCTTTGAAAGCCTTGGATGTGGGTCTGTATAGAAATTCAAAGCATTGTTACCTTGTGGGATAAACAGGCATTTCTCAAGGCCGATTCTGCTTTATTCGTGATATGTGAAAGAAGATAAAATGTGGGTATAGACACATCAGTATAATTCAGATAGAGCAAAGGCTTTTGGCTTGCTTGTGCTTCTAATAATATCATTCTGTCTTCACCATCTTCTGTTTACATCAGCCTGAGAGCAAAAGTCCCAGTGCATACAAGAGTAACCTAAGGCCTAATGACACAAATGAATGTTTTCCTATATTCTGCAACTGATATTGTAGAAAAGGCATACTCTGGTCAGAATCCAGAACAAATAGGTGGTTTTCCTTAATATAGTGAACAGGCTAAGAGAAAACAACTTTAGCAGACTTTCTCCCCATGGTTGTGGGATTATGTCACCTTTCTAAATACAAGTGACTTTTCCTCCTAGCCCTTGGCACCAATAACACTTTTAACTCTGGCCATCACATTATCTCTTAGTTCTGACAGTAAGGGCTTGCTCACTTTACAGATGAGGGACAAAAGATATAATCCTGGGGTTTTTTATTTTTGTGTAGATTATGTAGCAGGTTTGTCTGCTGTACAGTGAACAGGGAAGCCTTCACACAATCTCTCAAATAGATAACTAAGACCTCCTAACAGGTCAAGTATGTAGGTAGCACAGCAAAGGTCTTCAACAAACACAAGATCACACAGCTGCAAAAAGGGTTGGATACTGCATTGTCAGACCATGCACCAGCTTATGCATTCCCTGTACTTTGATGAGGGAAATGAAAGCCACAAAAATTAAATAGTTATCCTATACATCTCTATACATCCTCTTTCTGGTTTTTGGCAACAGCACAATTTTGGAAGACAGCTTTTAAGTATAGCGAGTTTTTTTCATCCCCTTTCTAATTCTTCTGCTGCCTCCTTCTTTCCTTTCAAAAATCAGTCCATTCTGTATATGAAGTGGAGGTTGGAATGGCTTTGGTTTTGTTTTTTTCTTGTAGCTGGTTTTTGCTCGGTTGGTATTCCCCACTTGGTATGCTAAAAAATGTCAGGGGTTCTTTTCAACAACAATAAACAGTACAACCTCAGGTAGGAGGTGTGATATTTGATAAAGCACAAGAATCTCAATAAATAAGAAAAGGTGTGAGTTATTTCAAGATATACTTCAATGCTTATTGAAATAATTTAAATCATTTCAATAACATATAATAAGGGGAGGCTGTCTTCGCAATAGTCTTCAGTTTTATTTTGGAATAAATTAATACTGCCAATGGTGGGTTTGGGTTGTTTTTTTGAATGACGTACTATGAAACATTTAGCTGTGATCTTCATTATAGGAAGGAAAAAGAACATACGTTCAAGTGTTTCACTGAATATATAGCACTTCTTAACTTATATACAAGCAGAATCAAGAATACAATGCAAAAAGCAAATACATATTGTGGGTAAAATAGATCTGATTAGAGAATACCTAATCAACATGTCTATAATTTTAAGTATTATGGCAAGCCCATTGGCTTCAGTGAGGCATCTTAAATCCTTAATATTCATTAAATGTTCTGAATTAGTCTCTATAATGGAAAGTCTAGGGGAAGCTTGCTTTCCCCCTAATTCAGCTGTATGTGCCCACTGAAGCCTTTGCAAACTATCTTTTGAACTTTGCATAGTGGTCTCTAACTCAGTTTTGCAAATTGCTGTGGATTACTCAATAAGCATTCTGACCACTACAACTTGTGTTAAATTCTACTGACATCACAGGACTTATCCTGAACAGGAATCTAGACTAAGAGGTCAGTGAGCAGCAGTGCAGTGTATTATGGGACTTTGATCTGATGAGGAAATAATCATTGTTAGTACTCTGAGGCCCTGTTCTGGTTGCATGCTGGTTTTGCATAAGAGTCATTCCATTGACTTCATTCAATTTGCACCAGAATCGAGCTTGTTCCCCTTCTTACTACATATTTGGATACATTAATAAGTGTTTATTTTAGGGGGAGAATGTTTTTGAATTTCAGTCATTTTTAAACTGTGGGATTGAATGACTAACATAAGCAAGATCCTGGTCACACAGAGCATTAAGCAGCACGAGTTTAACAGCACAGTGTTAAAAATGAGTCACTTAACAATGGCAGGGAGTGATTAGTATAGAAGAGAATAAATGGTACCCAGCTAAAAATATTTTCTATGCTTTATTATTTCATTTTCTTTTTTTTTTACTTGAAATTATGTGGATTAGGGACACCAGACTGACATATTTCACCATACAGCCCCAGCCTGAATATGTGCTGACAGATTACAGTGCAAGTGAAATATGTAACAGGTGACTCTACAGATACTAATTTAGAGTTGTGTTCAGTGAGAAGGAATTTTGTATTAGGGAGGAGAATTTTATGTCAGCTGATGGCAACTCCTAGAATACCCAAAAGTGAAAAATATTCTCTGCTATGTATCTTTCTAAGTGTCAACCATTTACCTGGAGACAAACAATATGGAAAATATCAGACATATTAACACAGAAATAAGGAAATATTCCAAACTTACAAATTTATGCAAGAAACTATCATATATCACATTTCTGACCACCAAAGATGAGTATTTGCCCTTCCTTCTACTTATTAACTTACAGATTCAAACTATTACACTCTGCCTCGCCCTTCTTTCTTTTCTTTTCTTTTCTTTCTAAATCTCGATTACTCACAACCCATCCTGTCATGTCAGCGAGCCATTTCTTGTGCCATTCTGCTATTAAACCAAAAAGCCTAGTTATTAGCAGGCTTCCCCTTTCCCATATTTCCAGTTTTTATTTCTGCTGCCTCTTTTGCTGATCATCTAATCACTGACAGAAGCTCGCTGAAAACATTTTCTTCTAAATGTCAGCAATTTCTGTGTCCTGCCTTCTCGATGGCCTATGTTTCCAGGAAGAAAACAGGACCACAATCAAGGCATTTGGCTATGAGTCTGTCTCCTTCCCTGGCTTTATAGGGACATTACTTTGCTCTCCACTCTGCCTTGATTCTACATCTGTGAAACGGAGACAGTAATTGTGATCCACAGGAGGCGAAGGTTAGAACAGCTTATGGATTGTTTCTGTCAGATGACAGGAGTTATGAAAGTACTCCATTTGGAACAGAAAAATACAAATCACAACTAAGGTATGGTAGACAACCATAACAGAAGTTCCTGGACTCGAATAATAAAGTGTTGCAAGACATAAATGGAAGCTGACCTGTCCCTTTTTTAAAAGTAAAATGCCATCAGTAGATAACTGATAATAGGAACAGAAACAACTGCTTCTGATAGGCGTATTATGGACTTCTATATACTCACAGGAGAATTACAGCAAAAGAGAATGTGATTAGAAGCAGCTGCCAAAATTGAAGGGTAGATGGAAACAAAACTTCAGAGTTACGTAGGAAATGAGGTGAAATAAAATGAACTAGCCTAGCTGAGATAATATAATGGTATATGAATTTGCCACACTTATAAATTAAACATTGACTTATTGTACTTTCAGGGTGTACAGATCACAGGGAATTTAACATAACATGATGCACATGTAGGGGCAGAAGGGAAGGTCATAAACAAAAATGTGATGCTGGAAATGGCTTTCATGTAGGCCATAGAAGAGGGAGGGAAAAGGGTGTGGGGAAACAAGGCATATTCAAAACCTGATTACTATTTTTTCTCTTTAAAACAAATTTCTAATCAGGGCTTGGGCACAGAAAATGTTAGGCTGCTAGAAGAGTAACTCAAATAACAGGAAATAAAAGTGCCACTTCATTTATTACTGTCTTTAAAAGGTTTCTATATCTCCTTCAATTTTTCTCAACTTTTCGATCCATTGAGCTTCATGTTTTCATGTCCAGTTGATGCAATCTTCCTTATAAACAGGAGAAACCATGCAAATAACATGAACTGTCTTGTTGAAAACACACAAACATTCGGGCTTCAAAAAGCAGGTTCTCTTTCTTTAACTCCTGGTATTTTGAAAGGAAACAGAAACTCAATAGTGTATGTTCCAAATGGAGTGGGCGACCGTTTAATGAATGAACAGAACACAAACACAATACAGAGGTATCCTGTGGAGTGTCTTTGATGTAAATGCGATCTCAAAGTGCTTTATGAATTTAAATTAGGTAGAAGGGTAGAGGAATTAAATGCCAGAAAGGTGAGGAAATTAGGCATTTTTTTTCAGCCTATGAGGTGGAAAGATACAGACAAGTTTCCAGATCGCACACAATAGTAGAGAAAGGTCATGCACTGAGGTGAAAGAAAGTTGAAATTAGTAAAATACACATGGAGGGAACTTCTAAATCTGTTGACAAAGCGTGTGTGTAAAATTCCCTGAAGGTTTTGTACAGTTCATTGGAAACCCATGGCTCTAGTAGGAGGGAA
Source organism: Nesoenas mayeri (assembly GCF_963082525.1). Taxonomy (NCBI): domain Eukaryota; kingdom Metazoa; phylum Chordata; class Aves; order Columbiformes; family Columbidae; genus Nesoenas; species Nesoenas mayeri. The sequence goes on along the minus strand of NC_137544.1, from coordinate 89,327,028 downwards.
AATACAAAAGATTTATTTAAGAGAAATAACTTCATAGCCTCTCAAAAGGTGTGCCAGAAAGACAGAAGAATATTTGCTGATGCTCCAGAAAGATTTTAGAGGAGGCAGAAAATCTGGCTGTCTTTATAAATCACAATTATCACTTTTTATTAATATTATCATGCAAGCTTCTTTTTTCTTTTTTCCATATCTGTTTCTTTGGGGTAGTTTTTTTTGTTTGATTTTTGTGTGTTTGTATACCCTCCTTCAAGCAGGAACCACATTTTGCAGAATTTTGATGGTCTTTTGAAGGATTATTGACACACGCTTGTCTACTTGCTTAGCAGTCACTTTTGAAGTCTTTGAATGACTCCATTTTTTCTGACTTCAAATATTTGTCCATGTAGGAAAAGGAGAACATGACAGGTACAACACCATGTGCATACCTCTATGCTGCCTGTTCTTACTGTATTTCTACTGCCTAGAAATACAGCCTATGGGGTTTTGTCTTCAGTTGGTTCACCTTTTTGTATCGGTTTCCTGGTCATCTTGACAGCTGCCTCTGTGCTCGGCAGACAAGATGCAATATAAAGAAATTATTGAGTCTGAATTCTGCTTATGCTACACAGTGTGCGGTCCTCACAAATGCTGGATGGAGCCAGATGAGTTACATGTGCCCTGCCTTGAGCCTCTTACACTGGGGAAAACAAGTCTCTGGTACTCAGTTATATGGACTGTTCTTGTTTTATTTAAGAGACTTGCTTTCCAATTAGTGTTTGGATTATTACCTATAACTCAACAGCTCCCATGTTAGGCATCTGCATGGTAGCTTTGAAAGCTTGCTAATATTTACAGTATTTACAGTTATCCCAACCATTTGCACTGCAGCAAGGAAATGGGTATTGCTTACTTTTGTGCTGAAATGGTTCAAAGCATTTGGCCAGTTCCACTAAAAACAAGTTAAAATTAATCTAATATACGAAGAGCATCAAAGGAGGTCACTAAAAGGACACATCACCACCAGACTTCCCTGATTCTATTGTCTACTTTTCTCTTCCTTCTTCTCCTTTTATTAAAACAAAACAAAAACCCACAACCACACATAACCATCATTCTTGAGCACTTTAATCTGACTTACTCTGTGTTGACAGCCATACATGCACAGTTAACTCTTTCAAACCAGCTGGCAAAGGCCTGTGCAAAGCACTGCATTAGGGAAGACCAGGCATAACCAATGACCCAGCCAACTGACCAACACCTGGCTGTATGATGATAGTGGAAAAAGAGTTCTGCTGAAAACCAGAGCACTATCTCTGATGAACAACTGGCTACCCAGTGACAAAGAGGCTACAAGAAGGGCTCAATATGTGCTGTGTTTGACACTTCATCAGCCTGCTGGCTCAAAGACAGAGGCGTGTGTAAGTGGGCCCAGAAGGATGCTCACACACCACTGAAGTGTGCATTCTGCCTCTGGTTGAGGGCATCCTTGTGTAGCTACCACAGAAAAGAGAGGTAGGGCAGACTGTGAGAGCCCATAGAGGTGTATCCCATCCTACTGCAACACAGGAAGGTCTGCATTTGTAATTTTGTATGCACAACGTCTCCAGGCTGAGTAAAAAACACTGGATTTGGCCTTCACTGAGCAAGGCATCAAGGTACCTCATTGTCACACATTAGCTTGCAAGTGTGATTAGTAGAAGCACTAATGGAAATCTTCCTCATTCCTATCGCTAGCCTCTCAGCCTCAGCTTCCCTTTGAGAATAATAATGGAGTTTCTAATAGCGTTAGTCATTCCTTTACATTCAGGGAGTTTTGACTGGTAAACGTATAAAAATAAACAAGATGCAGTACCGATAAGCAGTAGGTAGCAATTCTCCATACAATTCCTCTGTACACATTTTCACTGCAAATGTCACCATAAGAAAGAACTATATAATCAAGGCACAAATAACTAAAGAGCACAGAATAAACACAACAGCCCTCTTCCTGCAAGATATACAACTCATACTTATTGAAGTGTAAAAAGTATACTGAACACTAAGGAACAAATCACTTGCTGTAAGAGAAATTGTTTTTCTTCTGATGATATGGTTACTCAAGAGGAGGGAGGGAGGAAGAGAAAAGAAGTAGAAAGGGGTGGAAAAAACAGGGCTCTCCATCACAAGGGGAGATTGAAATGCATAAGCCAGTGGAAAGGAACTCTAGCTAATAAATTCAGTTGTGAGACACTTCTAGTTCAGGGGGAAGTCCCAGGTTTTAATCCACTCAGTTATTTCAAGGGTAGACACTAAAGGTCTTCCTTGTGGCCCAGACCAGAGCATAATTTTTAGGTAGCACTCAAAAATGGATGGTGTCAAGCTCATTGAACCTTTTGGCACCTAAATTTCAGACAAGTCACAGATAGAGTTCCATTTCTTAGTCTGTTAATGCACAAGTTCCAAAGGGATTGTGACCACATGCACTGCAGTGAGCTCCAAAGCAACAGAGAAAATGCACCTGACTTCTAGAGAGATGCATGTGTTATATGGAAGGAGATTAAAGAACAGCACATCACTGAGTTCAGTTGAACAGTGCTTCCTAATAATCCTGCTGCTTCTTTTCAGGTTTTTGTATTGGGTTCAAGCTGGAGAGCCACACAGTTTGAATGCTCTGCCAAATGCATTCATGTAACAATGGTGCATTTGTACTCAGTGTCATTTATACTGTGCTACATGCTAATGTAAAAATTAGAAGTTGCCCTCAAAATCTAAATTGTGAGGAAGCACAGAAGAGATTCCACTAAAGTGGTTCTGCGAACCCTAGGAGTGGTATAAAAGTAAGCCATCTGGAAAATAAACCTTACAAATGTACTTAGCTTACTGTTTCCCCCAGCTATGTAAGATGTCTGTGGGAGTTTCTTAACAAAATACTTGTTATTTTGGGGGAGTTCAGGGAGTTGAGGAAAAGTAGCTGAGAGAACTGGATAACTATCAAGGCTGAAGAATAAAATCTACATACAGTATTCAGGAGAAGATCATTAGAGCATGTACTTCCATGTGCACAACTAGCTGAAGATGTCAAGTGTTAAAGCAAATCATGAGTGTGCGTAGTGTTTCCTCGGATTCATATTGTTCAACACCAGTTCAATCAAGACAATCTGCCACATGATTTCACAGATCTTATTTCATGTCTAGCACTTGAATGCATTAATTTGTTGAAAAGCTCATACAGAGTTTCAGTATTTGCCAGGAAACAAATCTCTTCCTCCATCACTGAAGTTCCCTGTTATTATGTCAATTCTGCTGCTCCACAGAGGGGTCTCATTGAAATTTCTATTTGATTTCAGGTGTATCATGAGACAGGAAATTATTCTGAAGTGACTACTATTCCTGCAATACTAGAGACAGCAAAACAGAGCCTTTGAAGCAGTTTCTGACACTACATCACATCTTGCTTCATACAATATCATGACTAGAATGGAAGCCCTCTTATTACGTATCACTAATTTGGTTGGGATTGCATAAGCCTATGGCACCACCTAGCTGCAAACACTTGTGATTTAATTTTTTTCACTTCAAAAAAAACAACTTTGTAATTCAGCTCTCAGCTTTAATTCAGCTAGCACTGAATTAAGTAGGTTAAGTGGGTTAAGTACTACAAATCTACTGGTTTCCAGACCAGTTCCAAGTCTTCTGCATGTTCTGGCTCATGTCACTGATCTGTTATAGGATGTCATAGTGGTGCTTAGTTATGTGTACCGACTTGGTGGAAGGAACTTACCTGTCTAGGGCTCACTTCAAGGTACAAGACTGCTTGGCTGAGCCAAGGTCCTAATTTGTATTTCTTCTTTCTGAACCAGAACAAATACTGAAGCTATTTGTCTGTCAAACCACAAAACTGTGTTACCAACCCAAAAAGAAAAAAAAAAAAAATTAGGAATCTAAAACCAACCACAAAAAGAGATACTTATTTTGCAGTAGAAATTAAAGTTACACTTAAAAAAAAAAAAAAAAAAAAAAAAAAAGTTGAGAAATATTTGTTTCTTTGGATCAAATTTGGCAGTTTCAAATTCCTGGAAAGGGATAAGAAATATCAAACTTCCCAAATTGTCTCTTCTTTTCTGCAGCTTCTCAAAAATATGACAAATATATTTTTGTTTGAAAACAAACACCCATATTTTTCAGGTTTAAAGAGTTCACTTAACAGGGGGGTTAAAAAACATTCGTACTCTATACAAAATGGTATTTTATTTTTTTTCTTAAATAGCTATTCATTTCTATGTTAATTTAAGCCAATGTGCCTTCCTTTTCTGGGACATTTCTTACAGCCATTCAATAAATTCAAATATCCTATTCTTTAGCCAATTCCACACAGCAGGCTGGAGACATATCAAGATGCATTAATATCTTCATTGCTCTTGATATGTTTCCCAGAAACCTTGGCATAAAAGAAGTAGAATTTGACATTTACAAGATGGGTTTTTATGAACTTGGTGGCCTTGGATACACTTACAGTCAGAAAAGATGCTTGAGTTGTAATGACAAGTTCTTCATGACTGAGAGATCTTTATACTGTTAATAGCTATTATATTTGGTGAAAAAAACAGAAAGCTAATGTTTTTCTTTGTCAATGTTCACCTTGGGCAGAGTTCAGCAAAACACCTTTGAGGAAGATGCAGCACATGCTTTAGAGAATAGAGAATAGTTTGAGTTTTCTTTTTCTTAGAGACAGCATTTTAGACATGTCTGTTTCCTTGTCTCTTCGTTTTATGGATGCAGGATTCACTTGTGCCATTGTGCAAAATTACTTGGAGAGACTTATAATCTGTACAGACTTTTCTTTTGGTATCATTATTAAAAGTTCCACAGAAAAGCTGAAATGACAGCTTTAGCACAATTGGACCTGTGCTTTCTTATTGGTGCTTCAGAAGATTTATTTTGGAAGCTTATGGAAGAAAAAGCAGGTGGAAAAGAGATCATAGTATCAGCACCTTAAATCTCGTGCCCCAGGCTTCAAAGAATGCTACCACAGACATGAGGAAATTTATTCCTATTCTAAAAAGGAGGAAGAGATTTATTTAGGGAATTAAGACAGTTACTATGTTACTTTTGTACCTCCTCCTGCAGTACCTCACAGGACATGGTTGCTTCTGATGAGTTTGCATAGCCCTTATCCAGACCACAGTTGCATCTGGGCTGACAAATCCTATCTGTTATTTACATTCTAGTCGAGGGGAAAAATCTGTATGGATGAGCTTTGAAGATAAGAATCACTTCAAGAATAGTGGGAGTGAGAACGGGTGAGGAAGAAAGCCCTGAACAGAAAAGATCTCTTTGGAGATCCAAAAGTGGAAGTACAAAAATAGTTGGAAAACACTGAAGTGTGACAGAGCTTGCAGTGTTTACAAAAATAAATGGTAAAATCTTGCTTATTTGTAGAAATAAAAACTAATAAATGAAAGTAGTGTGCTCCTATGTATAGAGATAGCATAAACTACAGATAACTGATATATGAGCAACCAGTAAATAGTATCTTGTTCCCCATTCTACATACACATATTTTTATTGAAAGTGCAATAAGAGCAAGACTATTAATATGAATGAGTGCATAGATGTGAAAAGTACACACTCAGCAGGGAATTAACTGACCCAAGGCTAGATGCCAAGTTATTTCAAAAGCTATCCCTTCTAGTCTTAAACGGTTCCATGAGATTTGAAGAGAAGATGTTATATTTTCTGTTTAAGAAAGGAGTAGTAGTGTGGTTCAGACAATAACTGGCTTATTAGTTTGACCTCAGCTGGTTAAGCACTATCTAAAAATTACAAAGAACATTTTGCTGAAAGAAAAGGCCTAGAAAGAGACGGCTAGTGGGGATCTGTCTTCAAACTTGGCAAATATTTTCACTAATGATGTTGGCTCAGAAATCTGGTGCTCTGATTAAAATTGTTGCATACACTTTGCAGTGATTAGCAAATCAGAGGAGGTATTGAATATCAGACAGGAAAAACTGGATTACCATGGGGCCCTGAGTAATAGAAATGAGGTGAAATTAAATCACACAAGACAGAAGGTCACGCATTTATATATTATTGCTTGTTCCTTGGTGGTGAAATGACAGAAGATCCTATGCGTACTAGTTAATCGTAGCTTGTCTATTACTACCAACATGATATGACCTTCAAAAAGATAAATACATCTTTGGATCATATTAGGAAAGACATTTCCAGCAGACAATATATTGAGAAAGGATTAATTTTAATATATAAGGCAGAGTGCAGACCTCAGCTGCTGGAAGGATGTATCTTAAAACATATCTCTAGACAGCCACTCAAGTAAAGAAAAATATTTTCTTCTTTTTTAATACTGGAAAGGTGCAAAGAGAATGTTGGGTCATTTAGAAGGATGATCAACATATGTGCCATGTCTAATGGCACTGGGAATTCATAGCACTGTTCTGTAGCTGAGGGCCTCCAGGAATGACTTTGCCAAGAAGAAGCATCACTTGTCTCACTCACAGAACCTACAGAACAGTAAGAACAGATTTAATTGCCCAATAACAAAACTAATTACTGCAGAACAAGTGCAGAGAAAAGCTTTCCATTTCCCTGCTCACCCTAACACCACATTTCATAAGAGAAATCTAAAAGATGAGTGTTTCATCTGCTCTGTAAAGGGGTACATGGATGGAAAGCTGGGAATAGAAGTGCATAAGACAGAGACCAACTTGTGCATAGGCTACTGACAATTTTTTTTAAGTCAAAACTTAGAAAGTTTCTAGCCATCAGAGCTCCTTGGCTCTGAACTGGCTTCCCAGGAACAGTAAAGGTTCAAGTTTGTGATGTGGCCATCTCTAACAGCAATGTACTCATCTCAATGGTCCTCCAAGTCCCTTCCTCTCCTACTAAATTTCCTACGGAAAATTTCCACCCAGCTTTCTTCCTCCTCCCTTCATTTTTTCCCCTCTGATGCATACACCTGTGATTGTTGGAGCTCACGGTAATCTGAAAATTAGAAAAAGTGCTAGCAGGCAGTGAAACATAATTATAAAACTCCAGTAATCACAACAAGTTGGAGTCATTCGGGAAGGTAAGCAGAGAAAGCCTGAAATTCTGGTAGCTTTTGTTTTGGGCTTACCTCTGTTGCAATATATCTGTTCTTAGAATTAACGTCTGCACATTCTCATTCTTCAGATTCTCAGTCTGTATGTGAATTGAATGAAGTCCCTGTCATGACTGAGTTAATATCCTAATCATAAACAAATTAGGAGGACTAAGGCCATATCCTTCCTATTAATCCAAGGACAAACTTTTCCTTCGTTTGAGCTGGACCAAAATTGGGTCAAAGGGCTCAGTATAGTGTAGCCTCATGCAGTCATTTACCCATGCGAGTTGATTGAAAATTTTTGTACAAGGCAGAAGTCAATGATGAAAAAACTACTTGGATTATATCTTCTGTTTAAGGAGGACTCTGTTTCCCCTCAAACATCAATTGTATTAGCAGATATAGTGAGTCATTAAATGGTTTAGTTTATGTGAAATAGCAGATGAAATGTCTGCTGAATTGCCTTTTTGCAAGGGGGCCATGTTCTAGTGAAAATTTTTCTGAAGTCTAAATTTTTATGGGAAATTTCTGAGAAAAAGCTTAATGTTATTTTGTTCCACTTTAAATATTTTTACAAATATGAAAAAAAAAAAAAAGAGGAAATATACTGCAGGAAAAATCTGCAAACACAATATTTGAAGCATCACTGCAGAAATGAACAGCCTAAATAATCTCTTAAGGTGCTGAAGTTTACAGACAGAAGATGACAGATTAAAATGAGCCAGAGGTCAGAATTTATCATTCTAATCTTACAGCTAGGTTTTGTCATGATAAAGTAAAATAGGCTTAAGTCGGTTTTGATTTTCCTTGCATATTAATCACCTTAAAGGAAGTGTTTTATTACAGCTATGTTCTAGATTATAAGTTTCTAAGCCAGTCAAATGTCTTGACTGCACAAACAAACTACATGGAAGTTTTCAGAACATTTCTTTGTCGTGACTCACTATTAGTGATTTAGAGAAAGCAGAGCCACTCCAGCTGGGTGGAAATACAGGGATTATCACCAGGTTGTGCAAGTTTGGGGCTCATCTATATTTTTTCAACTATATTTCTTCCCCAACTCCTTTATCCATATCATATCACATATCTTGCCAAGTCAGAACTAAGTTCCTCAGGATGGGTACTGTCTCCTCTGATACAAGGTGTAGAGCCCAGGTGCCTATGGGAATGGAGTGTTTCAGGATGAAGACTTTAGTATAACTTTCACTGTGACAGGATTTTAGTAGGATTTGTTGTGCTCTTGCTTGTATCTTTCTGCTCATGGGAAAGTTCTATGTTCTGCTACCACCAACCAAGGAGGTCAGTCTCTTTCTGTTTTCTCAGAACATGTCCAAATACCTTCTTGATAGCAGATACAAACCCACAGTCCAAGGACATGCAGACTGATTTGCCATGACAGATCTAGATAGTAAGGTGATTAGATCGTTTTCCTAATGCAGGAAGCAAAGAGTTCAGATGTGTTCTGTTCCCTGCCCTGGAACAGAACAGTTATTGTACTGTTTTTATTATTATCAACTATTGTAATGATAACTGGAGGTTTGAAATCCTGCCCTCTGTAGATCTAGTATGCTGAGGATTTCTACATTTGGGTTGAGGCGGCAGCTCTTTTCTAAATCTTAACCTCATGGGATTAACCATTACTTATGTGGTTTACTTTTGCTGGCCATGTTTAGTGTCTTCTATAAGCCCACTTCAATTGGCTGGGCTACCACTGTGAGTCATGGAAATATTTCAGTTGTCAAGTGCAAGTGTTTTGTCCATTCATTGTTCTTGCCTTGGATTCTCTGTAGTGGTCTAATATGTTGACCTTTTTCTGTTTATTTAAACATATATGTGGTATTTCTTTCAGTAGTTTAAAGTCACTACTGCTGGCAGCTACCTCTGAGTTAGAACTGTTTTCTGGTAAAGCAGAGCAGGACAAATGTTGCTAGATAAACACAGTTCATGTGTGAAAGGGATGGCTTGCTGCTTATTGTTGTTGCACAATACAGAATTTGGTTTGCAAAGCAAGACTGAGGGAAAGAAGGTAAACAAAATCGGAAGTCTTCTTCCAACAATAAAGTAGCCATTCAGTCTAAGAAGTAGAGAACAAAATTAGTGTTCTTTATAATCAATTTTGCATGTAATAAATGTGTGTTTTGTACATTAGCTTTGTACTAAAATAGGTCTTATAAACCAAGATACCTGGAAGAAGGCTGAAGTACTGACTTGTCCATGTTTTCCTCACACCCTCAGCAATATTTCATTTGTTTCATAAATCTTCTTTTGGGTTATCTGTGTAACATACAGTTGAATTACTTCTTTTGAAGTGGTTTTTATTTTTTATTTTCCTAGGCCAGCTGAACAAGCTAGAAGGGCTGAAAACCATTGTTGTCACAACCAGTGGGATCAACTTGGCCAGATTACTGCCCTGACTGAAGGAGGCAGGACTGAATGTTGAATGACATTAGACTGGATACCTTTGTCCCAGCCAAATTTGAGTTCATTGTCTGGAAGAAAGGTACAGGTTTGTCTTCTAAGGCAACTATGTTAATACTTGCAGTAATGTTGTGAATTGTTTGGTGTGCCTTTCACACTCATTTACTTAGAAAGGGAATGAATTGCTCTCCTTCCGGGGTTAGGAAAAAATTTAGTTAAACCTAGCTGATTTTCTAGTGACACTTTTTCCTTCTTTCCACAACCCCTAGGCAGGTAGAGCCTCTTTAGTTGGAGCTGGTAGAGTAGAACATGCTCAGCTCACCACAGTCAGTGGGACTGTGACTACAGTTGCCAGTAGCTGGCTGGTTACTGGTTAGTCATGGATGTCAAGAGGATTCTCCAAATCTGGTGTTGATCTTGCGTGCTGCTCTTCTCAATACTGTTCAAAAAAACACTTTTCTGCTGTAGCAGCTGGAGACTTAGATACCACAAGAAATGTAACTTCCTGTCATGAACAGTGGTAGGCTTTGAAAGGTATATTTAGGGTATGCTTGCAGTGGTCTCACTTGTGATTAGTGATGTTCCATGCCTCCATTACCTTTTAATAGGGGTGAACATAAATCGTGACAGAGTTAATTTGAGGATAGGTGCAAGCTTTGGAACTTTTCTCTGATTGAGCTGTTCTTGCAACTCCAAAGTTTCAAAAATGCTTGGCTGTGCCCAGGATTACAGATTCTTGTCTAAATGAATCCAAAAGCTCATCATGAAGTTCATCTTCATGGTTGGGCTTCCTTCCAACCTGAAACTAATTAGATCTTGTATCATTCTGTTTCTGTCCAGTAATGTAACTTAGGCAGTCTGTTAACGTCTAATTCAGACAAAACCTCCAAATAGCCACTAGATGGTAGAACAACGCAAGAGAAAAGTAGGGCAAGGAAAGTAGAAATCTTGGCTGCTCTGAGAAATCATTCAGTGTTTGAATCATTCTGCTATCAAACTGCAGTTCTGCTGAGAGGTTCAGGAAGTTGTCCTTGGCTATAGTCTCTTAGGTTTTTTTTTGATCCCTTTTGTGACTCTGGAATGTGCTTACAGTGGTGTATCATTATCTCTGTTGCCACATTCAGCCTGCAAACTTGCTTAATTGGAACAAAAGTACCACCAGGGCTGCAAACTTCCTGAGCACATGCAGAACAAGTAGGTAGTGAAGGAGAAGGGTGACAAGTTATAAGTTCAAACAGTTGCTTGCAAGTGTTAGTTTGCTGTCTTCTCCTTGCTCATCACCTCTCTCTTTGCAGCCAGGACTGTATTAGGGTCTGCTTATAAAACAGTTAGCATCTTCTGCTTTCCTCTGTTTATGCTTTATAATGCCTTTATCAGCCAGAAAGCAGTTAAAGCATCCTGCCTTTTTTATTTTTCCCCTCATGTTAAATGCATCCAATATAAAGTATGCACAGATTATTACTAAGTTATTGCTTATTTCTGGTAAAACACCTACAGATTAATGCAGGTGTGAGCTCTTCACTAGAGGATCTGAGTTTCCAGTAGATAAAAGATAGGGGAAAGGAGGTTGATGGACCTACATGGAAAAACATATGACTAGGAACAGCACAGGGGTTGTCAGCACAAACTTCTGGAAGATGTTACCCTTTTGCTTGCATGTGTAAAGTATTTGCTGTTGAAGCCTACAGGTTTGGAAGAAGGAGCACAATCCCATACAGCATTTGGTCTCTCAAACCTGAGTTCAGAGTGCAGAGCAGGAGAACTTAGTCTGGTACCTGACAGGACAGGAGAGACATTCACAAACTGGGCTGGCAGCTGAGCATGCAGCTCACCAGAAATGTGTACCCAGAGCTAGGTAGCTTCTGTCTCCTTCTTACTCCCATCACCCTGCTTCTCTGCCAGCTAGTAAGTGTGCCAAGGAAGGAATAATCTGTCAAATGTAAAACTGGTATCATGATGCAGGGTCTTAACTTCGTTTAAAGTTGACAGAAGGTGTGGCTTGAATGGGATGATTAAGAGGCTTTCCTAAAGGCCTTTGGAATTCCAAAATTGCATTGTCACTTTATTTTTTCTTCCAAATTTAGGTGGTATGTGCAGGGGTGAATATACTTGCCCTAAATTAACCGTAGCTCTTTGGGAGCAGCTGACAAGTGTAGGCCACTCTAAATGGCAGGGTGAGGCCAGGCACTTCATTCCTTGAAGCCACTGCAGTTACTGACATCTTTCATTTGTCCTCAAGGTTCAAAAGCCAACTGAATTGCTTGCCTAAATGCTCTAATTCCCCCCCTGCCCCCATGTTATGCTCACCAACTTTACATGTTTAGTCATAAAAATTACCATTATGTAAAATGCTGCCTGTGATTTTCAAACTAATGGATAGTCAGTAGCTCTGGGAAGCCAATTACACCTGTAGCCAGGGATGGACAGGGAATCGAGGGGCTTTTGTTTGTTCTTAACCCCATTCCCCTCCATACTCACTTTAGATAGATCTTTAAAAATTTACTTTGCAATATTGGTGTCTGGCTGAGAACAGTGAGATTCTACCATTTTGGCAAAGACACATGTGCCATTATTATCAAATAAACATTAATTTAACATTCATCACTGCATCTGGAGGCAGTTCACAAATGCTTGCCACTCTCTTTCAGAACATGACACAAGGCAAAGCTGAGTATGGAGCAGTGGAGAATCATATGCAAACGATAGATTGATGTCCAAATATGCAGAAAAGCATACCAATATTTTGACTACTCAGATACCCATCAAAAAATGTGTTTTGGTGACTTGACCACAGTAACACTGGCAGCCTCTGGGGAGGGTGTGTGGAGTGTGCATGTAGCACTGAAGTCTCTTTACTTGCAGCTCTTCTTAATTGCAGCCCTGTCTGTGGAATCAGATTGGTTTCTCTTTGTCATCTCTTTGTCTTGTACTACACAACCTCCTTTTACGTTCTGTTTTTATACAAGAAAAATATTTTTTTAATTCTTTTTATATCTTAGGCTTTCATAAGGTAATGGAAGGAATCCACAAAGCCACTGAACTTGGCTACCATCCTGTCAAGGTAAAGCCAGTGTTTATTTACTCTGGAACTGTTGTGTGTTACCATAAATGGTGGTGAAAGATACAGCTCGCCTGATGAGGAATTTATTATTTCCCCCACCTCTGTGAATAACTTCTGGTAAGACTGAAGAAAAATTTTAGTAGACTGAAGATCGCATCAAGATGTGATGTGTGAAATTCATATTATCTCCTCTTGCAGCTGAGGGTGCTGGTTCACTGTGGTACCAAACCTATTGACAGCCTTACTGTAAGCTCCAGGGTGGTCTAGCTCTGTACTTGCCTCTTCCTGCCCCCTCTATTGATTTGGCACTTGTCTGACCCAGCTGTGAATTGGGCCAAGGGAGTTAACAGACAGAAAACTACCCTGCAGAAAGACATTCATTTATTCCTGGTTTACCTCCTTCAGCTGCTGACAGCAGGCTCTGAGTGCCAGTGTGAGGGGGGGAGGGAGGGAAAGGGAGTCCTCCTCTGGGGGGGTTGCAGGTAAACCAGCTCAGCTCTAACATGAAACCTCAGCCCAACTCAGCTGTTTGCAGTTCTGCACCTGTGGTTCTCTTCAGTTTCACCAGTGCTTTGGAAGATGTGCAAGTGTTTTAGGCTAGAGAGCTATGAAAAACACTTGAAATTAAAAAAGTTACAGTCACTTCAGCAGAAATTATTATCTATACCATTTTAGTCTTGCTAACTTCTCTCAATCTTTTCTTTCAAAAAAAAAAAAAGATTCTATCCACTTTGCCTTCTGCAAGGACTGGGAAACCTTATGTAAGAGGATAGAAAGTCATACTCTGCTCACTAATTTCAGGGGACTGCTTTTTTGCAGGTAAATTGCGTGGTCATGTAAGGGTCCAATGAGGATTTGCTTCCAGGCTTTGTGAATTTTACAGACCATAACCTCTTAATGCATGGTTTATAGAACACATACCTTTTGATGGTAAGGAGGCCTGTTTGGGAATTTTTCATAGCATTAACTGTGCCTTGGACACAGATGGATCTGGTTGGTGGTTAGTCACCCCGCAGACTTTTCTCTGGAATTTTTGGTGAGCGTTTTTTGGGTATTTTTAAGTTATGTTTTATCTTTTGCAGTTTTTCCATCTTCCGTGAATAAACTAGAGAATGATTTGCAGCAGGATTAACAGGGTTTGGGACACCTACAGGGAAAACTGAGATTTGTGTTCTTGCTGAAAAACTTTGGTTTCTTGTTCCTACAGTTTACTATATGACACCAGATAATACCAGCAACTCCAAATCTAGTTCTAACCACATTGCAACCTATATGAAATAAGCCATAGCAGGTCCTACATGGAAGCTGTCTGTACCACAAACACTATTCTCTAGTTGTTCCACTATGAAATGTAAGCAGATGGGCTAAGATACCAACAGATGAGATTGAATCACATCCTTACATTGGAAAGGCACTCCTGAAGGTCTGGAGTGGGGCATTTTAAGAAGCAACCATTCACATCTAATCAATTTTACATGGGTGAGGGATTTCTGCCCCATGCCCACCAACTTGGGTGTTGAACAAGCATCTTCAAGAACTACATATATCAGAGAAATTACCAAAAAAAAAAAACCACACCACACATTAGCCCTGCCTTCACCCATTTTCAGCTGCATTGGAGGATGTTTAGCCCACTTCTATTTGCATTAGGAGAGAATGTGAGCAGGAAGGAAATGAAGATGAATGTCAGTGCTGTAAAAACAGATCTACTGACATAGAAGGGATATAACTGGTAAGTCTTCAGTTAACCAGCAAGGAGACATGCTGTAACCCTAGATCCTTCATGGTACAGGTCTATTTGTAGCTGTATAAAAGTTTCCTAGCTAGCTCAGGATAGCTTATTTGTCCCATCTTCCTCCCCTCCAAACTTCAAGGACAATTCAGTGTGTCCAAAAATGAGGAAGATAAATAATGAAAGGGGAGAGAAAAGAGAGAAAAGAAAATACCATAAAATGCCTATTCTTGCATTACTGGCCAGAGAAATCCTCCCAAAGCATTGTGCTGGAATAAACTCCCAAGAAAGTCCTGATGGATGGTTTAAGAAACTCTAGTCAAGGGTTTTATCTCACATTCAGGCCAGACAGATAACAATCAAAAACAATTGCATTTTCAGTTGGTCTGGAAAGCAGATTTTAAAAGCCTGATGTGACTTCAGATTGTGTTCCCAGCAAAATGTTTCCTGGTTGCCTCTCCAAGTACATTTCTTGTGGTCACCAACAGGGAGGCTACAGGAATATCCTTCATCTCATTGATGCAAGGTCAATGTCACAGAGACACCCCAAAGTTAGTTTTAGGCAGACAACAAGGTCCAAACCAGACTTTACTCCGGCCAAAAATGTGCAGCAAATCAACCAATAAGAAACAAGGTTTATACAATTAGTTAGGTTCAAATATCAGTTGAGGAAATTATTGAGGTACAGCAAATAAGAATAATGGAGATCCACACTGTGCATACACACACTCAAAAAAAGAAAGCCAGAGCCATCTCTGACTCCAAGATATTACACTCACTTGTCTAGCAAGGACTATACACTTGCTTATTTAGCAAAGAAATACACTTGCCTAATTTCAGCAAGAAATTATATAAGTTATCACTCACCCACACACAGAGGTGAGGTGGTCCCAGTCTTGGGAGGTTACCTTAGATGTCATCCCAGTCTAAGGGGAAGGCTTCTTAGCTTTAGCAAACCCACAGCTCTAAGAAGACCACACAAAAGGGAGGGATCCTTGGCAGGCAGCCCATTTTATAGTCTGATCAGACCTGGCTGTGGGCGTTTCAGAAGTTTCCCAGCTTCTCTGCAGCCCCTCTCCTAACAACTCTGGCTAACTGACTCAGTCTCACAAAAGCAGCCATTCACCACCTCATTGAAGGAGAAGGTAACATGTTGAAGGAGAGAAGGATGTTCAACTGCTACATTGGTTCTCAGGGGGATGGGGTGGGGAGCATGTAATGCCACAGTCAACAATACCAAATCAGGAACATATTAGAAGCAATGCTATAGTTTCCCTCCCCATTGCTCAGTTTTCATCTTTTAATGCCCTGTACACATTCCCAGGACACCCTCAGAGTGGCACATAAAACACCCAGTTGATTGTCAGGCTGTTCCTAATTACTGATAACTAAAGAGTCACATGTAACAGACACAGGGATTTATAGCCAGCCTAATTCAAACAGACTAGGCTGGCAAGCCCCATGTTAAGGAATCAAAGGCTTGTAGAGTCACAGGGACAGAGGTTTGCTGCTTTCATAGTCTTTCCTTATCCTGCAAGGTTTGTAGTTACCACCTGCACTACCTCAAAATTGATGTTCTAGATCTAGGAAAATGCACAAGTTACAATTTATCCTAATTGGACTTTGTGTGTTGCACTGGAATTTCCTTCCAACAAGTCATTTAAGGCAGGAGATGATAGGTCTTCAAGGGAATACTATAATCTTTTTTTCACAACTTTTTTCTAATTATCTAATAGGTGCCATTCTTTTCTCCTCCTTCATGTGGAATCATTTCTCAGGCATAGCAGACAGGAATTTTGTTTCACTAGAACCATTGTTTTTCAGATGCTTACTTTCATCTCAGTTAAAAATTACCCTTCATATTGCAGGAAACAATTATTTTGCAAATATAATAGGCCCAGGCAGGATCTCTCAGCAAAGTATATTTTAATAACAATTTTGCAAGACCAGTTGTTCTATCTAAAGGTAGGCACACCTAATAGGGCAAAAAGCCCCTGCTTATATCTCCCCAAAATCCCGGACACGATATCCTTCCTCTGTCCCCCATTGGTTGGTACTGCAGGGTTTACAGCCTATCCCAATGCACACAATACCCTTCCCCTTATCAATCTATTTAAGATATGGATTCCTGGTACTTTGGCTACACTTCCCCCTAAATTAACTTATCAATACAGGTATCAGTACGTATACAGGTGTCAGTACATACTGTGGGAAGAGACTGTGTATTACATTAAGAATTCATAGTCTGATGTCTCTCAGTCCTTTCCTCCTGCTGGGGTCAGGCGCCAGGTCCTCAGGTATGTAAAAACAACAGTTCTTCATTAAATGTTCCTTACAACATCTTCTACAAACATTAAATATCACCTGGTGAATTTGTTTATTCAGCTTCATTGTTGTTTGTGTACTCATCATTGATACTACTTGCAACTACAGAAGAGAAAAAGCATGTACCTGATTGATATGGAATAAAGCTGAAGCAGACAGACTCCAGCAGCTATAAAACACTTTTCTACCCTTTACTATAGGGACAAAAGAGTATTCAACCTTTTAAAAGAATGCTTTGCTAGTCACACTAATTACTGGTACATAAATTGATTCATATCTTGTCAGTTATAAATGTAGTGCTTATCTCTCCATATGCTATTATCATCTGCTATAGAGTACACACCATAGCAAAGCCTTTTTCCCCTCCCAGAAGTGAAACTCATCCCAAATTTCAGCTCATGGAGCAACAAAGGCTGCCAGACACAGAAAACATTTTTAGCAGACCAGATATAATGGTTAGTGTTTGAACTGGACTAAGATGGCCAAGTTACTACATTTACAAGAAACATCCAATTGTTACTTACTGATGACCAAAATAATGAGGTTTATTTTATATTTCATTTTTGACTGTGACTCAGCCGCCAAAGTGACCCAATGTCCCCTTGTCTCAGCTTGTGTTTTTGAAGGACAAGGAGGTGTGCAACTGAAGCTTACATACATCATGAAGTGCAGACAGTGAAAAAGCAGGAGCCTAACAAAGAACTCCTGCCCAGCTTTTCCCACTGTAAATATACTCTTCTGGGCAACATAGTTTACATTGTCTTATAGAGAGGATGCTGCTCTAGTTCAGTCACAATGCCAGGTGTACATCTTCATCAGAATGTAAAATTGAGGCATATTATGAAAACTCAAATAACATCACAGTCCACATTAACCAAGCTGCTGGATTTGTCATTTAACAGAACCCCTGAATGATGCTTTATCTGTTTTTTCTTTAATATTGTCTGCATGTCACTGATGGGAAACTTAAGCAAATGTTATGAATTCTAGCTTTGGAAAAATTTTAGCACATTTTATTGGTCATGCCAGGCTCCTATAACAACAAGTTAAGAATAATGAAATGACTTTTACAAGATGATACAAAATATCAGTGTTAGAGTTAAAAGCCAAGGCTACACCTTCTGACTGCCTTGTCTCTATCCACCTGTAGATCTTGCTGTTCAGAAGACAAAACTCCTGCAATCTGTACACTTCAGATCTCTTGCTCAACTTGTGAACAAAACATACACTCCTGATAATGTGATAATCAGAAAGCCCAGGAGCTGGAAACAGAGTCAATGTGAAACATGTCAGAGTTACTTAAATACACTAGTTGTAATTGGTAATAGGGAGGTAGCAATCACCTTTTTCTCCCCCCACCTTGCTTAAGACAATTCACAGCTACTTCAGTTATACAGTATGCTGTATTTATTAACCCAGCAGGCACTGTCAAATGCCCATCAAGCATTTGCATGTAATCTTCAGCAGAAAAATTGCTTTTGATGGTAAGTTTATGGCACCCAGTGACAGGTAATTTGTTGCATTGCAAAGCTGCCTTGAGTGACAGTATTCCACAAGTGTCTCCAAAGAAGCAAGGGATGAGTGGGTTAAGTGTGCCGTTCAAGGAAATCTATGTAATCAGTGGAAGTGCCACAAGTATCCTTGCTGTCATTCCTTTCCAGTTCCACCGCAGCTTCTCGAGGACATGGTCACAGAGGCACCCCAAAGTTAGACAGACAACAGGGTACAAAAACTTGTATTTGGTAAAGAAGGTGCAGCAGATTAACCAGTGGAAAATGGGGTTTTAGCTCTCCAATAATGACAAATACAGGTTTGAGTATCAGTCAAGGTAATTATTGAGGTGCTGCAAATAATAGCAATGGAGATCCACAGTGTGCATACACATGGCTCACCAAAAACAATGCCAGAGCCATCCCTGACTCTAGGAAAAGTATATACTTGCCTGAATCTGGCAAGGAATTAAAGAAAATACACATGCTTACTTTTAAGCATGAAATAAGCATCTGCAATCCTGCAAGGAATTATTCAGAACTTCTGTCACTCACCCACATGGCTTGATGGGGGAATCCCAGTCCCAGGAGATTATGTTAGGCAGCCATCCTGCCTAAGGGGGAGGGCTCTCAGTTGCAGCCTTTGGCCTGCACTCCATGAGGTCCACACAACCAGTGGCAAAACCTCAGTGGGAGGGGTCCCATTTTTAAAGCCTCATCAGACCTGACTGTGGGCATTCCAGAAGCTTCTCTGCATCCCCACTCTAGCTGTGGGGTGCCCTGAAGCTTCTAAGCACCCCCACTCTGGCTGTGGACACCCAGTGGCTCCTTGGCATCTCTGCACCCCCACTCCTCTCTCTTAACAACCCTGATCAGTTGTGAAATAAATAACTTATGCTTTTTCTATGGATAAACAACATTCAATCCAATTCCTTAATTGTATTCCTTAAACACATGTTCATTAGAGTATAAGCAAAACAGCACTGAGTGTACAGGGGATTCACCTCCGCCCAACACACACACCTTTTAACAATAAGAAATCTGCTTAAATACAGTACAGTGTTACATATTCATAATGACTCCAGGAATGCCTATACATATTCATAACCTTTCCCCGCTTCTTATTAAAATGAGTCTCAAATAACCATTTCATAGTCTCCTCCTTGACCCTTCCCTATTGCACCTGCACAGTGTCACTTGGTGATTTTGAGGAGTCGTCTTTGGGGGTCTTTGGATAAAGGCTCCTTCAGCTTCATCACAGTGAACTTTTTACCTTTGGCTCATTATGATGAATTGGCCGGAACGCAAGCTGCCAAGTCAACCAAAATCAGACTGGCACCCCCTTTTTGCTGTAAATCTTTGTTATCTTGTCTCCTCAAGGTTACAGCTGGTGCTGTAAAACTTATCTCAGCATTCGATGAGGTTCTTTTTTTTCTTAACACAACTGGTTACATACAGCTCTAAACTAGATATTCATTATGTGGCTTAAAGTGTTAGTTCATTAGTAGGCCCTTATTATGTGGTTGGTTAACCCTTAAAATGTCACTTCCCTCTATCAAGATAACTTCATAAACAAGTTTCATAACTTCTTACATGGAACTTAAACACATTTTCCTTTTTCCAGGTTCAGAGCCCGTGCTTCATTTGGTTATATCTGTAAACATTAAAGATCTTCTCCACACAAATCACAACTGTATTTCTCACAGCGGGTTCTGGGGTCAAACAAGAGCAGCTGTTACCCTCATCATAGGAAAGTGTGGGAATGTGTCTGCACCTTCCATATCAAAGGAAGAAGTGGGGGGAGAGGGAGGTGTGCTTCTGCCACAGATATTTACTGAAGAAACTTTGGGAAGGACTGATTTCTCTTCCAACTAGAATCCAGAAGTGCCTATATTCTGGCAACACCCTTCTCTTGTGAAACTTCTATCTACATTGTCTACATTTCTTTAAAAAATAGTAAACTGTCTCCTAACAAGACATTCATTTATTTACTCATACATTCAAAGGTGAGCTATAATACTACACTGTAATGTGTCTTAAGATCTTCACACTCTTGAAAATACATCTGTTAAAGCCTCCAAAAAATTCCTTGCAGATACTAGATGTATAGCACCCAGCTCATATAAATCAGAGTAACTACACTGTTATTAAGAAGTTATCTTTATACATACCCACTAAAGTTCTAAGTTACAGAAAATATTGAGATGTACACAGATTAATGCTTCATTAACAAAATAAGACTTACTGCAAGTTTGCTTTGTTCCGTTGCACTACACCCCAGATCAAACACCACAGCTGTATAATACCTACACTACAATCATGCATCCATTTGGCTTAACATGGATTTAAGTTAAGAAAACAGTCCTTTTAAGTGGAGGCAGCATTGATGTCTACAGAATCAGTACTTCACCATACCTCAAAGGTGTTTGCATACATATACAAGTCCATGGACATGGACTCCAATATCCTCTCACCACAAACTCTTCTAGCACTGCTCCAGAGCAGTTCAGCATTGATGCCAATGCTAATGTATGACCTACAACAGATGAAAAAACTGAAAGCGTGGAAAGTTCCTGTAAGGCACATTTGGCAAAAGAGTCAGAATGAAGAATGACCCAAATGCCAACAAAGCCAAAAATTCAGAACAAATCTCTTGAAATAATACTCCAAGAAGAAAAAGATAAGTACAATTTTTGTTTTATTATAGCTTTGTGAGAGGTAGGAAGTTTCCATGTTGGTGACTTATAGGCCTGGAAGAAAAAGGATAGAACTATTTGTTTCTGCATGAGCCTTAAAGCCCTTAATGCCACTGCTACATTTAGGATTGTGTGTGTCTTGCATACAAACAGGCACATTGCAGTTCATGGCCCCTTCACATCATGCCAGTAGCAGTGTTGGCCTCCACAAACTACCTGGAAATATGTATTTCATTAATATAGTATTTGCCTGAAAATATGGTGTTTCCAGGTGGCCTGTGATGTATTATATAACAAGGCAGGTCTGACCATATAACAATAGCCTGTCTTCTGTTGAGAAGGACTTATTGTGGGTTAAGAGAAATATTCTCTCTGGTCTAGTGCCTGATGAGAGCTGGGAAGTCTTAGAGGGCCTTGGACTGCAAGATAGTCTGGAAATATTGTCCAGAAGTTAGTGTTTGACTGCCCCAGCTGCATTCATGGAGCTACTCCAAGGAAAGAATATTGTCTCTTCAGTAGGCTTTTAAATTTACTTTACTGTTAGATTTTCACAAGGGACTACTCCTTATCCAAGTTTTCTTCCTTTTCTATTCAGCCTTCATCAGAATTCAGTTTTTAATGTAGATGAGTGGATTGTCCTGTAACACTAAAGGCAAGTGTCGCAACATCTGTTTAAATAATGCAAAAGTTGGTATAGGCCCATCTCTAACCTTCTCTAATTACCATAGATGCCTAGCATTTTCATTTTGCAAACAAGGCAAAAAACCAAAAACCGCATAAATAAAACAATACAAAGCATAAATTCTGATTTTTGTACTAGGCCAAGGGGTTTTTTAGATAGTTTTTATATGAGTACTATACTGAAATTTCCCATCTGAAAGTGTCCAGCTTCATTCCTATGCAGGAAGCTACCTACTTTTCAAGCAAGTAGTGTTACTAATCTTTGCCTGCTAATAAGCATATTAACCTGCATTTCCATTTACATTGCAATTTGTATCAGCATTTCAGCCTAGTCAGCTGCTTTATTACTAAAGGAGAATCATTACTGATGCAAGAATATTGATCAATTTAGGCTTATTGCACAGATACAAGCAAAAGGCATCTTTTTAATAGCTTTCTAATTAGATAAAGGAATGAAAGAGTGATGAATCAAAGGAAAAGCTATCGCAAAAGTGATTCAGTGAATTGTCTCTAACAATAGACAGTGACAAAATAACATGCTGCTTTTTCATACAACAGTGAGCATTAACCAGTTTATCAGCCAAAGCTAGCAACGTGAAATATATGAACTAGAAGAAGGCCAAGTGACCTGACCATGAACAGCTCTCAGAAAATTCAGAGTTACACTGGGACCATGGATATTTCTGGTGCCTTAATCAGCACCCTGTACTGTACTCCCAACCTGAACAGCCAACCCTGCACATTCAGCCACTGACATCAGAGAGTTGTATTTCAGGAAGTCCATCTGTGGTGAGGTTAGTTCAGCTGCCCAGGGTTCCACCCACCCCCCTCCTTTTCAGCACTAAGAAGGGTATATTTTTCAAAACTCTGACTTCAAGGCAAGAAGCTAACAGAAGGAAGAAGGTTCACTTCTAGGACCAAAAAAACCTTTTTTCATTGTAACCAACCTCAATGCTGAAAAGGCCTTATTTTAGCATGCAACCTACCTAAAAACCAGAGGCTCACCATGGTGGCACAAAGAACAATCAACATTCTCTAAATTTACCACTGTATCTGCTTGGTACTAAATGCTAGGATAAAGTGTTGTGTCATCTCTTTTGTCTTCATTTTAATTTACATTTTTTTCTAGCTTGCTTTACAGGCCACTGAGATTTCTATGAATCCACAGCAAGATTAAAAAAACAACATATGCCCTGGCACCAAACAGACCACTCAGTGATGAGTTAGCATGAATAGAGAATGTATCCCTGTTAAGATGTGTCATAGCCCTGAGCACATCCATCCTTCCCTATCCTGGAGGTTTGCCTGCCTGGGCTTGGCATCACAGAGCTGATGCTGCTGGTGGCTTTTGGGGAAAGCACCTCCAGACAAGGCTGCTGGGGGGGCTCAGTGGGGACTGCCCATCCCCTAGGACAGGGCTGTCCCTGCTCCACCACAACCCCCTTGATCCAGAGCCTGACCCCCACCCAGGGGCTGATGACCCAGCCTGGCCAGAGCCTGGTCCCAGTAGGTGCTTGGTATCTGGGGCTGCCCCTCGGCTCTTGCACTCCCTGGCTAAGCTGGTGGGACACCCCTGGCTCACCATCCCAGGAAGCAGCTTGCTCAGTAGGTATTAATCCATGACAGCACAATTCAGACTGGGCTTGTTTCAGTGAATCCAAGCTTTTCCACCTCCACATGAGCATATTCTATGCACACACATGTTCCCACAAAATGTTTTCTTCTTGTCACTTTTTCTCTTAATAATGCACTGAATAACAACTTTGGAAAGGGCTACAAAGAGCTTTCCTTTGCCTAATTATTCAGCTATTTTTCCCGCTACATTTCTAGCATATGTGCTGTTTTCTTCCTCTAACCTAAGCAAGAAACAGTTTTAAAGCGTGTGGTTGGGAAGAAGAGAATGATGTTTACTGAAATAACTCACACTTTTTCCAGGAATAAACAGCATTTGATCCAATTCCTTAATTGTATTCCTTAAACATGTGTTCATTAAAGCATAAGCAAAACAGCACTGGGTGCACAGGGGATTTGCTCCACCCAACACACACACCTTCTGACAATAAGAGGTGTGATTAGATACAGTAAGGTATTACATACACATAATAACTGCAGGAACACCTATACATATTCATAACCTTTCCCTGCTTCTTATTAAAATGAGTCTCAGATAACCATTTCATAGTCTCCTCCTTGACCTTCCCCTGTTGCACCTGCATAAGGTCACTTAGTGATTTTGAGGAGGAGTCTGAGGGTCTTTGGATGAAGGCTCCTTCAGCTTCATCACAGTGAACTTTTTACCTTTGGCTCATTATGATGAATTGGCTGGAACCCAAGCTGCCAAGTCAATCAAAACCAGAGTGGCACCCCCTTTTGCTGTAAATCTTGGTTATCTTGTCTCCTCAAGGTTACAGCTGGTGCTGTAAAACTATCTTGGCATTTGATGAGGTTCTGTTTTTTCTTAACACAATTGGTTACATAGAGCTCTAAACTAGGCATGCATTATGTGGCTTAAAGTGTTAGTTCATTAGTAGGCACTCATTATGTGGTTGGTTAACCCTTAAAATGTTACTTCCCTCTATCAATAAATTTCATAAACAAGTTTTACAACTTTTTACATAGAACTTAACCACCTTTTCCCTTCTCCAGGTTCAGAGCCCATGCCTCATTTGGTTATATCTGTAAACATTAAACATCTTCTCAGCATGAATCACAACTGCATTTCTCACATTACAAAGACATTCGTATTCTGACAGCCCAACAGGAGCTCAGGATAATGCCATTTTCAAGTGGTATAAACATGGTCTGCCCTCAGACTGTGCATCTCAAGGAATAATTGCTTACTAGTTGGCCACAAGGTAAAAGCACATTACATATTCACATTTTGTGACAGCTACAAGATTACAGTTGACTTCTCTTTCTTGGGGAAAAGGACTTCATTTAGTTCACAAATAACACATCTCAAATTCGAGCATTCCATTCTGCAGCCTGCCTGCCTCCTTCTTAAACCATACCTCCTTAAAGCCAGAGACACAAGGAAGCAATGTAGATAAATGCATTTCTCAGGTCATGGCAGAAACATCCTCAGCTCTGCCAGACAGTTTGTCATATGGTCAGATAGAGCTGAGCAGGTTAGCACGTCAATGATTTTGCTACAAAGGAAAACCTCAAGAATGATAAGAAATATCAAGAAGATGAGAAAGGCAAGCCCTGTGGTTTTTGAGATTTGAATAGCCTTTGATTAGACTTCCTCTCCTGAATTTGAGGAGAGTGTGCTTTTGGAACAATGTAACTCTAAACATTACAGTGGCTTCGCTTTCAGCCCTCAGTGGATTGCTACCGTGGAAATAAATTGACATATTTGCATGTGAATGCTCTCTCTTATCATATCTGGGCTCAAAATGGATTTAGAGCTAGCAGGTCTGGAAGGCAGAAAAGAATAGATTGCCCTTCAATAACAACAACAAATAAACACCACTCCTGCCTCTCACCTGTCCTCCCACCCTTCAAAATAAAAAGGAATTACCACTACCCCCTTCTCAGGTGTCAGGGACCAAAGGGAAAAGATTTTCCCCTAAGAGCCCCCTAAATGCTCGGTCACAGGGGTTTGCAACTTGTGTAAGCGTTCAAAAGAAACCTATAAAATAAAAGACCCCATTCTTCAACTGGACTTGGCTTCATATTTTGCCCACTAGTCAAGCCAGTCTGAGCAAAAACCTGTCTCTTCAGTCTTCTGCTGTTTCTCCATTACACACACATGCTGTGTTTCAGCTTACAGGGATCCATGCAAGGAGACATTCAACTCATCTGCCATCTTTAACTGGCCACCTTGCCCCCAAACTTGACTTGAAGGCAAAGAGCATCTTCCCTTTCTTCCCACATGACAGCTCAGCCTCATGTCAAAGACAACTTGCACAATGACAAGAGGAAAAATGAGAACCTTCTTGGGAAAAGACAACACCCTCTCTTCCTGAAAGGCATAAGGACCCATTCTGAGCTTCAACAATGGATATGTCAGCACCTCTTTTCTTACTCTCTCCCCAAACTAATGGTCTTGCAGGAAAAGCAGTATACTAAGGAGAAAGAACTAACAATAACAGTGAAATTCGACATTTCAAACCTTCTACTTCCTGAGTCAACAACAAAAACTTGTAACCAAAGCTGGAATATATGCCCACTTTACAACATGTTGTGAAGCTTCATAGTAGCAAAGAACTGGGACACTGTCTCAAGAAGAAACCAGACTTTCTGTAGGAACTGGACAGAACAATAGAAATATTCACAACAAGGTTGGACTACAAAACAAATCCTACCAAGACAACCTTGAAAAAAATATGTTAAAAATAACTAAATTACCCTAAAGAAAAAGCAAAAACTACTCACCATATTACAATAAGCTTCCTCTAAACTTTCTGCTTTTCTCAGTTGTGCGGGAGCTTCAGGCTCTGGAAAAAGGATGCCTCACAAAAACCACTTTATGACTATTCTGTCTAAGCTAACACCTCCCTCCATCATCCACAAAGGACTGAAACAAATGAGATCCAACTGTCCCCACCCTTATATTGACCTCCTGATTACTCCTCTTCCACTTTTCAGGTGCAAAGGTGCTAACAAGCAACCACTTTCCAGGTGGGTTGGAATTACAAGCCACAGCAACACCCCTAAAAGCTCCTAGCATAAAGGTAATGTAAACAAATTCAGGCTGAGGTTGCTGTCAGAAACACAACAGATTGTTGATGGAAACAGATAACCCTTATAATGACTCTGTATTCTGATATTTAAAAAAACTATTCGTTAAAATATGGTATTGATTGCTCCAGATCCTGTACTATCTAAGTCAAGCTGTGTACCCTCAGCTAAAAGCACAGTATTTCACGTTTTATTCCTTCTGGTAGCCTGCTGTAGTGAGCTATATATGCAAACAATATTTACTGGGGTCTTGGAAGTTTATTTTGCTTTTGCCAGAAGTGCCGCACTTTGCACTGCATGATTCTGCCTTGAGCGCTCAGCTCCTGCTCAGCTGCAGCCACAGAGTAGCTCAGGCTGGTGATACTAATGGCTTGGAACTGATGTTGATCCTCTGGGTCACTTGAACCAAATACTGGAAACACACCAGGCTCTTGTTTCCTCCTGTGGAAAAGATCTTTTTCTATCTTGGTAGAGCATACTTGGAAAAGCATACTTGGAAGAGTCAGATGAAAAATGTCATAACAAAGTGAGCAGATAACTAGGAAGAGGTTTGGGTTTGGTTTTACATTTGATTATGGTTTGGGGTTTTTAGGGAGGCTGTTTTTCTTTGATTCTTTGTTTTTTTAAATTACATCATTTTAAGTCTTGCTTGAAAGAGCTTTTCTTTCTTCCTACCATCAATAGTACACAAGCTTTTGCTAATGCATTATAATAAATAAGACTGGTCCAAATTACGAAGTTTTGCCTTCAGTGCAGGCAAAGCTCTCAAGAAAAACATGGTCTGTGCTTTTGCTGAAAAATTATTAAGGCTGACAGCATAAGAACCTGGCTTAGCCATTTATATAGCACCAATTTTTCAAATTATTCAAGTACCAGAAACACTATTGACCCTATAAAACTTTAGATAACTAAACAAAGTACATACAGAGTATGGTGCCTCTTTCCTGATGGAGAGAAAGAATCACTTCCAGAAGAAAACCCACCCACCATAAGTGTTTGAAGACACCCGCCATCCAGCAGAGTGCCCATTTTTTCTTCATTGAGGCAGGGTCCCTCAGTGTACCAAAGCTGGTGGTGTTCACAAGTATTATTCCCACTCCCCAAATACCTAGACATCTGTAGCACTTGTCTCAGCATTACTTCTCCAGCTCGCTAAAACACAGACAGATTTGTGTTAAGCATACTAGAACCCATCTGCAGTTATCTAAATGAAACATTTAGAACTGAGCAAAGGTTTTCAGATCTGACCCTAAGCTGAACCTCCATATCACCCTGAACCAAAGCCTTTTTAGAAAAGCTTGAAATAAATGTCCCTCCATTCTAAAATTTCAGGTGTTCATGTTCCTTCTTCTTTCAATCAATCTGAAATCAGAGGCTTTCACATGCGATTGTTGCCTGTCGTACAAGGAATGGTGTAACCTTGTGAAAAGGGTACTTTAAAAATCTTGTGGTGTGTAATTTCCTTGTTAAGCAAGCATCTCTAGTGAAGGCAGACCGCACAGGAGACAGTGCTGAAGGTTTAAGTTCATCTTCTAATATGTAAAAGTCAAAGTAAAAAATAAAAAACCAAACCAAACAAACAAAAAAAAACCCGAAGACAACAACAAACCCTGAACTCCTCAACAGAATTTAGCTCATGTAGCTGGGAAATAATGATGGTTAGTATTGACTCTAGACTAGGTCCGCTGCAAGATGTTAAATGTCAAATATCTGTAGGGTTAGACCTACCAACACGTTGAAATAGTGAGTGAGGATTTTTGCCATTTTTACTTCTTCAGTAGTAAGAATCTGTCCCCAGACACATAAAACAGATTAAAAACTTGCACTGAATGGTCAGATGGTGGATATGCCTACCCTTATTTCAATAGGCAAAGGAAGGTCAAAGTACAGCATATGCTGTTACGTACAGCAAAGACACTGCTATTAATTAGTCCTCCTGTCTGCAGATGTGGGTGGAGCAGAGCCCCACTGATGGGGGTCACTGAGAAGAGCAAGACTGCACAGAGATGTACGCTTCACCTACTCCCTCCACGCTCTCTTTGCAGCATGGTAGTTTAATGGAGCAACTGAGCTGGAAAAAGTCTCCAGAGTTACACCCCGAGTAAGCGTGTGTGTAATTTGGGACCCGATAAGATGCATCCCAGAGTCCTGAGGAAATTGGCTGATGTAGTTGCCAAGACATTCTCCATGATATTTGAGAAGTCATGGCAGTCAGGTGAAGCTCCTGGCAACTGGAAAAAGGGAAACATCACACCCATTTTTAAAAAGGGTAGAAAGGAGGATCCCGGGGACTACCAACCTTTCATCCTCACCTCTGTGCCTCAGAAGATCATGGAAAAGATCCTCCTAGAAGCCATGCTAAGGTACAGGGAGGACAAGGAGGTGATTCAGGACAGCCAGCATGGCTTCACCAAGGGCAAGTCCTGCCTGACCAACCTAATGGTCTTCTACAATGGAGTAACTACATCAGTGGACAAAGGAAAGCCCATGGATGTTGTCTATTTGTCTATGACATTTAGGCTCTAAGCAATCGGTACAGCCATCATTTGTCTGGATGGGGATCTGATGTGATCAAGACAAGCTGGTTTTACAGTGGCCTTTTACTTTGCCCATTATTAGGCTGTGTGGATTCTCCCCTTATTTTGTCTTGGTTTTTGGTTTGGGGTGTTTGTTTGCTTGTTTGTGTTGTTTGTTTTTTTTTTTTTTTTTCTTTTGGTTGGCTGGTTGGTTTTGGTTTTAAATGTTTCATAACCTCAAAAGCCCTTTCACAGCAGCCAGTCAACAGAAAAGAGATCATTCTCACTGGAGCTTTTTCTAACCCCAAAACATTGCCAGGGAGGTGGCATGAGAGTGCTCCAGGAACAGGGATACAGGTCTGAGGTCATCCAGATGTTTTTTTCTTCATATTATTTCTAGTTGCCTTTCAGTTTATATTTAAACCATAATTTTGGTCCCTTGCTGTTCATTTTGTTATAAAGTGTTAATGGTTTCTCTAGAAGTATATGTCTTTTATTTGTATGTACTGTCTCATACTAAATCTCTTTGAAATGCTAAAGAAGTGAATTATTAGGCTTAATTAATGGAATTATTAGCTTAATTTCCTTGGTATTTTTTAAAACCCTAACACTAACCCTAACCCTAAAGACCGTAACCCTAACCCTAAAACCCTAACCCTAACGCTAACGACCCTATCCCTAATCCCTAACCCTAATCCTAACCCTAATGACCCTAACCCTAATGAATTTAACCCTAACCCGTAATCCTAACGACCCTAACTCTAATGACCCTAACCCTAATCCTAACCCTAGCTCTAAAGATCCTAACCCTAACCCTAAAACCCTAACCCTAAACCTAACGACCCTAACCCTAAAAGCCTAACCCTAATGACCCTAACCCTAACCCTAATGACCTTAATCCTAACTCTAACCCTAAAACCCTAACCCTAACAGCCCACAAAGATGCCCTAATGTTTTTATTATTTTCCTTTATTTTGTTCCGTTTACTGCCTTGTGATTGTCTAACTTGATAAAGCTCTTTGGATACAAATTAACTTTCTCAAGGTGATGTTTGTTACAGTTTCACTTACCATGAGGGGATGCTTAACAGACTGGAAGCTGGCTTCTGTCAGTGAAACAAGCCAAATAAATCCTATCCTAGGTTGACTAAGATGCCAGCTATGAACATTCCCACTTGGTTTTGAAAGGGATAAGACAGGTATACTTTAGAGCCTTGACAGGACTGAATTGATTTCCAAGTCGCATGAAACTCTTCAGGCACAACTAAACCTTTAAGGTCTGTGCTGTTGCTTATTGTTTCGTTGGGATGTGGAGAAGGTTTTTTCCTGTTATCAATGAATACCCTTGCTTCAAAGCAAATTAAATGGAAAATAATCATAATATTTCATTAGATCATTGGTCCGGCTGTTTAACTAAATTAATTGTTCTTCCAAATACAGGGACTAATTTCAAGAGAGCAAGACAGCACCTGTATTGGAAAAGAGGCACTTTTTTTTTTTTTTTTTTTTTTTTTTTTTTTAATGTAATGCCTAAGGACAAAGCCAGTATAAGGCCGTTTGAAGTTTGTCTTCTCCCCTTTTGAGGTTCAACGCATTTCTCCTGGAGCAGGAAGGGCATAATTCCTTCTCTCAGAGTAGACTAAGACCAAGAACCAAGGAAGAAGGGAGATCATGATTTGTTTTGTCCAAAATACAGCTGAATTCTCAGGTCTGAGACTTCCTTCCTTCCTTCCTTCCTTCCTTCCTTCCTTAACTTCCTTAACTTCCTTAACTTCCTTCCTTCTTTAACTTTCCTCCCTCCCTCCTTTTCTTCCTCCTGTCCTTTTTTCCTCCCATTCCTTTCCTGCTTCCTTTTTTCTCCTTTTCTACTTATATCAACCTATCAACCTCTGGTTTTCATGCATTTCTTAATGCCCTTTCTGTAGCCTAGCTGTGCACAGTACGGAAGAGTAAATGTAGACTTAGCTTTAATGTGTAGGATCAGTTGGATTCCTTGGTATTCCACAGCCCATTACTCCAGACACTGCTAGACACTGATCAAACAGAGAATGCCAAAAATATTATTGCTACAAGTTTAGTAACATTAAACCCATCCCCCCCACCCCCCCTCCTTTTTTTTTTCGTTTTAATTGTCGTGAGCAGCAAAACTAGATGACATCAAAGAAAATACAGCAAAGGAGGAGAGTAAGATGAAGGAGGAGAGGGTTTCTTCAGCAGACAGAAGGTAAGGAGCGATAGAAGACATAGGATCAACAACATTGACACCTGTTTTCTAACCAGCCTAGATGGTTCCACAGCAATGATTTTCAGACGAATTTGATTAAAATAGCTGGTCTTGTTGTGATTTCTTTTACATCTGTGAGAGGCTGTTGGTTTTGTGGCAGCCTTGGCATGGGTATTTAGAAAATCCTGTTTGTAATTCTGTGTGGTTTTTGGCACATGCTTTTTAATTCCATGGGAGCAGTACATCCTAGAGAACTGTGGATGTTATTTTGTGCCAGCTACCAGGAAAAAACACCAGGAAGGCTCTTGAGCCTCTTTCTAATGAGGAAAGCAAACTCTAATGGAAGTCTGTGTTGTACCAGCTCCTTAGTATTTCTCAAGTGTAGATAAGAATAATTACAAAATGGTGTGCTTTGAACTGAAAAATGCTATGATGGTCTCAAACAACTGAGATGTCCTAAGCTAGTAATTCGTACCTCACATATGCCCTGAAGTTTAACAGTGAATATCTGTCCTCGTGGTAGTTTTTTTAAAGGAGTGCCTATGCTGCTCACTAGCAACAACTGCAGAGGGGGACCATGTTCTGCTTTTGCAAAAAAAAAAATGGACAAAACAATCAGGGTGTCTTTGCAAAGTCTAACAGTTATTTTGTGCTCAGTTTACAGGAAGTTGGACATGAAAGATTTCCCCTGCTTGCTCTAGACTAGGCAGTCCCACAGTCTTTCTGAACTGCAGCCCCAACACAAGCCCTGGCTGTGTTCCAGCACCACAGGAGGACAGGAACAGGTCTTTCACTTTGCCCTGCTTTTTGTTCAGGCGTGTAGCCCAAAGTTTCAGCAAGACATTGAGAAACTCCTAACAGATGCTTAGTTTGGATCATGACTCAGTGTGGCAGATCCCTCCAGTTCACATACTGTGCTCTTTCCTGAGAGTTTTAAATTATTATTATTATTTCATTATTAACATATTTCTAAAACTTTGTTCGGTGCTTATCTGAAGCATGAAGAGTGCTGGAAGTAGTCCAGCACTTTGCATTTTTGTATTGTTCTGGGATAGGCTCACAGGGGACGCTGGAACATGGACTGGACTCTGCCCTTCCGTTGTCCATGTGAGTGTAACACTCCTTGGCAATACATGGGCTTTTACAAACGGCTCAGTGCAGAGTCTCATGAGGAAAGCTGGTTAATCTCTGACTGTGCAAGAGTGCTGAATCAGACTTGTAAACTGTAAAGCAAGAATTCAGCAAAAACTTGAAACAAATAAAGAGCTAAACAAGCCATGGCTAGCCTAGGAGCTCTGTAAGTCAGGAAGGAAGGCAGCAGCAGGAAGGGCAGGAATTTTCTCTCTTTGGAATTTGGACTACAGAACTACTCTGTGCCAAACACAAGTGAATGTCTGCATAATGTCTGGAAGACAACTGAAGGACCAGTGGCAAGAGTTTCTGTGGATCCTAAAACTGTCTTGAGTAACTGTCTTCAGCTTCACCAGAGTGATGGTGGCCTCTGCAGACAGATGTAGACAGGTATTATTTTGCTGTGGTAGAATTTTACACACAACTTCAGTTACAATGCAAAGACATGCCACTGTGCAGCATCTTGGACTAAATACACAACCTTCAAACATTTAATTGTTTACTGAGTACTAGTTCTTCAGATAGGTGCCAAGAACAGCAAAGAAATCAAACCTCTAGCTGCTGTCTCACATGCGCAAAACCCCTTACTCTTCATGACACATGACATGACATGACATGACATGACATGACATGACATGACATGACACAATTGTATCCCAGCAAAAAATTGGAATCATCTCTTATGTAGATGCTCTTACTCCATTATATTTATTTTACAGTTTCATTTAATTCTGGGTGTTTCTGTCAAGCAGCAGTAGGTACTTCTGACAGTGAGAGGTTGCCTTCAGAGGTGTAAAAGCTGATTTTATGCTGGTTTAATGAGCTAAGCTTGTATTTGTACAGTCTGATAAAACTGGAAAAATGCAAGGCTTCAAGTGTGCAAAGACATTTCATTTCTTATCTTTCCTGATATGCTCAGCCCTGCCATATTCAATTGGATTACAGATGTGAGTCAAGCTTAGCATAGTCTTTAAGTAAAATAAAATAACTATAGAACCACAGGACCAGACCCTTCATGGTAAGTAATAACAATTACTGGAGAAAGATATTGGAAATCTTGCGGATATTTTTAATGTTGATGAAGCAAATGATAAAATGATAATTTTTGCCTCTTTCTGAAGTTAACAAATTCTGATCTTTATTCACTTTACATATAATTGAACATGTTTTGCAATTGAAAGGTTCACTTAATTGAACAACTATGACATTTAATGCTAACATAAAATGCTTTCTGTATTTCACCCTTCATTATCACTTGCTGTTCAGTTAAATTCAGGAAATCTTTTAATTACAGTTATTCCAATTCTAGAGGGAAAAGCGATGCTTCATAAAGGTACTGTAAATGTAAACATCAGGCTTGCTTCTGCATCCTTTGAAAACTGTAGTTAAAAACAGTTTTTTGCCTTATGTTCTCTATTGTTTTGACTGGTGTGTGTTACCTTGATATCATACTGACTAGAATGGTTTCAGAATGGATATTTGGCCATGTTACAGGTAATTCAAGTCTGTATTTAATTCTCAAATGGCTTCAGCTTTGGGGGCGGAAAAAAAAGCAAGCAATGGTGTGTTAAGTTTTCATGTTAGTTTCTATCCAGGCTAAAGACTTAATGAAGTCCAAAGTCTAAATCCTTAAGAATGAATTGTGTAGAAGGTGTTTGGCTACAGAGCAAACATCTGAGCATAACCTGACTAAACATTTTTATCTGTACCAGCACATATAACTATGTCTTGAAATAACAGTTGGCATGAGGAATTGTAAAGCCCAGTTCCTCACACATCTGCAAGTACTGCATGGTTCAAACACAAAAGCATTAAGACTATGCAGAGAATCATTAATGTTTTTGCATCATTATTTGCAAGCACATATTTCCCTGACACAGTAACAGAAAACAAAATTATTTAAATCAGGAGAGTTACCATAGAAGCAGCATGGTGTACAAAGGTGTGAGTTTTAGCCCTGAGAGCTACAGCAATACAACAGCTGCACAGTTCTAAGATTAAGAGTAATAGAAGTCATTTAGGGAGATGTGTCTTTTGGAAAACTAGTGATATAATTTGTGAAAGGGGATCCAGAGAAATTTTGGCACTCAAACCCCCCCTTTCGTGTCTGAATCAGGTCAGAACAAGGGTCTCAAGTTCAGCTCGGCCCTGGGCAGCCAGGCTCTGCAGACCCATCAGCCAGAGGTGGGTGGTGGGCTGCAGGGCATTTCACTATAAGGAAACACTGGGAGTGTGGGTGAATTAGAATAATGCTGGAAAACTGAAATATTGTTTTCTTATGCCCCATACGATCAGACTATTTGTTTCCCATGCCCAACATCTGACTGACATGCGGAAACAACTTTACAACCTATAAAGTCATAAAACTTTACAACTCACAAGGTTATAAAGCAGATATGTTTATTTCGACGTCGGGCGCAAAGGGGATTGTTCCACTATTCATGCGCAACTTCTAACAATATGAGGTGTGCTTAAATACAGTAAGGTGTTACATATTCATAATGACCCCAGGAACACCTATACATATTCATAACCTTTCCCGCTTCTTATTAAAATGAGTCCCAGGTAATAATTTCCGTAGTCTCCTCCTTGACCCCTCCCTGTTACGCCTGCGCAGTGCCATCTGGTGGTCTTGAGGAGGGGTCTTTGGATGAAGGCTCCTTCAGCTTCATTACAGTGAACTTTTTACCTTTGGCTCATTATGTTGAATTGACTGGAACCCAAGCTGCCAAGTCGATTGAAACCAGAGTGGTTCCCCCCTTTTTGCTGTAAATCGTTATCTCCTCAAGTTTACAGCTAGGTGCCTTAAGTTTACAGCTAGGTGCTGTAAAACTTCTTATCTTGGCATTCAACGAGGTTCTGCTTTTTCTTAATCTAATTGGTTACATAAAGCTCTAAACTAAGCACCCTTAAAGTGTTAGTTAGTTAGTTCCCTCTATCATGACAACGTTTCACAGATTCTACTTGAGGCATGGGCAGGACTGAGGCTGCAGTCGTATTTTACACCAGAAATATTCCCGAGCTGGGGGCACCCGTGTTTCCTGCGCCCCTGCCCGTCCCGGCCGGGACACGCACTCCGTGTGTGCGCCCTTCAGCTCCCGCGCTGCCCGCCACAGCAGCTGGCGGGCAGGGCCTGCCTGAAGGCCTCGGGCTCCGCACCTGCGTTTGGGCGGCGGAAGGCGGACAATCTAGGCTGCCTGTGCAGGTTTAGCCCTTGGTGCTGGGGGACGTGGGGCTCGCATGAGCTACCCGGGACTCCTGCCTCAGGAGGGGATGAGGGACGAGGGACTGGCAACACGCCGGACCCAGCAGCCCGTGCCCTCTGCCCGCCCGGCTGCGGGGAGACGACTACAACTCCCGGCGTGCAGCGCCGCACCTGCGGCCGCTCTGATTGGCTGCCGCCCCTCCCGCCCTTCCCCGCGTGACGGTGCGAGCCTGGCAGCGGCGCCGGAACCCCCCGCGTGCTGGGGGCTGGCGAGCGCCATGGCGGCGGTGGGCTGGGTGGGCTGGCGGCGGCGTGGCGGCCCCGCGCTCCTGCGGGAGGTGCTTGGGGCAGCCCTGGGCCGCGCCTGCAGCTCCGGGGCGACCGTCAGGGCTCCGTCCGCCGCGGCTCAGGTGAGGCGGGGCGCCGGGGGTCCGGCGGGGGAGGGCTGTGAGGCGAGGCCGGTGCGGCGCCGGGGGGTGTCAGAGGAGGTGTGGGGCCG
This sequence comes from Nesoenas mayeri, assembly GCF_963082525.1. NCBI lineage: Eukaryota > Metazoa > Chordata > Aves > Columbiformes > Columbidae > Nesoenas > Nesoenas mayeri. The sequence goes on along the minus strand of NC_137544.1, from coordinate 89,291,305 downwards.
GGGGCCGGTAGCGGGCGGGCGCGCGCCGCTGCCAGCGGGGTGCCCGGCGGGAGCGCGGCCGCCGTGAGTCGAGGTTGGGATTTGGAGTCCCGGAGCGGTGCAAAATTAAGAAAAGGTAGTTTGTGAAGGGCATGGCCTGGCGGGGCTGCCCCCAGAGCTCGTGTTGAGAGCTCTGCACCGGGATCGGCCGCAGCCCGGGCTGAGGCAGCTGGAATCTGCTTGGGTCAGTGGCACCGACACTCTGCCTCTTGCTTTCTGGTAGACACGTTTATTTTTGCAACCTGGATCAGGCTGGAACAGTAATTTGTGTGGTGGACGTTACTTGATTATACAAATCGGGGGGTAGGTGAGGTCATCAGGACGTGGTAATGTATACTTAAATGTCCTTACTTTACTGAAATGCCACCCTTACTTTGAAAGTAAGTAAGACGTTCAGTCTCTTGGACTGATGCAGTTCTGTGTTCCTTCTAAGTCAAGGCAGAGATGGTTTGATCTGCCAAGGTCAAAATCCAGTGGTTTGGCAGCTCTTGGTGGTTGCGGTCTGGGTGGTCACACAAACTTTGCAAAGAGGCTGTTTGCTCTGTGACTGGCATGAAACCAGCACAGGTGTTGTCCAGAGCCAGCTCCATGTAGTTTGACTTCCAGTCCGTCAGATGGATTTGGCCTCTTGGTGTTCAAAGGCAGGAGAAAAAGCTGCACAGAAAGGCACAGGTTTTGTAACTGTCTAGCAGAAATAGGTCATGACATGCAGAGTAGGCCCAGCTGGGACATGATTTAGTGATTTGCTTGCAATTCCATGGCTGGCTTTAGGAAGCAGAAAATAAGCTAAAGCTACTGGTGTTAGTCTTTGTGTCACCAGAATTGAAGGCATTCACTACCACTTAGTTATTTACAGAAAGTCAAATGGATTTGTGTGTTTCTTTATTAAATGCTTATTTGGCTCAGGTATCTAGAAAGGTTATTGTGTTTCTTTTGTTTGTTATTTATTTGTAAATCATGTATCATGTACTTTATTTGTAAATTCTGATCAGAAGTATTTTTAACTGCTTTCTATATCTGGAGTAGTTCTAGCATACATTTAGAAATACTTTTGGAAGAGCTTGATCACAACATCCATCTCTGAAAGCCCCACTGCCTTAGGGAATGAAAGCCACAATGGTTGGAAGAATAGGATGTGTGATTGGTGTGTGTGCCATAGTAACTGTGACAAGTGAACTGGGGCACTGGCTGATACCCTGCAGGGCCTGAGAAGCAAGCTAATGAAAAGCAAAGACAGTGCAAACTTAGCAACTCTACAGTGTTAATATATTAATTGCTCCTTGTTCTCAGTCTATGACTGGTCTGTAGTTAGGAGCAATTACTGTTACAGCCATAGGGGTCACAGAAACATGCTTTCAGATGACAGGATGTTGAAACTTGCAAAACTATTGTGAATACTTCTTGCCTATCTTCTGGGTTGGATCTGAAAATGTTCATGGATTCTGTTTAGTTTCATGAGATTTCAGTTGGGTGTGGGAGGTGCAGAGTTAGACTCCCTGCATTTCATCACCCTTTAAAATGATCCTTCCAGCTGTGGAAGGAAAAACTCCATGATGTAGGAGCTTCAGGAGACAACTGGATGGCTCTGTCCAAGGCCATCTGTTCTAAGTCTTTCGGTTAGGTTACAAACAGTGGGGTCAGTACAGCTGCTGCTTTGGTATTGTGTGGTGAACTTATGTTCAACTTTTGGCCTTTTTAACCTATTTCTACTTGTTTTTTTTTTTTTTTTTTTGAGACAGTGGGAGGCTGAGCGCATGCTATCTATTCTGTATTCTGCATTTAATATCTGTAGTAACACTTTCTCTGAATACTTGGTGACTCCCTCTACCAGAAACACTATATAGCCTTTTGTGGTTTGAGTATCCATTAAATCCTTATAATGTTGTCTATATGAAATATGTGGTTAAAATCGATCTGTTTATAGAAGTGAAATGATATTGACCAGCTAACCTGAGTGGGCCAACCCCAGGCTGTGAAAATTTATGTTAGTTTTGAAGGTGAAATCAGATATACCTGGGAAGCTGGTCCTAAATTGTTTACTAATAAAAGCCAGAACTTAATCAGATTGTTATTGGACTGGTTAGTGCACATGATAGATCCTGTTTGTATCTTAGTATTTAAGATACGGTTGTCATTCTCGCAGGAGTGTGCAATGTAGAGTCCTTTTTACTAAGACTAGATAAGGGCAGGTAGCAACAGGCACTCTGAAAGTGGCATTTTTATGCTTGTTTGGTTATGTACAAGTAAACAAAAGAAAGTCTGCTGCCACCCTGCCATCTTGTACATATGATGACATGTCCAAATTATATTCTTGAATTAAAAAAAAGAAAGTAGGATTACATATTTTTACTACAAATCTTTGTTTTCCAGTACAATAAAAAAGTAATTTGTACTGCTTACAGGTGAAAACCTCAGCTTTTTGTTATAAAGAGGGAAGATGAGAGGACTCTTAAGGTAGTGAGGCTTGAAAGCATTAATAAGGAAATTAGATTTGTTTTTTTTTTCTATCCTGCCCTAGATGTATCATTTCCAGTAAAGGTCTTCAGCATCCTGATACAAAGTTCCATTTCAGCATCCTCCATCTGTTCGTGTAGATCCTGTGATTCAGACATAACCACTTGAAATTTTATGTGGCCTCAATGAAGTCATTGCCACTGGGATAAAGAGAACAGCCCAGCTCCTCTAGAAAGACCTTGTGTGGCCCTTGTTCTTGGCCAGTCCTCTCTGAAACTCTCTGTCCTGGAGCTCCATTTTGTGGGTAGCTGGTCACAGTCCCTGAGCAGCAGGCTCTGTGCCAGAAGCCAGAACTGCAGCATGCTGTTTGGGGTCAACTCTTGGGCAGCAGCTGCAGAGCCCTCAGAAAAACATTTGTCTTGGACTTCTGAGCTCAAACCTCATCCTGGCACTTGGCCTACTTAGACCCATTTCAGCCTCTGCGGCTGTCTAATTTCCAGGTTAAACAAGGACGCCATGTCACCGCTTCCCTACAGACCAACATGTTAAAAGTGAGGCATGAAACAGAAGAACTCTTTTTGAGTTGTGTCCATGATGCTGGTGCAGTGGCACTGGGCACTACAGTGAGGTGGCAGCACTGATATATGGACCCAAAAGAGCTGCAGGAGCTGAAAGATCAGCACCAAGTGCTTAAGTACACAGGTTGTGGTGGTCCCTGAGGCCTGTGCAGAAGAAGTGTTTGCAAGCATTGCTGTTTCCTAGTGCACAAATATCACTGGAGGTAAGGTGGAGCTGGAAGGCTAGAGCAAGTATAGCACTTGATCTTCAGCGTGATGAATAGATTAGAGTTCTGTTCTCCCGTGTATTCAACTGAGCCTTCCCAGTACCTGTCAATTTGTAGTGTTCCTGGTGGTTATTAATACCTCTGGTGACAGCTTCCAATTTTGCTGCGTTGTAGAAGAGTTCTTCTGGAAAGCATAGGTGAATTGGCAGGTCTGAAGGGCTGACAGCCTGTCAAAACGTAGTTGCTAGGTCCAGTCATCTAAGCTCTCATTCTTTCAGTACTAGTATAGAATATAGGATTGACAGCCCAGAAACTGAAACTGTTTTTTCACGGGTCAGGCAAAGCACACTCTGTGACAGGGTATACTCTTCTGATGTGCAGAAGTGTTAACCATCAACTATGCAGAAAGGGGGATAGGGGCTTGGGGATTATAACCATCGCTTTTGACTGAAAAAGTTACGTGTTTGGGCACTGATATGTTAAAATACCAACAACCACACGTCTTTTCCAACTGCAGGGAACTGAATAACCCTTCCCCTGTAGCCTGGGAACTGTAGCAGACAGTTTTTGGTTTTTCTCTGCCCTCTTATCTCTCACACAGGCTACAAGTGACTCGAGGTCCAACCTCACCCTATTCCTCCCCTTTAGAAAATCCTACTTACACAACTACCTGAGAAAGTACTTCATCCTTCATCTGAGTTGCCAGCTGAGTTTCCGTCTCTGATATTTGGCATTCCTTGTGGAATCGATAAAAACATGAATCACTGCTGGGTGCAGTGGCAGTTTTTGTAATACAGGATTAACTCCCCTGGAGCTCAAGCTGATGCTACTGAACTCCTCCTAATTCTTTCTTGCTGACATCAAACTGGGCAGAAACTGAACTAACAGCTTAAAAATTACATCTCCAGTCACTTTTTTCCTCCCAGACAAACCCATCTCTGTACACAACAAGAAGCTCTAGTAGCTCTGGGAAACTTCTTTCTGTTCCCCATCGCAAACGCCACTATTTTGCAGCAAAACAGCAAAAGTTGGTTATTTCCAACAGGAGCTTTAAAGTATATTGACACCAACTGCCTGCTGAATGCTTGTTCTTAGAATGCTGCTTCTTGACAATTCACTTTAGAGTAATAAATGAAAAGCAGTATTATCCTTCCAGTAAGTATTCTTACTTTAGTTTCCTTGCCTGTAGCAGCTGCTCAGGTGGATGCCACACCAGGAACAGAACCACTGTCTCCTGCCTCCCAGACCAGTGGTGTTTCCTTCCTGAAAACTTTAAGCATATGATTGTCCTTGAGAAGAAAGTATACAGTTTTGGCATCCATTAGATACAATCATTAAAGTCTCCGTTTCTTACCACCCTTCCATCAGGGAGGACTTTTAACTCCTTTTCTTTCCTGTAATGTGCATTCTAAAATGGGGAGGCAGGAGTTTTGTACTGTTCTGTCTTCAAGTGGAGTGGTTAAGGAAGCCTGGTCCTGAAAAAGGTACAAAAATAAGTTACCGAGAAAGAAATGAGAGGAGTGCTCCTACAAGAAGGGCTAAAATAGGTTTAATAACCATGGGAGTGCTTTCACTCTCAAATATGGACACCTTTTCAAAATAGTGGTGAAGAGAACAGGAGAAATTCAACCAGGCCAGAAAGCAGTAGTTTTCAGGAAAAAATACTTTTTTGTTGCTTGTTTGGGTTTGGTTTTGTTGTTGTTTGTTTGTGGTGGTTTATGTTTGGTTGATTTTTTGTTTTGGTTTGGTTTGGTTTTTTGTGGGTTTTTTGGTTTTTTGTTTGTTTGTTTTGGTTGTTGTTTTGTTTTGGTTTGTTTTTCCTGTTCAGGGATGAGTTCTTTTAATGGGGCAGAAGCAGAAATGAAGCCTGAATATTTAGCTGGGCTTTTTGATTTAACCTTCCTTACATTCTGAGGAACTTTCACCATGAGTGCAACAGGGGCAGCATTTCTAACAAAGCAAGTTCCCAATGTGGGATTTCCTGGGGCAAGTAAAGCTGTGCAGAGCTCACAAACAACCCACAGGTGCCCAAAACAGAGCATTTTCTCAGGGGGATTGAAAACCAGGTGAGTTGTCCTGCCTGTGCACCTTGGAGAGGAGAGAGATGTAGGAACGTGTGTGTGAGGTTGCCACTGGCACCTTTGGTGCTGCAGAGGGGGAAGACCAGGCCTGGGGAGGGCTTGCCTCAGCTCCTTATTCTTCTGCTCTTGTGGCACCGCTAGGAAATGGAAACTGAGATAGCTTGCTCCTGGCAGAAAGGCCAGGACTGTTCTTAGAGGCCTTCTTATCTAACAACAAAACTGTTTGGATCAAGAAGTGTAGTGTGTTGCTTAAAGGCTGGTGGAAAGATTGTACGTCCAAGACAGACTGCTCCTGCCTTTAAGTTTAGCAGCAGCTGTGGTGTTAGCACAGCTGGAATCAAACTTACTGCAGCTGCTGATGGCTGAAGTTGGGCCTCTCCCCAGGTAACCTTTGCTGTCCAACTGATCTGGTCAGTGAGGGTGTCCTCTCTGTCTTCCACACAATCCCAAGCCTTTCTTACAAATTCTTTCATGATAAAATGTTTTGAGGAAGCATACCTGGGATTTTTGAGTTGTTTCATCTGACCATTTCTGAACTCCTTGCTAGGGCTGTTTGGAAATACTGTGTGATATTAACTCCTGTGGTTACTGGTGATGACCAGAGCCAGGGAGATGATGGCCAAGGCCACTAGTGTTTCTGCCCAGTCCCTTGGCGTTGTTCCATACGTGCTGATATTTAGTATGTCTGGAGATTTCACAGGTCTGTTTTTGACTAGATGGAAATAATGACATTTGCTCAGTTAAGCAGTTTGAATACTACCTAATGTGTCATTTTGTCCGGTTCATCATTCTAAGTCTTAAATTTATGTCAAAACTTTATTCTTTGCCTGCTGCAGCCTATCAGGACTAGCTAGCGTGATTTTCGCTTGAGATGCAATTTTGCAGCTGATTTTTTTTTCCCCCTCCTCACTTTTTAAACTTTGTGAACACAGTGTGACCAGAAAGTAGTTTTGATTGTGTCATTTCACTGGAGAGAAAGTTCACTGTATGTCCAAGAACCTTGTAGCTTTCTTCAGTTTTCTTAGCTGACTATTAGGTGTCTGTATGTGGTTAAACAAGAGCACAGTGAAGGTAGTTCCTTTAATTATTTTGATCCAATTTTTGCTGTTTTGTTTTATGATATTATGCAGCTGGCATCTGTCAATGTTATTACATTGGCTTTCTATAAAATGTTAATTTCATTGTGATATAGTAGGTGAAAAGACACCAGACTTGACAGAGTTTGGATGATGACGTTTGTGGACATTTTTAAGTAGTGCCTGAACGAAGTATCTGCTAGCTGATTATGTTGGTAAACTTTTGGTGTTCTGGGGTACTGTCATAAGGATTGGTTCAGTTACTGCATGTTTCACTTAAGGTGTTGAAATATTTTCCAGAAGTAGCAGAGTAGTTTCAGCTGTGCTTTACAGGTATAGAAAACAGAGATATAACATGATAATTTGAAAGTCATGGGCTAAAGACAGCAGTGGGACTCCCTGCTCCTAGACCTTGCCGTAATCAGCAGTGTTCTGGTGTTGACCATAGTGATGTTTTAAAGATGCTTGGTATAGACTTAAATTAGTAGCTACTACTGGAATACAGTTCATAATATTTCGTTTGATACCTAAAGTGATCAGCCCTCATTCTGGAACACAAAAGCTCACTACTTCCTGAAAAACATGTTGTTCTAGAATATGTTACACCATGCTTTAAAAAAAAAATCGTAAATACAAAAAACTTTTAATAATTACTTTATGACAGTTAATAAAGACATTATTAAAATTCTGGATATTTTTATGCAGGCTTGAACAGGTGGAATGTTTAGGATCATGTGCGCTCTTTCAGTCCTGCTGTGTAGTATTTATCATCTTTTATCTGAGACAAGCTTTTTGGAAGTATTGTGTTGTATGGATTTGGGCAAGAAGACCTTGTTGGAAATGTGCTTGAAAGAGACATCACAAAACATAATTGTACACAGCAATACTGTGGTTTTGCTATTAATAAGTTGTTATGTCTTGCAGATGAAGGTTGTTAGGGAGACAAGCAGACATGCAGAGTTTCATCAACTTTTAGTTCTCATGTCTTGAAATGCAGAGACCCTCATGTGTGGGATACATATATTTCATTTATCTGAGGGCTGTAGTGAGATGGGGTGGTTCTGGATCATTCTGGAAAGTGAAGAGGCATGGAATTGAAAAAGCTGCTTCCTATGCGGCATAAAAAGCCTGAAGCACCTGTTGCAAAGAGGCTGTATCTTTAAATGCACATGAAAAAGGATAGTACAGTTTCATGGAATTAAGGATGTGGAGCTTAATCTCCAAACAGCCATTTTGACCATAAAGGCAAAGTCTTGTTCTATTGTCCCTGGAATAATAATTATCGGTTGAGTTCAAAGTTAATATTTATACACCAAGTTGATAGTGAGGATAACTGTTAAAATATTTACTATTTCATTGTTTCCATTACAGGAATTGCAGAGTTCAGGAAGAGGACACTTTCTACTGGAACATGCTGCTCCCTTCTCAGCTTTTTTGACGGACAGCTTTGGGCGTCAGCACAACTACTTGCGAATTTCTTTGACTGAGAAATGCAACCTCAGGTGTAAGCATCTGCTTTTTTCCTTCCACAAAGCTCTTACATAACATATTGTGCACAGGCCAAGAATTGAGATTGAGTACTTACTGCTCTATTGGCTCTGTGCTGTTTCTTTTCTTCACAAAGTAAAGGTAAAAGATAGAGACTGGTTTGAGGCTGAGCTGTTGATAGGATGGGGAAGCAGGAGCAAGCCTAGGGGTCTGGCAGAGACAGATGAGAGTGACAGGTCTTTCATTAGACTTGGTGTGTTGTCATACCCAAAGTGTGTGATAACCGTGAGAACTCGTACCTAGGTATTCCCACAGTTACATCTGTGAAGTTTGTGGCATTGTCCCAGTGCTTTCCAGTTCGCTTTGGTGCCTCTGTTGGAATGCAGATTACAAAGAAACAAGATCAGCTTTCCCTTCCAAGTGTAATTTTGAGGCATGTCAAATGAGTCTTGAGTTTTCTTTTGAAGGAAAAGAGGAAATTGTTAGGAGATTGCTTGTAAGATTTGTTGTATAATTTTACCTGTATTTCAGAAAAGCAAAGTCATTTGACATCCACTAAAGACAATTGCTCTTGGGGCATTTTTTCCTGTCAGATTAACTGCAGCTGTTTATTTTTTTCCCATGTATGTCTGTATTCTTTGTTTCAGGTCAGTATTGTATGCCAGAGGAAGGTGTTCAGCTGACTCCTAAATCAGAGCTACTTACTGCTCAGGAGATAATCACCCTAGCCAAACTGTTTGTGAAAGAAGGTGTAGAGAAGATCCGACTGACAGGAGGAGAGCCACTTATCCGACCCGATGTGGTCGATATTGTTGGTGAGTTCCCAATAAATACAGTGTGTTTCAAAGTGACTTGCTATATATTGATCCGAGAACTATGCTTATAGCTTTCTACTAATACAGTCCAGCAACCCGAATAATAAAATGATGGTGCATTTTCCCAACATTTTGAAATGCAAGATAGTTCCTTTCAGAAAACTTCCAGTTCTGCCCTGCTGTTTGGATGGAACTTATATCTTTTAATATTCTAACATCTGAACTTAGCATTGTCTTCATATTTAACATCTACTGGAGTAGTTTGCAGTAATGCAGCTTTGGGGTGAAAAATCAAGAATTGACGTGACCAGATCCTCACTGAGGAGAAGCAGCTGATATGTGCTTATAAACAAAACAAGTTTTCTTTGGGATTTTTTGGGGGTTTTATTTTTGTGTTTTTGTCTCCTTGATAACAGATGCCCCTTTCTTATCTGTGTTTAATAAGGAATGGTGGAAATTCCTGTGCTTTTACAGTTATTGATGAAGACTATTATTTGAAGGGAAGATAAAGGACTGCATAATTTTTAGAAGTCTGTCTCCTTCAGTTGCATTGTGTTGACAGAGTTTGCTGTTACTTTGTGGTGCACATGTTTGGCACCAACAGAAAAGTCAAAACTAAAAAGATTGCATGTAACATCTATGGGAAAATGCATTGAAGGGAAAACAAGCCCAAAAATGTCTTCTGCAGAATTTAAGTCAGGCACCTATATTGAAGCCATCTTAGCACAATGTACTGGTTTGGGCTGGGATAGAGTTAAACTGGATTTCGAGGTGTTTTATAGAAGCTGGGTACAATATCTCAGGTGCTGAATAGGGTTGAGATTTAAGTTAGGTTTGTTTTCAGCAAACCTTTCTCTTAACCATAAATGGTTTATGAAATACTAATAAAGGTCAAAAATATTAGTGCTTGATTACTGTCACTGGGTTTTCTAACACTCAAGCTCAAACTTTTTTTTGTTTCAAGGAAGAAATGTGATTTTAAGCTACTGTAGGAGACCGTGTTATTCAGAGACCTGCTACGGTTCTTTAGATTATTTCAAATCTTTTAATGTATGCACATACATAAACTGACTCAGCAACTAACACTTGCTGAAAGCTAAATCATGTCCTGGCAGCTACTGAAAACATATGGTTGAGACTTTTCTGAAGCAGCTGATAGTGGAATATAGAATCCATCTCCTTGAGATACTCAAAGTTAGCACTGGATTCAAGCTGTGTGATAGCTGTTTATTATTAATAGTCTGAGAGGTACAGATCTCCACTTAGAAAACAGTTTTTCATGGGGTGGGGGACAGATGGTTGGATGACTTTCTGTAGCAACATACACATTTCAAGAGTGAAGTGGAGAATATGTAAGCAACTTGTCTGTTTGAGAAGATGCTCTTAATCCTAAAGGAAAAAAATAAATATAAAAGGGTTTGCTTGATGGCATGAGCCTGACAAACAAGCTTTTAGTTTCATGCTATTGAATTATAGCATCTGTTCTGTTTCCTTTTCTACTTGATAGTTTTATCAGTTGCTGTTGCTTGTGCTGTTTGTTGCTAAATCAGTGACTAAAGATCAGCAAACATATGTAGTACAGGTACAAGGTGAGTTACGAAGTTATGAAATCTCTTCAATCCCCTTTGAATTTAGAGGTCAACAAGCCAAGAAACCCAGCAACTGCAACTGTTCCACTTTTTGGCTTCCAAAGATAAAGCAGAGTGTACTAACTGGTCCTTTTTAACTTTAGTGTTAAGTCCCTAATTTCTCACAATTGGTTTCTGTCCAGTTTGTTCTTACAGGTGGTTCGACATATTAGTGTATTTCTAGTGCCTCATCCTGTATCTTGTCCTGCCTGATGAGGAAGAAGATGCATTGAGAACAGCTGCTCCCTGCACTAACTGACCCAATCAGCTGGTGCTACTTTTTTAAGTTTACCATTTTAGGTTGCAAACACGGCTTTGGTTTTATTCTACGTCTTTATCCATTTTACATTTCTAACAATGAAGCCTGTATGGTAGCTAGTCTTTTTTTCTCTGTTGTTAGGAGGTTGAGCATTCTGTGTGTTCTGAGGCTGTAACTAAAAGCAGTGGTGTTCCTGTGCTACCCTCTGGCAGCAGAGGATATCCTATGTTCTCATAAAGACTAGGCTGCTCGTGGTAGTTAGCGTTAAGTAATTTTTTATATACTTGCATAAGTAGAACTCATCCTTCAGAAAAAGGGTATTCCTGGTCATGAATTCTGAGACGTGAATGCCAGAAAAATCTAGTTCTTTGTAACAAAAGAGCAGTCTTTACTACCTCAGTTTCCAAATGTCTTTACAGGGCTCCTAATCATGTTGCAAAATGCATCTTTGGTGTGACCTGGCTTGTCCTATTCCAGAGTTTTGGGCCCAGTTTAGGGTGAATATTTTGAGAATAGCTGGGAAATTAGATAAAGCAGAAGTAAAACCCTTATCAAGAGGAACAAATAGAAGTAAAATAAGGAGAAGCAAAGGGATTATGAAATATTTGTGCTGTAATTAAAGCTGCCTCAAGAGTAAGGGTTCTTCAAATATTTTTCAACTAATTAGGGTGGGGGCTCTGAGAGAAGGGAGGAGGGAAAATAAGAAAATTACTTTGCCATTGCTCTGCTTCTGCAAGTGGCTTATGAGTTTTTTTCCTGTTTGTTATTGTTCTGGTAACTGGAGGTTTGAAACTCTGCCCTCTGGAGATCTGGTATTTTGGGGTTTTCTGCATTTGGGCTGAGAGGGCAGCTCTTTTCTAAATCTTAATCTCATGTTATTAACTGTTTCTTATGTGGTTTTCTTTTGCTGGCCATTTTTTAGTGTCTTGTGTAAGCTCTTTTCAATTGGCTAGGCTACCAGTGTGAGTCATGGAAATATTTCAGTTCTCAAGTGCAAGTGTTTTGTCCATTCAGTGTTGTTGCCTTGGATTCTCTGTAGTGGTCTAATATGTTGACCTTTTTCTGTTTATTTAGGCATATATGTGGTATTTCTTTCAGTAGTGTAAAGTCACTGCTGCTGGCAGCTCCCTCTGAGTTAGGATGGTTTTTTGGTAGAGCAGGATAAATGTTGCTAGATAAACAGCTAGTTCACGTGTCAGGTGTGAAAGGGATGGCTTGCTGCTTATTGTTGTTGCACAACACAGAATTTGGTTTGCAAAGCAAGATTGAGGGAAAGAAGGTAAACAAAAACAATAAAATAGCTATTCACTCTAAGAAATGGAGAACAAAATTGGTGTTCTTTATAATCAGTGTTCTTTATAATCGATTTTGCATGCAATAAATGATTGTGTTTTGTACATTCTGAAATGGCTTTGTGCTAAAATGTGTCTCATAAACCAAGACATCTGGAAGAAGGCTGAAGCAGTGACTTGTCCATGTTTTCCTCACACCCTCAGTGATATTTTCTTTTATTGTTTCACAAATCTTCATTTGGATTTTCTTTTAAAGTATTCTTTTTACTTTTTATTTTCCTAGGGCAACTGAACAAGCTAGAAGGGCTGAAAACCATTGCTGTCACAACCAACGGGATCAACTTGGCCAGATTACTGCCACGACTGAAGGAGGCAGGACTAAATGCTGTTAACATTAGCCTGGATACTTTGGTCCCAGCTAAGTTTGAGTTCATTGTCCGGAGGAAAGGTACAGGCTTGTCTTCTAAGGCAACTGTGTTAATACTTGCAGTAATGTTGTGAATTGTTTGGTGTGCCTTTCGCTCTCAATTACTTTGGAAGGGGAGTCTATTGCCATCCTTCTGAGGTTAGGAAGAATCTAGTCAAACCTAGCTGATTTTCTAGTGACTCTCTTCCCTTCTGTCTACAACTCTTAGGCAGGTAGAGACCCTTGCAGCTGGTGGAGTAGAAGATGCTCAGCTCACCACAGTCAGTGGGACTGTGACTACAGTTGCCAGTAGCTGGCTGGTTACTGGTTAGTCATGGATGTCAAGAGGATTCTCCAAATCTGGTGTTGATCTTGCATGCTGCTCTTCTTCAACACTGTTCAAAAAACAGCTGGGAACTAAGATGCCGCAAGAAATGAACTTCCTGTCGTGAACAGTGGCCGTTTCTTGAAGTTATACTTGGGGTATGCTTGCAGTGGTCTCACTTGTGATTAGTGATGTTCCATGCCTCCACTACCTTTTAATAGGAGTGAACATAAATCGTGACAGAGTTAATTTGAGGATAGGTGCAAGCTTTGGAACTTTTCTCTGATTGAGCTGTTCTAGGAACTCCAAACAAAGTTTCAAAAATCCTTGGCTGTGCTCAGTATTACAGATTCTTGTTTAAATGAATCTGAAAGCTCATCATGAAGCTCATCTTCATGGTTGGGCTTCCTTCCAACCTGAAACTAATTAGATCTTGTATCATTCTGTTTCTGTCCAGTAATGTAACTTAGGCAGTCTGTTAACATCTAATTCAGACAAAACCTCCAAATAGCCACTAGATGGTAGAACAACGCAAGAGAAAAGTAGGGCGAGGAATGTAGAAATCTTGGCTGCTCTGAGAAATCATTCAGTGTTTGAATCATTCTGCTATCAAACTGAAGTTCTGCTGACAGGTACAGGAAGTTGTCCTTGTCTATAGTCTCTCTGGGAGCACCTCTTGAGGTTTCTACATCACGGTGCAGAAGTCTGTTCCTGTCACAAAGCTGATTGGAGCATTATCCTGCCAGCATAGGCAGTTGCATTAATCTGGTTGTGTCATGGCACAATTGGCTTCCAGAGAAATATCTGGGAGTATCTAATTGCAAGCAGGTGTTGACTGTTTTCTTTGCTTCTGCTTTTTGCATTTGAATATTGCCTGTTTTGTGACATTCACTGGAAACAAGCACTTTATTCACTACTGAAGGAGCAAACCTGATCCTCAGTACTGGAGCCCATATTATTCAATATATTCATCAATGATATGGAGGGAATAGAGTGTACTATCAGCAAGTTTGCTGATGACACCAAGCTGGGAGGAGTGGCTGACACGCCAGAAGGCTGTGCTGCCATTCAGCCAGACCTGGACAGGCTGGAGAGTTGGGCGGGGAAAAATTTAATGAAATACAACAAGGGCAAGTGTAGAGTATTGCATCTGGGCAGGAACAACCTCAGGTTCCAGTATAAGTTGGGGAATGACCTATTAGAGAGCAGCGTAAGGGAAAGGGACCTGAGTGTTCCGGTGGACAGCAGGATGACCATGAGTCAGCACTGTGCCCTTGTGGCCAGGAAGGCCAATGGCAGCCTGGGGTGTATTAGAAGGGAGGTGGTTAGTAGGTCAAGAGAGGTTATCCTTCCCCTCTACTCTGTCCTGGTGAGACCCCATCTGGAGTATTGTGTCCAGTTCTGGGCCCCTCAGTTCAAGAAGGACAGGGAACTGCTGGAGAGGGTCCAGTGCAGGGCAACAAAGATGATGAAGGGAGTGGAGCATCTCTCTTATGAGGAAAGGCTGAGGGAGCTGGGTCTCTCTAGCTTGGAGAAGAGGAGACTGAGGGGTGACCTCATTAATGTTTACAAATATATAAAGGGTGAGTGTCATGAGGATGGAGCCAGGCTCTTCTCAGTGACAACCAAGGATAGAACAAGGGGTAATGGGTTCAAACTGGAATACAAGAGGTTCCACTTAAATTTGAGAAGAAACTACTTCTCAGTGAGAGTAACAGAACACTGGAACAGGCTGCCCAGGGGGATTGTGGAGTCTCCTACTCTGGAGACATTCAAAACCCGCCTGGACACCGTCCTATGTAACCTCATCTGAGTATTCCTGCTTGGGCAGGGGGATTGGACTAGATGATCTTTCAAGGTCCCTTCCAATCCCTAACATTCTTTGATGCTGTGATTCCAGCTCCCTAAATTATATGGCCACAGCTCTTTATATCTGATTGGAAGCTGGTAGGAACCTGCTTATAAAGTAATTTGAAAGTTGTTGCGGGGTGAGGGTAACTTTTATATAAATAAATGTTCTCTTTTCCTCCTTCCCCTTAAAAGTAAAATAGGTCTTTACCCACAAAGAGAGAAAGTGCTCAGCTGAATAGCACAAAGAATGAACAGAGGAGTTTCTGTGACTCAATATTTTTAAGGAGGAGAATAAGTTCCTTATCATAGATTTTTTTTTTTTTTTTTTTTTTAAGTGGAGCTCAGGTAAAAATAATAATACTGAGTTTGTGTTGTGTTTTTTGTTGTGGTTTTGTGGGGTTTTTTGTTTGTGTGTTGTTTTTTTTTTCCTTTTGTCTAGGGCTGAAATTATGTAAAAAATACTTTATTGTTTTTGAGGGTTTTTTGTTTAATAGGAGATTTCCAAGTATGGAATGAGCAGAGAATAAAGTGCCTACCCTACTGTTCTACGCTGTCTCCTGTGGCAGTTCCAGAGGCAACAAGATATAGCTCCTCTTAAGGTGAGAGGGATTCCTGGTCTTAGATTCCTACAGGCTGGTAACTTCTGTAGAAAGTAAAGGTGACACCTGATTATGGAGCTAACCAGGAAATTGAGAAACTTGGAATCAATTTTTCTGTTCCTTTGGAAACTCATTCTGGGGTTTTAAGAAGAGGCTGGAACATTGTTCTCTTTGCAGGTGGCCTGCGTTATGCCTGCTTTTATTCCCAAATAGTTGGGGTGGAGGGAATGACTGTGAGATGATCAGAGATTTCCCTGCTGTATGAAAACACATTAGAGGATAAAAGTATTTCTACTTTTCCCCATCATACCCCATTCTAAGGGATAAATAAATGGAAACTACTTTCTAGCAGGTAGCCAGTCTAACCTGTTTCACAGCCTGTCCCTTCTTTGTTCAGTACAAGGAAAATGAGATAATATTGTACTGTAATTGGATCATTAAACATTGACTTGAAGCCTTTCTTCTTGTAAGGATTAAAGGTTGGGGGCTGTTGTCCCACATAGGATTGTTCTGGATGTGTCTAAAGTTCTCTGTGCTTCTAAGTTGGCTAAAGTTACGATTTCAGAAGAAATTTAAAAAGATGAAAATACTGAGATTTTCCATTGGGGGGAAGAGTTGTCATTTTAAAATTTTGAACAAAAACTTAGAGAGCTTCTATGCCTTGACACTATTATATTTCCTGAAACAATTAAATCTAGTATTCATATATGCTCTAATATTTAGAAGTTTTCTGGGTTTTTTCTTTTTGTTGTTCCATTACCACACGAGAACTTTGATCTAGAAAGGATGTTTCAGTAAGTATGGCAATACACATGAACATGCTTTTCATAAAGAAAAAAACAGTTAATGTCAAAATAGGAAATATGGTTACAGATTTTTGGTTTTTTAATGTTACAAATTTTTATTTTAAATAATCACCCTGCCCCCAAAATCTTTTCATGCAAAAAAGATATAATCATTGTTGATCAGAATAGCGTCTTCTTTTCCTTTTTTTTTTTTTGTTGTTGTAGAGGTTTTTGATAGCTGTTCTAAACCACACTCTTATGGTAGCGTGGCAGGAGGTAAGAGGCAGAACTGGGAGGGATGCTGAGTTGGATGCATTGTAAGCTGTAATCCTGTTCCGTACCTCTACAGCGAGCTGAACCCAAGTGTGCAAGTATTCCAATATGCAGAGTTTTTTATCTACTGCTTGCTAGTGATTGCCTGCTCACCTTTTTAGTGAAGTTCAGTTTCACCTTTCTACAATCCTTAAGTTGCACATAAGCTTTACTAAGCTGTTGGGGAGCTTTTTGATCCCTTTCGTGGCTCTGGGATGTGCTTACAGCGGTGTGTCATTATCTCTGTTGCCACATTCAGCCTGCAAACTTGCTTAATTGAAATAGAAGTATCACCAGGGCTGCAAACTTCCTGAGCACATGCAGAACAAGTAGGTAGTGAAGGAGAAGGGTGACAAGTTATAAGTTCAAACAGTTGCTTGCAAGTGTTAGTTTGCTGTCTTCTCCTTGCTCATCACCTCTCTCTTTGCAGCCAGGACTGTATTAGGGTCTGCTTATAAAAAAGTTAGCATCTTCTGCTTTCCTGTGTTTATGCTTTATAATGCCTTTATCAGCCAGAAAGCAGTTAAAGCATCCTGTCTTTTTTATTTTTCCCCTCATGTTAAATGCATCCAATATGAAGTATGCACAGATTATTACTAAGTTATTGTTTATTTCTGGTAAAACACCTACAGATTAATGCAGGTGTGAGCTCTTCACTAGAGGATCTGAGTTTCCAGTAGATAAAAGATAGGGGAAAGGAGGTTGATGGACCTACATGGAAAGACATATGACTAGGAACAGCACAGGGGTTGTCAGCACAAACTTCTGGAAGATGTTACCCTTTTGCTTGCATGTGTAAAGTATTTGCTGTTGAAGCCTACAGGTTTGGAAGAAGGAGCACAATCCCATACAGCGTTTGGTCTCTCACACCTGAGTTCAGAGTGCAGAGCAGGAGAACTTAGTCTGGTACCTGACAGGGCAGGAGAGACATTCACAAACTGGGCTGGCAGCTGAGCATGCAGCTCACCAGAAATGTGTACCCAGAGCTCGGTAGCTTCTGTCTCCTTCTTACTCCCATCACCCTGCTTCTCTGCCAGCTAGTAAGTGTGCCAAGGAAGGAATAATCTGTCAAATGTAAAACTGGTATCATGATGCAGGGTCTTAACTTCGTTTAAAGTTGACAGAAGGTGTGGCTTGAATGGGATGATTAAGAGGCTTTCCTAAAGGCCTTTGGAATTCCAAAATTGCATTGTCACTTTATTTTTTCTTCCAAATTTAGGTGGTATGTGCAGGGGTGAATATACTTGCCCTAAATTAACCGTAGCTCTTTGGGAGCAGCTGACAAGTGTAGGCCACTCTAAATGGCAGAGTGAGGCCAGGCACTTCATTCCTTGAAGCCACTGCAGTTATTGACATCTTTCATTTGTCTTCAAGGTTCAAAAGCCAACTGAATTGCTTGCCTAAATGCTCTAATTCCCCCCCTGCCCCCATGTTATGCTCACCAACTTTACATGTTTAGTCATAAAAATTACCATTATGTAAAATGCTGCCTGTGATTTTCAAACTAATGGATAGTCAGTAGCTCTGGGAAGCCAATTACACCTGTAGCCAGGGATGGACAGGGAATCGAGGGGCTTTTGTTTGTTCTTAACCCCATTCCCCTCCATACTCACTTTAGATAGATCTTTAAAAATTTACTTTGCAATATTGCTGTCTGGCTGAGAACAGTGAGATTCTACCATTTTGGCAAAGACACATGTGCCATTATTATCAAATAAACATTAATTTAACATTCATCACTGCATCTGGAGGCAGTTCACAAATGCTTGCCACTCTCTTTCAGAACATGACACAAGGCAAAGCTGAGTATGGAGCAGTGGAGAATCATATGCAAACGATAGATTGATGTCCAAATATGCAGAAAAGCATACCAATATTTTGACTACTCAGGTACCCATTAAAAAATGTGTTTTGGTGACTTGACCACAGTAACACTGGCAGCCTCTGGGTAGGGTGTGTGGGGTGTGCATGTAGCACTGAAGTCTCTTTACTTGCAGCTCTTCTTAATTGCAGCCCTGTCTGTGGAATCAGATTGGTTTCTCTTTGTCATCTTTTTGTCTTGTACTAAATAACCTCCTTTTACGTTCTGTTTTTATACAAGAAAAATATTTTTTTAATTCTTTTTATATCTTAGGCTTTCATAAGGTAATGGAAGGAATCCACAAAGCCACTGAACTTGGCTACCATCCTGTCAAGGTAAAGCCAGTGTTTATTTACTCTGGAACTGTTGTGTGTTACCATAAATGGTGGTGAAAGATACAGCTCGCCTGATGAGGAATTTATTATTTCCCCCACCTCTGTGAATAACTTCTGGTAAGACTGAAGAAAAATTTTAGTAGACTGAAGATCACATCAAGATGTGATGTGTGAAATTCATATTATCTCCTCTTGCAGCTGAGGGTGCTGGTTCACTGTGGCACCAAACCTATTGACAACTTTACTGTAAGCTCCAGGGTGGTCCAGCTCTGTACTTGCCTCTTCCTGCCCCCTCTATTGATTTGGCACTTGTCTGACCCAGCTGTGAACTGGGCCAAGGGAGTTAACAGACAGAAAACTACCCTGCAGCAAGACATTCATTTATTCCTGGTTTACCTCCTTCAGCTGCTGTCAGCAGGCTCTGAGTGCCAGTGTGAGGGAGGGAGGGAAAGGGAGTCCTCCTCTGGGGGGTTGCAGGTAAACCAGCTCAGCTCTAACATGAAACCTCAGCCCAACTCAGCTGTTTGCAGTTCTGCACCTGTGGTTCTCTTCAGTTTCACCAGTGCTTTGGAAGATGTGCAAGGGTTTTAGGCTATAGAGTTATGAAAAACACTTGAAATTAAACTAGGTTTAAGCTTTCCAGATTGATCTTGATAATCATGATGCACAATGTTTGGACATACTATCTGCCTTGCTAACAGGGAGTGTTTTAGCAACTGCACAGCTCTCTGTTGTTCTTCATGTAAAGCAGAGAGTACCTGAGGCTCCAGTGTAAATATTATTTATGAGAAATGTGCATAAAAGCTAGTCATCCTGCAGCCCATGTTTATGGAGTGTGCTGTGAACACTTCCTGGTGTGGGACATTTGTGTGACATCTGCCAAAAAGAGTACTCTAGAAGGTACCCTCTTAGCACTGTTAAAGAATCCATATAACCTTGGACTGGAGAGTGGAATTGTCATTTTAGACAGTAAAAACCGCCATACCTTAGGTGGGTAAGGACTGTGAAACCTTGTGTAAGAGGGCAGAAAGTCATACTCTTCTCACTAATTTCAGGGACCTGCTTTTCTTGCAGGTAAATTGTGTGGTGATGCGAGGCTTCAATGAGGATGAGCTGCTGGACTTTGTGGATTTCACAAAGGATCTGCCCCTTGATGTGCGGTTCATAGAATACATGCCCTTTGATGGTACGCAGTCCTGTTTTGGGATTCTTCATGGCATGGAGTGTGCCTTGGACATAGGTGACTCTGGTTGATGGTTGTTCACCCTATGGGCTTGTCTCTGGAAGTTTTGGTGAGCTCTTTTTGGGAATTAGGAATTTAGTTTTGTGTTGTATCTTTTGCAGCTTATCTGTCTTCCCCAGATATACTAGAAAAGGATTAGCAGCAGGGTTAGTTGGGGCTGGGACACCTACAAGGAACACTGAGATTTGTTGAGAATGTAAAGGTGGTTCTCTGCTAATTAAAACAATAAAATCCACAGTATATAGTTATGCTGATTTTATTAATTCTAGGCAATAAATGGAACTTCAAGAAGATGGTGAGCTACAAAGAAATGCTTGATACAATTAAGCAGCGATGGCCTGAATTGGAGAAATTGCCCTGCGAAGCTTCCAGCACAGCCAAGGTGGTGTTAGAAAAGAAACATGTGAAATTTACCCCCATTCTTTCCTTACCCTAAAGCCCCAAATTCTTCTGAGTTGAGCATTTAAGTTTGACAAGCAAAATAAAAATGCTCCTTGTAGTAATTCTGGGATTTTGGTCGAGCTGCCTGCATGTGGTTTGACTCTTACTAAACGCTGGTCATAGTCTTTACCTTTGGAAATACAATGTGTTTACTAGGTGCTCGGACAGGTATAAAGAATGGCAGACTTATATCCTTTATTTGAAACATATATATCCAGCTTTTGAAACTTTTGTCAGTCCATGTCTGTCTATGACTCCAGGTTAAGAAGCCTGATGAAACAGGTGTTCAGTGAAATAACAGTATTGCTTTAGAGTGTGCAGGGTTACATGGGGGATTTCTAGTGTACATGAATCTGTGGTGCATGGCTGCCTCAGTAAGAGCATGCCTACTGCCATCACCTGTGAGTTGTTAACTACAAGAGCAAATATTTAACAAGTTTGTGAATTTCCAGGAACAGGGCACAATAGATTGGAACCCCTGACAAACCTGATTTTGCTTTTTTCTGTCATGTGACATTAGAACTCAAGAAAATCTTATGTGAAAATATCTTCTAGTCTTCAGGCAAGTGGAGCTTTAAAAAGGATTTGTTTATATTTTACTTTTTTTCTTTTTCTTCCCCTCTGTGTTTCTTTAGAGTTATAAGGTGCCACATTTCCAGGGACAGATCAGCTTTATCACCTCCATGTCGGAGCACTTCTGTGGATCCTGCAATCGGCTGAGGATAACAGCAGATGGGAACCTAAAGGTTGGTAGTGAAACACAATTCTCTTTGCTTTCATGCAGTGAAAGTTGTGTTGAAATTCTTCCTTTAAAAGTAGCTTGAATGTAAAGTAGGATGGAAAGGCACATAATTATTACCAGCTAATTCCGGTTTATCTGTCCTGTACGTATTCTTGTTCAAGCTTATTGGGCTGTTAGGGAGATGTTACATCACCTTTTTTTGGTTTCTCCGTTTTGCTAACATAATGAACCTTGGTTGTAAAACATGGTTGCAAGGCCAGTAAATATAAACATTTATTTTAATCTTTGCTTCAAAATCATCTTAAACATGAGAAAAGCAGATTATTTCCCATTAAAAAGGATCCAAGCAGCTATAAAGGCTTGGCTTTTGTGTTCCACAAGGATCCTGTCTTGTTTCACCAAACATCTTCTTGCAACTCTTCTCCTTCAAAAGCAGCCTGTACATTTGCTCAACGGCTGTAGAAGAGGGAGGGATAACCATTTCCTGCCACGTTGAAACTGGCAGTTTCTGGGGGAAAATTAAAGTTTTCAATTAAAAATTGGCACTTAGGCATTGTCACCTGATACAGACAACAGCTGTGCTACTGTCTACTGTCAGATGACTGAAGCAGCCTCAAGGCCCAAGCAGCTTCAGTCACATAGATGTCCCCGGCTGTCTGTGTCTGTGGGTACATGAAGAGAGAGAAAAGAAAACAACCTCCATAAATATTCTCTTTCTTGAGTAGGATAGGCCTCTTCAAAACTCTTTACTCTGAGGTTAGTATGATACACTTGTAAAAGCCGTTTATTTTATTCTATTCTTTCTCATTTCTCCTCTTTTGTTTCCTTGGTCTGACTGCAGGTGTGCCTTTTTGGGAATTCAGAAGTGTCCTTGAGAGATCACCTACGGTCAGGTGCCTCAGAGGAGCAGTTGGTTCAAATCATTGGAGCTGCTGTGGGCAGAAAAAAGAAACAGCATGCTGGTATGTTCATTGTACCTGAGAAGTAACGTCAGTGACTAGGGAAAACAATGTCTTGGTACTGCTGTGGAATGCATTGACTTGTGTCACGGAGGGACCCTGAAGTCAGTTTTAGGCAGACAAGGTCCAAAACAGGCTTTTATTCTGGCCGGAAGATTCTGGCAAAACAACCAAACAGAAACAGGGTTTATACAGTTAGTTAGCACTCCGGTAGCTTAAACTACAGGTTTGGATATCAGTTGAGGAAATTATTGGGGTGCAGCAAATGAGAATAACGATGCATGCGCACACTCACAAGAAACAAAGCCAGAGCTGTCTGACTCCAGGATACTACACTCGCCTGAATTAGGCAAGGAAATACACTTGCTTGTATAACAAGGACTACCCTTGCCTGAGTTCGGCAAGGAATTACAGTTGCCTGATGTGGCAAGGACATAGATTATCACTCACCCAAACGAGGAGGTGAGGTTCTTCCAATCCTGGGAAGTTTCCTTAGATGGTGTCCCAGTCTAAGGGGAGGGCTCATCAGCTTTAGCAGACCCGCGGCTCTGAGAAGACTATGTAAAGGGGATCCTTAGCGGGCACCCCATTTTATAGTCTGATCAGATCTGGCTGTGGGCATTCCAGAAGCTTCTTGCCTTCTCTAAGCTTCTTGAACTAAGGAAGGAATTTTCCTATCTGATAAGAGTATTGTCTGATACAAAGCTGGTAACACACCAGTCCTGGAGTTACTCCAAAATCTGGAGGTCAGTTTTGAGTCTTCTAATCTTCCACATGACCTAGAATCCAGATCGTCTAAAAGCCTTTCAGACTGACTTTTGTCTTCAAAGCAATACAAATGCCACTGCTCATGATAACAACAACAAAGCATAAAGCTAACCAAATATTGATGGAGTTGTACTAGATCCATCTTTTCTTAAATTAGTTTAACACATTTCTAGAAATGACATCTCTTTTTTGAGTATGCAGAAATGTGTAGCCACTCATTCAGTGCTATCCATAAGGTGTATCCACAAGGTGCATGATGATGCAGTTGCATCCTCAGGCTGTATGTCTCTTCTGAACTTATATTAACTATTAACTATATTTCAGTCACATCTGTACCTAACCATGTTTTAATAATCTGGCTGCAGCTGGGAGTGCTGACTTCTTGTACATGACCTGGCTTCATGATCATGGAATAGTCCCCTTTACATTAAAAATACACCTTGACCCTTTTGTTCTCTTGCAAATTCTACCAGAATATTAACAGCTGGTTTTGCTTTTTTTTTTTTTTCCATGATGTGTAAAACAAATTTAAAGGAAGCTTTTAAATCTGAACATAGAATAACTTGCAAAGTATGTTGATCTGACCCAGAGCCCTGTAAGCATTAGAAAAGGGGTAGAGAGATTGGTTCCTTTTCTTTTCGATCATTCATTTCTAATTGCTGGGGATGAGGGAATAAGAGTGGGGTTTTTTTTCCCCTCTAGTGAGGGCATTTTGCCATCAGTAGCATTTAGCTGATATTGTCTTTCCTCTTCCAATTTTTGTTAATCCCATATTGTCCTTTAGGCCTTGTGTGATTTGACTTCTTTGGACTGGAACACTGTTAACAGATTATCCATAGAACTAGTATAGTCAAATGCCATTGTTAAGAACCAAGATAGTCCCAAGTTGTTTGATTTCTGTAGTAGGTATATTGTAGTTCAGAGTCTGGAAGGCTTTCTGGGAAAGGGTTCTACAGTGCAATAGACCAATAGCTTCTAGATGCTTAGAGACTGTGGGAGCTGTGGTTTTAAATAACACCATGCCAGATTCCCCCTCCTTCAGCTCCCTCCATCTTTATGGTGCTTTGGTTTGCTTAGCATGCAGGTTGTACTGTGAAGAGCAGAAAAACTAAATGTATAAACCAGATGCATAACTTAAAAGGTAAAAAGCTAGGATTTTCATGTGTTCCTTGTTTTATTTCTAGGCATGTTTAACATTTCCCGGATGAAAAACCGGCCAATGATCCTGATTGGTGGGTGACAAATCAGTACGTAATAAACATACCATGATTTTGTTTGTTTTTTGTCTGTGGGGAATCAGAGTAGATTGGGCTTTTAAGTCTAACTGGTGTACAGTTCTGGTTAGGCAAAGAAATGGGTTTCTTAAAAGGCAGTTGTGGTTATAATTATGCTGAAGTAGAAGAGGAGGAAAGGCTTAATGTCCCCATCAAGCCTTATCCAATCTTCTGAGTGACAGGACTGGTTTTGCTTTCTTTAATTTTGAAAGGTCATTACATTTTCTAAAGGCATCACTAGTTTTTCCATCTATCATCTGCTTCCTTTGTCTTTAACAAGAATTGTACAACAACTAATAAGGCAGTTTGGAGTGAGTTTTATGAAATTGACCAAATTCTTGTATAAACATAAAAAATGCAGGATGGACTTTTATTTCTTGATTAAGAAATTCAACTTTGGTCGTAATCTGTAGAGCCAGTAACTTGACAGAAACACAAGTTTTCCCACCTTGCTGCTACTTTACTTCAGAATCTGAAAGTTGGGGTTTCATTCTTTTGAAATGTCCTATTACTGCTGCAGAGTGTCAAAACATAACCATGAAAACTTTAGTGTCTGGTACCTGGCCAGCCTTGTGGGCAAGAGCCTTTCCGCTCCATTTTGTGTCTGATTTCTCACATCTTCTTAAGTGTATTTTTACCTCCTGCATCCCTACATTTCCTGGTTTTGTAAGGGAGCAGTCTTCCCGAATACCCTTTTTTCTTCTGTAGGCTTAAGAAATGCTTGCAAGAATTACCACTGTGAGGTTAATTGGCAGTCGTTCTATTGTTTCTTATCAACAAGGGGAAAAAAAATGCAGCTAGGATGGAAGAGATGAACATTCTGTTTCGAACCTGGACTTTTTTCCTCCCAGTGAATGACCGCATTAATGTTTATAAATATAGAAAGGGTGAGTGTGTCATGAGGATGGAGCCAGGCTTTTTTTTTTTTTTCCAGAACACTGGAACAGGCTGCCCAGGGAGGTTGTGGAGTCTCCTTCTCTGGAAACATTTAAAACTTGCCAGGACACATTCCTGTGTAACCTCATCTAGGTGTTCCTGCTCTGGTGGGCAGATGGGACTAAGTGATCTTTTGAGGTCCCTCCCAATCCCTAACATTCTGTGATTCAGTGATGCTCTGGAGCAGGTTAGCTGCTCTGCAGCTTAAAGCATAGCTTTTAAAACAGGTACACCTTGGAGGAAAAGGTAACAGGTGCTTTGCTACAGATGATACAATAACTGCTCTTTTGGTTATTTTTAAACCAAAACCCTAGTGCCAGTCCTTCTGTTGCTTTCAGTGGGAAATAGGATCTTCAGAAGTCTTTTAGCATAGTTGCTGTTTTCACTGGGAATATTTTTCACTCTTTGCCACCCTTTAAAGGGCATCATTTTACATGTTGAGTTTTAGAGAGTACTTCACTTTCCTGTGCTCACCTATGTTTGTTCAATGGTGCAGGATTGTCTCTCTGCTTTTGCTCTTTTGTGTCTGGTCACTACTGCATTCCATTCCAGAAAAAGGAGGAAGGTGGACCTTTAAATAAAGTATGTATTGACCTGCAGCAAGAGAAAAACTTTTTTTTTTTAAAGAGAAAAAACCCCTACATTGAACTCTTGACAGCTCACAGGGACCTACATAATTTTTCAAGATGCCTTTGAAAAAATCTCCACATTCCAAAGTTAGCATTTATAGCAATGTTTTGATGCCTACAGATCAGATCCACCCAATTTCCTTTTGAAAAGTGCTTTATCATTGTCTGACATGTAGTGAAAGAGGCAGCCTGTCCAGCTGTTCCTTGTCCCTTTGAGACTAAGTGCTGGCAGTCACTGCATCAGTGGAGAGACTGAAGACGAGTGGAGAGTATCCCACTATGACCCATGGGGAATCATTAGATTTCCTAATTGTGTTTTGAGTTACTTACAGACTTCAAATAATG
The DNA here is from genome assembly GCF_963082525.1 of Nesoenas mayeri. Lineage (NCBI taxonomy): Eukaryota > Metazoa > Chordata > Aves > Columbiformes > Columbidae > Nesoenas > Nesoenas mayeri. Next base: position 89,265,578 of record NC_137544.1, on the reverse strand, counting down.
TTGGCGTGCAAGCAATCAGTGTGTGGGGGGGTGTGTGCATAGAATTGATTTAATGAATGCTGTGGAAATTACTAATTGGTTTTTCTGGTCCCCATGAGCCAAACCTGGCTTCTTCCCTGCACTGCTGTAGTCTGAGCCTTTGCTAGATGGTTTGTATCCTATTTCCCTTAATCAAAATTCTCCTTTTGGCAGGTTGCTCTCCTCATGGGTTCACTTAAGTTATGGGAATTTCCTCCTTAAATGAAGTATCTCCTGCTTTCTTTTCCTCCCAAGGTTGTGCTAGTTGGAAGCAGACACAATTAAACTTCACGTGCAGTAATAGAATATAAGGAGAAGCAGTTTGTGAGGTGATTTCACTTGTGTTACACATACCAAACCAGTATCTATTTTTTCTGTAGGTATATGGGCAATTTAGGTGAATACAAGGATAACTAGGTACAACTTGAAGAAAATGTAGGTTGTTAGGAAAAGCATGCATTACTGTCTCTTTCTGTCTTTTTACTTACCACTCCAGCAAGCAGTACTTTACTTTCCTGTGCTCACCTATGTTTGTTCACCCTGTGGAAGCAAATATGTGTCTGCCTTTGCAGACCAGCTTCACCGGAAGACAAGGCACCTTGCCAGGGGTTTATCTTCAACTTCAAAGCTAATTAAGGAATCAGGAAGAATGGAAGAATGGTTCCTGGATTTTAAAAGGAATATTCAGGTTAGACCTCCTGTATAAAGAGAGAAGGAAAGAAAGGAATGATAAGCACAATTTTCTGTGCTTTGCTGAAGCAGAGCAATGTTGCACGAAAAACGCTTATATCCATTTAATCCCCTTCCTCTGAGGGTAGACAAGTTACCACTAAATTTGCAGGAATCTTACTTTCAGTGGATAGACCACCAGCTATAGACCAAAGAGGGTCTTTGCTTCCATTCAGATTATTGCAGTGATTTAAAAATATATAATTAAAATTATGGTTGATATAAACTTCAGTAATGGGTACTCGGAGGGTACTCTGGATCAAAAATGGGGCAAGTGCTAAGTCTTGTTACAGCGGAGGCTGGGACTAACATGGGAGAGATTGGTTTGATTGTCCACATTGTGTCCATTATCGTCGTATGGACAGTCCAGGGTAATTTGTGTAGCTCTGGGCAGCAGAGACAGCTCAGCAAGGCGCAGAGGGGCCAGGAAGCTGCTTTGATTCACCTGTGGGCAGTCTCAAAACTTGTGAGTGAGGGAGTCCCTGAATATTAGCGCTACCAAAGGAGGTTATTGAGCAAAATCTAATTCCAAGTTCTCAGAGCAAACAGAACAGGAGCTCTAGGAAAAATAAAAACATGCTTATCAATGAGGCTATTAAACTAGGGCTTAGACACTTACCTCTATACTGCTTTCTCTTTACTTACAAAACAAATCACTTTTTATGTGAAAAAGACTTCTTCTGTCTTAACACTTGGCATTTAGCCCTGTGCAAATGCCAAAACCAAGGGATTAAATGGTCGAAAGGGGCAGGAGGGCTCACTACCTCTCTGCCAGTTGGGAGCTTTGCCAGCTCAACTTGGAACATACTTCTGAGTAGTCTGTCAATGAGAGGAGCGTGGTTTTTCCAGTGCTTAAACTTCAGCTGTCATTAACTTCATAAGAGCTGGCAGTTATAAGTGAGGTTCCAATCACAGAGCCACCCTCTGAGCTCATAGTGCAGTGGCAGATGCCCTGCTTCTGGTCCCTGCTGTCCTCAAGTGCTGGCATGACCCTTCCCTGCAGAAGGAGATCAAAGCAGAAGTGCAGCCACCTGTGCTGGGAGGAAGGTGTTTGAAAAGGCAGAGTTGAGAATCCGAGTGCAAGAATATCCTAGTAACCCTGCCAGGCTTTCAAAAGACAAACGCTGCTGGGACAATCCCAAACATATTGTGACTTGCCGTTCTTCAGAACTGATGTTCCTATAAGATTTCTTGGCTGCTCTAAGTGTTGATAGTTTGAAAGCAAGTAGTTTCTTCTTGTCAGGGACCTTGAAATAAGTGATTTGAGTCTTGGGGTTTGTAATAACAAACCAGCAAATGCAGGGAACTGATGAGAGAAAAGAGAGAGAGCTTGAGGAGGAAAAGTGCGTATTCACAGGTTTACTGAGGTTTTTGCAATATCAAAAGTCCCAAGCAGGGTTATCAGCTACTGCAGACTTAGCTTAGCTTTCCAGTTAGTAAGATATATTCTCATGTTACTTTTTTTTTTTCCCCAGAGGCTGCTTTGATGTCATTCCCACTATGCCAAGATGCCCTACAGAATGCCCCAAATTCAAAAGAGTGGGGCCATACACTTCGCTACTTGCCAGCTTTGAAAGCAAGTTTACTCAAACAAATGGGAATAGCATTAATGAAAAATAAGCTTGCAGGGCAACTTTTCCTGCCAGGATCTCACCCAGAGCAACAATGGCACATAATGACAGGAATTCTACAAACCCAGCTCAGAGGCTACTGCGTCTTCCAGAAGGACTTGATTTCTACATTTGACACAAAGTGCCTTGAGGCTTCTCCCACTGGCCAAGTTTCTGTGGACTCTCTGTCCAAAGAGTCAAGTCCAGCATCTGAATTCTGTACCAGGGATTTGGGATCTTGCACCAAGGTACCTCGTGCCTCTGACAACTTAACTCACGCTGATGAGGAAGGACGGGCCATGATGGTTGATGTTGGAGAGAAGCCAGATTCAAGAAGAAGTGCTGTTGCTGGTGCTGTGGTCCGCCTGGGTGAAAAGGCATTTGAGATGGTGAGGCAGAACCAGCTAAAGAAAGGGGATGTGCTGGCAGTAGCCCAGATTGCAGGAATTCAGGCAGCCAAGCTGACCAGCCAGTTGATCCCGTTGTGTCACAACATCCCCCTCAACCATGTAGAGGTGTCTCTGAGCCTAGATGAGGCCAGATATGCAGTGGTGATTCGCAGCTCCTGTCAGACCTGGGGGAGGACAGGTGTGGAGATGGAAGCTCTCACAGCTGCCAGCCTGGCTGCTCTGACTGTGTATGACATGTGCAAAGCAGTTACTCATGACATTGTGATCGAAGAGGTGAAGTTGCTTAGTAAGACAGGTGGGCAGAGGGGAGACTTCTCAAGGGTCTAGATCAAGAGTCACCTCCTCCAGGTGACCACTGCTCATGTTCAGGCTCTTACAGAACTACTTTTGCTCAGCTGGTTGCTGTGGAAACCTCACCAGTTGTACCGTACAACAACCCGGTGACTCCAGTCTTGCCTTACCCTGGCAGGTTCCTCCTGAGTGAACACTTATCCCTATTGGTAACCACGTGTCTTTTTTAGAGGACAGACTTCTCCACTCTGCCAATACCTTCATTTTAGTGTCCTCACCATGAGCTTGAGCAAAGATTGCAAGATACACCACAGAGGTTTGTTGGATTTATTTTTGCCCTTCTTGCTGTGAAGTATTCACAGCTGCTGTCATCACACCATGCAACCATAAACTCTGGAAATGAAGCAAGTGCTAAAAGTGCTGTTATTTGGCAACTATTTTTAAGTCAAGGATTAAGATTTCAGAGTTGTGTCTGTCCCTCTGTCACCCTTAGTTGAATTTAGAAGGTGACAAGGAGAAGGACATAGCTCAAGCACTTTACTATACAGCAGAGATTATAACTGTGGAAGAGCCAGGGTCAGAGGGGCAGCTCCCATCCCTTTGCATTGCTGCTGCTTCACTTGCCTGCAAGTGGGAAATGTCCACATATCAGTTTCGAAAGAAAAGATGGCAGCTGCCCAGCAGTCTGCCTTGAGCCCTCTGTAAAACATTATGTGGAAACAGAGGACTTCTGGGTTTGGAAGAATTATTTTGCTGACCTGAAATATACTTCTACAGTGTTAGAAGCATGTTCCAGCATTTTGACCTTAGCGCTCAAATACCTTGAAACCCTGTGTCTGCATGCATAAGAGCTTAATTGTGCCATGCATGGAAATAGGTGTCAGCTCTCCCCTACTTTAGAAATAGATGTCACACCAAGCCACGGAAGGCTGCATGATTTTTCATCCTATAGTGCAACTCCTAGTAACCAGCAGCCTGCGTAATCCTGGCAGATAAAACAACCTTTACAACTAGTAGCCACTTGGAAGAGTAAGGTAGTTACTATTGCCTCAGACAGATTGTTTTCCTGCATATTCCTCTGATTTGCTTTCATGAAGTTGTCTGGCCTCAAACATATGAACATCCCCATAAATGCACCAGTGGCCGCTGTCATGTAGCATTAAATAGCTTGATAACGACCATCCTAGACAAGATATTACTCAACATTGTTTTTCTAATATTGATGGATTATTTTAAAGTATTAATTTAAATGCTCTAAACAGAGTATTTTCAACTTGGGTTTACTTGTTTTCTGATGCTAATGGCTAATGTGAAGTCACATACTATTCAAGGTGCTCCCTCTCCATACGCACAGAGTTGAAGACAGCTCTAATAACGTCAAAGAGGCTACCAAAAATGTATCTTAAACTTTACAAGTAGCTGCTTGTCATGAAATAAGGTTAAATTACTGTGGGCATCAGTAAAGCGCACACCACACTGTCATGCACATCCTGCTCACTTAAAGTACTCACAGGTCTAAGATGAGCAGGCAGTAGGTTTTAGTACAAGTGTCTTTGCTTATCCTTTACAAATCTTACACATTACTTACTGCAGAAGGCACTTTTTCCATTGAAGGTGAATTTGAGTCTTTATTCATTGTCACTGTGAGAAAAGGCACGTACAATGACCCACATAGCAGCTCCACCTGAAATGGAAATGAGTCTGGAAAGCTTGGTGCCCAAACTCTGTAAATGTTTGTACACCTGCATTCACTGTTACTGTCAAGATTCCCTTGATATCATTGATTTGCCTGTAAGTTAATAGTAGGGGCACTCCTGCTCCTTCCCAGGAGTGTACCCAGCACACCAGTAATAAGCATCAATCACAGCTGATCCCGCAAACACAAGAGACCTTTTTTATCTGTGGAGCTGCTATGGCAATAGCACAAATGTTTCCCTGGCTCAGTGTGGAAACAAATTGTCAGGAAAAGGAAGCACGTCTGTAACCTGCCAAGTTAACTGATTTACACAAGCGCTTTACTCCCCCCACCATTCACAACAGGCCCTGCCCTCCCTGCCTTCACACAATCTCTAGATATTTGAAAACTAACAGGACATACTCAGTAGTAATAAAACAATGCTTTGAGGCATATGATTCTTTGGCTTCTGAGAAGTTTGCCGTCATACTGAAAAGCTCTCACAAAGGTCTCAAGACCGTACAAGGGAGTACAGAGCACATGAACAACTGCCACGCACATCTTAATACGCACATTTCACTACATTCTTGGGGTGAGAGTGGCTGGAAGCATTGGGCAAACAGACGTTGGTGCCATTTTATGCTCATGTTACATTGTCAAGTCTTGAAACTATGCACATTTATGGATAATGAACCAAGTGTGATCAACAGAACATTTTACAAGAGAAATGAGCTGATAGGACTGTGTGTTTCAGTGGTGCTGGGTGGGCAATGATGTAATAAATGTTGATGAACTGACTGCTTTTTAGGAGGCTTCCTTTTTTTCGTCCACTGCATTTTTAATAAATACTAATTGTAATGAAGTATGTTTCTTCTTGTTTTGGATGCCCTTTTTATTCACTCAGAGGAACATCTCTGCTTTAATCAACGAGCTTCCATTAATAGTTAACTCAGGATGAGCAACAAGACAGACTTTTAAGTTGCAGTGATTAGTCAGAAATTAGCAAGGAATCAGTCACAAAAATATATTACTATAAGGAATCTGATAGTTCTTTTTTGCTGTTGTTGAGTGAAACTCATCTCTATCTGGCTGTTCTTAAACTGAGTAATCCTCTAGGCTTAAGCATTGTAATTTATCATCTCTCATCATTATTCCAGCTTCTCCCATGTGCCCAGAGTCAGTGGATGTGTATAACCGCACTACTATGTGTTGCAGAGGAACTGGTACCTCCAGAGCTCGCTCTCTTAGTCTGAGTGACTGTGCACTGAAACTGCGGTCCAAGGAAGTGCCTGTATAGAAGTCCATCCCTCCTTTAATCATTAATAGGTCTAGGGAAAATTCCCCTTCTGATCCATCCCAGCTTCCAGGAAAGTTCTCACTTTTTCTGCTGTCAAAAAGGCCTGTTCCTACCTGAGGAAATTTATAGGCAGTTGCGCTGTTCACTGTGACCAGCCCCACTGTACAGCCCCGGTGGAAGCCAAGAGCCCCAGTGGAGTGCAGGTGCTCTGCAAGAGCACAGAGACAGCAGCTGTCCTGCCAGAGGGTCTCTCTCTCCCTCCAGATATAGTCTCCAAATGCTGCTGATCCTGGGATGACAGCACAAAGCTTTATGTCCTTTTTCTAAGAGCTGCATACTAATCTGGAACCAGGTTTAACCAAAAGAAACAGTGCAAACACAGAGCCCACCACCTCCTTCTGAAGGGTGCCCTAAGGGCACAGGTCACACCTGTGACACTGTGTGTGCAGAACACAACACAAATGCAAGTGTTGCAGATTGTGGCAGCCCTCACTATGCATGTGTAGTATAGCTTTTGCCTACTGCAAACTCTCACTTGTCCCAGCTAATGTGCCATTTGTTTGTTATTGTCTATTCAGTGCTAATTCAGTCTGTGTCTTTTGTGGCAGCTGAGCCTGTCTTTCCTTCATGGCCACCTCCTGAGGCTGGTTACCCCACCCTCACTCAGCCTGCCCTGGAAAAAATTGGATGCACCATATAAAGGAGAAGCCAGCAGAAGCTAGTCACTAGGTATTCTTAAAGAAATTAAATCTGTGTCAAAGAGAGCAATTGCTGAGGAAAGAAGAGTGGGGCATAGAGGGAAGATGCGGCTTGAAATACCTTGGGAGGGGACCTTTCTTTCTGAATGGGAACCACTCAAAAAGCAACAACAGCTGAGCACTAATAAAGGGAACAAAATTTTAGCTATTCTAAGCCACTGGTGACCTGTGGTAATTCTCCTTAAGTCTCTGATGTTACTCAGCTTTATGTGGGATATGACTGAACAGAATCTGGCCCTTCATCCCACCCCTTCCTTGGCCCTTCAGTAGTTTGCAGCTCCTTCTGGCTGGCTCAGCTGCGGTCAGGCAGACATGTAACAGCTTAAAAATGGCTGTAACATCGTGTGTGCTTTGGCCAGGACAAAGGACTGCTAATTAGTTAAATGGCAACGTAGTTCACTTTACTTACTAGAGCCCTGATCTAAGAAAAGCGTAGCATTTCAAGGAACCTAAAAGCAGTTGGGGGAGTCACTGGTTGCAGTGGGCTCACTTAGCCTCAACTTTGGTCTCAAAAGCCAGTGGATCTGAGGAGCACTGCAAAGCCATGATGATGGCAGGAAAACTCCTGACGTGTCTGGCATGATCCTTGGAAAGGCACAAGATGGAGCAGACAAATCCTTTTTCACAGGCTGGGCTTTGAGTGAGCTTAGTGCACTGTCATCAGAGCAGATTCTCATTTTTGGTTGCAACAAGCTCAGACAGTGGTAGCTGAGGCACAAATCCAGCTCTCTGTGCCTTCCTCTGTCCCTCCACACTGCCAGTGCCACGTTTAGAAAGCTTCCAGTTTAGCTTCTCTATTTTTGTACTTAGCTTGTTCTCTTCCCAAAGCAAAGGGCGCTCAAAATAACAGTGGTGAAGTGCAGCTGAGTGCAAATTTAAGGGCCAGGTGTCCCAAGACACTGCCGAGCCTTGCTCCAAGCAGAACTGTGCAACACACTGGGCATTGCTCAGCTTCACATCTGCCACCCGACTGCACCAGCACAGCCAGCAGGCAAGCTGCCCAGCGCCTGCAGCTCTCTCAGGTGCCTTCCACACAACACTTGCTCTATCGAGCGAAGCTTCACACTTCATTACTTCTCAAAGGTTGCTTCCAGGAGAACCCCGAATTAGAAACAGTATTACAGAGACAAATCCTTCATCAGTAGTTCCATCAAAAGAGCTGGCATAGAGCTTATCCTCGAATTCTGGAGAACCTGCTCAAACCCAGAAACTTGGTACTACTGAGCTGCATAGATTTAGTCTTAAAAATAAATGCAACAGAAACTCCCTTCTATACCCATGATACATACAGGGTGGGCAGCTGAAAGGCCAGAAAAAGCAAAGTTTCTAGTTGCAACGTCAAGGGCAGTTTGTCTGCAGTGTGACAGGAGGCAGGGAACGAAGAGAAGTAGACAGCAGAAGGGTCGAGCAACTGTAAAGTTCTTTCAATATTATGCTTGGAAAAAAACAAAAACAAATGCCATCAAACAGACAGACAGACAGACAGCCGCTCCATTAGTAGTGCCCTAAGCCAGTTACCACCACATCGTGGCACAGTTCCATCCCTGTCAGCAGAGCTGTGCAGCCTCACACCAGACAGAGGCCTGGCCAGCAGCATCTGCTCCTGCAGGCCTGGGAGACATGGGTGACAGCTGTGCAGCTCTGACTCTCCACTGCTGCCACTTGCCAAGGCCTTAACAAACTCCCCTTTCGTTAACAAGGTCATTTTGGCACCCAAGCCTCCCCATGTGCAGAGTTCCAGTGAGTCTGGGATTGCTGCTCTCTCAAGGCAGCATGTAGAGCACCATCCTCCCTCCCTCCCATCCCATCCCATTCCCTCCTCACTCCTCCCCAGCTGCCACCCACAGTCTCCCTGCTTCAGAGAGCTGCACTTCCCCACCCTGGGCCTGACACTGAATGGAAATGTTTTAGCTTTGTGCAGCTCATTTGGCTTCTGTAGGTCAACTCCTGGGGCCATCCTCAGCCCAGATCCAAGAAATGAGCTGAGGGAAGGGAATAATATCTGCTGCCCCTGAAGCCTCTTCTCTCCTATTGCAGCTGGCAGCTCGAAAGGCTCCATCCTGCCAAGACTGAATCTTAATGGGATCAGTGGAAAAGACGAACTGCTGCCAGGGCAGCCCTGATCCCAGGCTTATAGAGAAGATGGGCAGAGGTTGCCCAGCCCCACAGGAAAGCAACTTCATTACGGTTTGCAAAAAATAAAATAAAATAAAATTCCCTGCAGACCTATCAGTGAAAGCAGGAGGCAGAGGCCAAAGAGGAGAGGAGATGGCTTAGCCAGGTAGTTTGCAGGGAAGGAGCAGGTCTACACCATGGGAAAAATCCTCCCACCCTTGCAGTCCACAGGGCAGGGAAGCCACCAGCAAGGCCGGGGGCTAGCTGGCAACCCTGAAGTGAATTCGAATACTGCAACCAGCCCTGAACAAACACACAAAACTATCACAGTTGCCCAGAAACGCTTCTGCTGAGAGCTATCAGAAAAAGGACAAGACAAGCTTTTGAGAGAAAGGCCAGAACAAAACCTTTTCAAGCACCCTGTCTGAAAGTGGCACAAAACGCTACGTGATGATTTTCCCAAGCCACACAAATTTCAAGCCTGCTCACTATAAAGACCATTGCCATGGCTCACTCATACCTCTACAACTAGGCACAGTCTAGCCACCCCTTTGGCTTTGAGGAAGCACCCAGAAGCACCACTGCCAGCTCCTAATGCACCCAAGTTGGGTGCTCCTGACCCCATGTCCTCAAAAGCAGTGTCCTGTCATCCCAGTCACTGTCTTGTCCCAGCACCAGTAGAAATGCGAAGCAGGAGTGGAGCAAGGTGAGCAGCCAGTAGTCTGGGCAATTTTGAAACCATTTGTTCCATCTTTCAGATTGAAGTGCATCTCTGAAGTCCCCACATCAGAGGAAGGCCACTGTGGTAAGGTCTTGCTTGGACTAGGAGTGTTAGAAGAGCTCACCTTGCTGACTCAGGGCAATGAGGTTACCAGCAGCTTATGGAACAGATGCTGTGCAGGCATTTCAGAGCTGCTGGACCTGAGTAGCAAAAAAGGGCTCTTGCTCTGGTAAAATGGCTTTAACGGGATTTTCCAAAGCATGTTTGCTGACTGACGGGCACACCCGGGACATTCAGCCATAAGCAACACAACTGTGTGCAGAAGGCTCTTGGCCAGCCAGACTGAGAGGAGTCTTTAAGCAGAAGTTTCTCACATTCATCTTTATAGCCTGCTATTCCCTCCTAGGTCGCTGAGGATGCCTCAGAGCACATCCTTCTGAGATGTCCCAGATGCAGCCAAGGCATGGCCAGCAACAGCCCATCACCGGTAAACCGTAGCTTTTGCAAAGCTATGCCAGAGAACTCTAGCTGAACCTCAGCAGCTGGAGGGGGTTATCATTTCCACTGTGCCAAGGCTGGTATTTGAAGGTGTTTTTATTTCTTTTTAATCAATCCACATGGCCAGCTCCAGAGGCGGCTGAGGGAGAGGAGAGAGGCGGTGCAGCCACTGTATCTGTACAAAGTAGTTCCACATGCAAGCAAAATGAGGCTCAACTCAGTGTGTGTTTTGCAGTGCCGTTATGGGCCGTCATTCCACCTCCATGAAGCTGTTATTTATTTACTTAAAGACTTGCATTCCCTGGAAAAAGATGCCCCAAGATAGCACTGTGTTTCTAAAATTAAACCCAGCTGGCTGGAGAAGGGAGGGAGCAAGTACTCCTGTGCTCCCACCAGCAGCAGGAACAGGGTTTCCTGTGCCCCAGCCTCCCCCACTCTTACTGAGCTGCAGGAGAGCCTGGCAAAATGCCTCCCATACCCTCAGCCAAGAGGGAGTTCAGCTCTTCAGGAAGCCAGGCTGGGACCAAGCACCTTACCAAAAAGCAGGAGTGCCACCATTTCCACAGGGAATGAGGGTTTAATAGCAGTGATTGCACCCTCTGAGCAACCCCAGGAAAGCCCTTGGCCCCCTGCAGGACAGCAGACATCCACCAGGCATGTCTCAGGTTTGAGTGTGGTCAGGAGAAGTCCTTTAACATAGTTTGTGGGGATAGGCTGGATTCCTGAGCCTCAACTCCTATCTAACCTGGCGAAGATTTTCTTCCAGTTCATGTGTCACTGGTAGCTTCCTCCTTACCATGAAGATCATTTAGCCCTCACTGTTGTAACCTAAGTTAAGAAACTTGTTTTCACAAAAATAATTTATAGAAGGGAAGAAGAAAACCCAAGTGTTCCTCCAACCTTACACGGCACCAGCAGGAATTTCCACCGAGACATGCTCTTGGCACCTGCTCCTCTGCCCAACACCCATGCACAGGGACTGCCTCGACATCAGCAAGTAGCTCAGTTCAGAAAGGAGGCCATCAGCTCATCAGAGCAGCTGGTGCCGGAGCCGCTGTTCAGGGGTTTTATGCTGGCCTAGATTTAGCCTCATCCCTCAGACAAAATGTCTCCACATATACACAGCTGAAGCTCTCCAAAGGACTGCTTGGACACTGGAGGAGTTCCCTGTGCCTGTCAGGGCTGGGAGCATCCTGGAGGTGTTCGGGAAGCAAAGCTCTCAGGAATGGTAGAGGTCATGCTATGAGGAGGATGGTGAGGTTCAGCCCCAAACCTTGCTGCTCTGCAGCTCATGCAGATGTGGGACAAGGAAAGATGGCAAAGAAGTCTGAACCAGAGGCAGAACCAGCAATGGAAGATGGAAACAACTGATGGAACTGAAGAGTAACAGGGAAAATGGTAAAAATGCTGGTGAAGTCAGGAGTGCCTGTGGAGCTGGTGCCTCCAGGTGCATGCACCTGTATCCACACGGGCTGAGAACCATGCCCTGTCCTGGACACCAGCAGGAACTGCTGCTCCCCCAGCTATGAGCAGAGACAGTCCCTGGAATCCCACAAAGCTTGCTACAACACAGGCAGGAAGAAGAGGACAGTCCCATCACTACAGGCCTGGACTGTGATCCAGGAGAACCTGACCACAGGGATATGTACCAGACCAACATGTCATGCTTGATAAGTCACTCAAATTACTGTTTGCAGATCAGGACACTAATCCACTTTCCTGTTGTTCTGTGTGCTCAGCAATGAGCGCCTGGAGACAGATTTGCTCACTGGATTGCTCTTCACCTCTGACATGCATCTGGAGAAGGTAAAATTTGCCACAAGATGGAGGGGTTGCTTTTAGCAGATGTGGCTTTTGTTCCTCACTGTCTCCTAACTGTTAGATGAAGATTTCACTTCTGCCTACCAAGGGACAACCTCCACCTGTGTTTGGGACAACCTAGATCCTGTTCTAATGACTACAAGAGGAGTTCATGGGTGGCAAATCTCATTGTAGGGCTGAGGGAAAGTATGGGCAGGAGTAAGAAAGGAAGAGAGCTGGCCACCACACCTGCAAGAAGTTCTCAGAAAAGAGCCTACCCCTCATCAGAGCTCAGCTGTTTCTGTGATTGTGTCCATTTGCCCATAATTATACTGGTTCTGCTCTGCACAGCACTAAGTCAGGTCTATCAATTGCAGTCTAAACTCTTGCTGCCTTCCTGTTTGGATTAAGGTGCCAGCACAGGTTAAAAATTAAGAGTGCTTCAATATCTGATTTATCCCCTTCCTCCTCCCATCCCACTTTATGATGTGCTAGTCAGCATTTCCCTAGGAGAGGATCACTCAGGAGCAGCCAGAGAACTGGCAGCTGCCTGACAAGGACAAGATTGTGGCTATGGGACAAGCTGCAATTTGTAGTGTATTTCTTTGACCGTGGTGCAAGTCCAAGACAGGCTTGCTGATGCCTCCCAGCACTGACACCCCAGGAGCTCGCATGAGATCAGCATCCCCAAGGTCACAACTAGCTCTGGTCCCAATGTCACACTGCCTCCTTGCTGGAGCTGCTTCTGCGGTAAAAGGCTGACCGTCCCCATGACTCCAGAGACAGCTTCAGCTCTCCAGCTGTGGGAAGAGCCTCCTGTTCCCTTAGGGAGAGGCTTTCATTTCAGCGACCAGAGCAAGGGAAGATGTTACCATCATTTTAAAAAGGCAATGCTGTATGTTTAACATTTGCTCCCTGGATGAACAACAACTACACCACCAGCAGCTAAAACAAGGAGAATGATGGGAAGACAGGAGATGCCATCTGATCTGCCTGACAGCTCCAGCCACATTAGAGCAGCGCCTGCATGCAAAGCCAGGCTTAGGGCAGAGAAAGAGGGTTTGCACCAGGAAAGATCCTCTTTCAAGGGGCTTCACCTGGAGCCCCAGGTGCTCAAGTTATAGCGGCTGATAGTGCCACAGAGAAGGGGCAGCAGACCCTCTCAAGATGGGCAAGCAAAGGGTCATGGCAGCAGAAGGAACTTGTGAGGGCACATGAGAGAAGTGAAGAGGGAACCAGGAGCAGAAGCAAGAGGTAGTTTACAGGAGAACGGGGCACGGCTCTGAGAAGTTATTTTCCTGTTTGGTAGCACAAAAAGGAAGAAAACTCTGGAGTGGACAATCTGCCTTCAGGAGGTAACTAGCTCCTTCTACAAAGTAAGAGCAGATCCAGACTTGCTTGGAGACACAAACAGTCTGTGTTACCCAAGGAAATCCTTCACTTTTATAATACCTTATTGAGAGCCCAAGGGTGGGCAAGCACTAGGCTGATTCCTGCTTCTCCCCCTGGAAAGACCTCATGACTCTACAGAGGCCGAGATGACTGTTTGTATCCTACCCAAAGGCCATTGCACACAAACAGGAGGCAGCAAGGCATGGCCTGCATCAGGCCTGCTCACAGCCACAAGAAGAAAAGAGATGCTTTAGAGCAGCATTTCTTATCTGTTGAATCCAGGGATCACCTAACCTTCTTGGGGAGAAAAAAAATAAATCCATCTTTGGTTCTTTTACAGCATTACCACAGCGCCACAACCAAATTAACAATATCTTTAAGCAGATAGACAATTCGTTTCCCTCCTATTTTGTTTTCTTCCTTTTGTGGGCAATTAAACCCACAAAAGCTTTGGATCTTTTTTTTTTTCCTTACTCAGCCCCTGTGCACAGATCACTGATAGCTTTACAAACCACTGCCTTTGCAGGAAGCACAAATTGCACAACACTGGCAGAGTATGAGAACCAGAGCATGAGCTGTGGCATCACCACAGGCAAGTACTCAGGTAGTCTCTCATGGCATATCCAAGCCAATTCTTACAATACTCCTGATATTTTAGAGGGTGATAAAACAGAAGCTTTACCCCTGCAGACCCACTGGCAAGGCAGATCCCTCTACTTATAAACAGACAAGCAGCAAGTATCTGTATTTCCCAGGTCCCTTCGGCACAAGACCCTATTATCTCAAGAAATCTGACAGAGTTCCCCCTCCTCAGTGTTTTAAAACCTCCACAGGGGACAAAGAGAGAAGAGAGCCCTTCTCCCTACAGGGACAGGCAGCAACATCACATAGTTTGCAATGCACTCACCTCCCTGTCTGCCCCATGGAGAGGGGTGGCCAGGGCTAACATGCACCCCACTCCCCAGATGCCTGCTGCCTCTGCAGGACTTCTTTGTCCTTTCCCTGCTTAGCAGCTGCCACAGTCATTGGTGGAACTGCTCTAAATAGCCATTTCCATTATATCTTCATGAAGGGAGCGGATGGCAAAGGTCTTGCTGTAACACAACAGACCCAGCCACTGTTGGTCACAGAGATTTCAGCCAGACAAAAGCCTTTTTCCACATCTTGCACTGTGCAATAAATTATGAAGTAATTTTCCCCATTCCTTCTCCCCTGGTTATTTTTTTAGCTAATGTAATTATAGACATGTTCTGCTTTCATGAGCCCTGCAAAAAATTGGCTCAGCACTGCTGTTCCCCACATCTAAAACAAGGTAGGGAAAGAATGTTTCCTGGGTTCCCACATTAAACTAACCATAGCATTTCAGACCCCTCTGAACTCCCAGGGTTCAGTGCTGTCATGGTAGGAAAGACACAGCAGCTCTCCCAAGGCTAGCCTCCAGCTCACTGCAAACCCTGCAACTCACACAAAGATTCTCCAAGACAAAGTGAGAAGAAACGTTGACTTGGAGGGAGAGATGCAGCAGCACAATTAATTGCTCATTTTAAAATCCACCATTTAAAAAGAAAGAAAAAAAAGGGAGCCTACAGATACTAGTAGCTACCTGACATGTTATCTCTAGGAAGAGCCAGGTATGCAGGCATATGCATGATGGCATACGCCAGCAAATGATTCAGATTTAGCCAAGCATCTTCCAGGCTCCGGCCCTGCAGAGACAGCCCTGGTCAGGAGAGGTGGCAACAGCTCAACTGAAGAAGGAACTGCAGAGGCTGGGGATAAGCCCAGATGTTAAGGTGCTCCATTCCCCTGGGCAGGCCAGGTGCTAGGCCATTTGGCACCCCTTTCCTTGCCCCAGGTGACCACAAACAGTGAGGAACCCCAGGAGCCTTCCCATCTCACAACTGGTTTCCCTCATCCATGCATTGGGAGCTGCCTGCAGCTCCCACCCCCATCTGCAGCCTAGAGGTCTCTGTCTCTCCTCCAGCAACAGAAGCCAGGATTCTTTCAAAGACGCTTAAGGTGTTTGTTGGGGTTTTTTGTTTGGTTGGTTTTTTTGTTTTGTTTTTTAACAGCAGAAATATACCTTGCCAGGAAACAAACAAAAAGATTAAAACCAGGTACCGCAAACTGACATCCTACTCTCATTTAGTCCTCCTCTGCTTCATTCCCTTTCCGAGGCACATATGAACAAGGCATTTTTCCTTTTTAATGCATCTTTACAGCACTATCTTTATATGAAAATTCAGTCTGCCAGGCTGGTGCTCATACAGACCAGCAGACCTCCAAAATGGACAATAAGCGACATTTTAACAGAGTTACATAGCTCTACAAGCAGCATCACCCTCATCTGCTAAGCAATCTGTTCTGAGGCTGAGGGAGAGGTGGGGTTAGAATAAAACAGAAAAAACAAAGGAAAAAAAAGGACCCTACCCCCTGATGAGAGTCTGACCAAAGTAAAGATAAACAGCAGCTATGTCTCAGAGAAAACAGCAAGAAACCCATTAGCTACAGAAACATCAAACAAAGCCTATCTAGCACAACAACACTGAAAACCAAAGTTCTGGGCTTTGGGAAGATGAAAAAAAAAAGTATTTAATTATTTTGTTTCCTAGCAGTAGAAATCTGTTCCCAAAGGGCCAAGCAGACTTCTCCCAGAAAGCTCCGTGTCTACTATGGCAGAGAGGAAAAAATCATCTTTGTTTAAACAGAAACCAAAGGTCAACGCAAGGGAAAACCAATGAATAATAGAACCATAGCCCTTCCCAGGAAGAGCAAAGAGCAGCCCCTTACCCGCCTACCCACTCCCAATCATTCAGAGCAGCTAAATCCCAGCACTAGTTTTGCTCAGAAAAAGCTATCAAGCACTTACCTTGGTTCTGTGCACCGATGACCAGGGCAGGGGGGTTCACAAGCATGAGGAGATGCCAAACAGGAAGCCAGCAGGATGCTTCTGTACTGGACACACCCTGCAGGGCAGAGCACCAGCCCCTCATTGCATGCTCCAACTCCCACCAAAATTTTGAATAAAGAAAAATCTTCCTGTTAGAATTCAAGCAGGATGCCTCTCTGGTTGTTCAAAACAGACAGAATTCAAATGCTGCTGGGTTTTGCCTCTGATAAGAGGAAAAGCAACAGTGTAGCCTCCTCTGCTAAAACCCAGCTGCTAGAGAAGGCAAGGAGGTTCCTCCATTTTCATCCTGCCTCTGCCACTCGAGTGCCACATGGATTGGAGAAAAATCTCTTTGCCTTTCCATCTGTAAAGTAAAAACCTTGTAGACAGACTTTTAGCAAAGTCTGAACCAAACAGATTAAAGCAGAGAAACCAAGAACTCTTTTAACAAATATAAAACAAAAACACTGCCCACAACACTCAGACTCCCATCTACTGCTCCTCAGCCTGTGCAAGCACTTATCCCCTGATTGCTTTTGCTCGTTTCCATGGCCCTTCCCACCTGAGAGCCAGAACCAACAGCTGGGGCTTTGCTGGTGGTCCCTGGGAACCCATGTACTGCAGGAATGTGCTGCAGAACCAGCAAGGCTCCCACCCAAGGGAAGACATGATCTTCTCAGGAGCCCATGGTTAAAACATCACCCTTTGATGGAGCTGAAGCAAACATGAAAAGTTGTGGCTTAAGGATGAATTTTGTCAGTAGATTATTTCTGTTAACAGAGACAGGCAGATCCACAGCTGCACACGTTGTGTCTAAGATGAAAACAAGAGCTCCAAGGAATTCCTCAGCATGTCCCTTGATTCACCCACAAATCAGCCCTAGCCCTTGCGTGCCTCCTGCTTGTCCTGCTGTTCTGTGTCCAATTTCTCTCACCCCTCCCTTCCCATATCCTTGAAGGCTTCATCCCCATGGTTGGCTTTCCTGGCTTCTTTTCAGCTGGCCTTATTTAACTCCTTCCCTTTGAAGCTATCCTCTCCTGCGCCCTCCTCCTCTGAGTCAGCTCTTGCTGTCAGAATGTTGCTCAGTTAAGGAAGGGAACTTGTGGCCTGAGCTGCAGCCCTGCACTCCCTCTCTTGAACTCGTTGTGCCCAGACATGGATTATGAACTCTTACATAGCAGGACTATCTTCATTTTTTTTTTTTAACTGAAATCCTGTATTCCCTATGTTGTTCCGGAGTAGCAGTGAAAGAGTACTTTACTCATGGTCTTTTTAAAAGGACCCTTGGATATGCTAACCTGGTGGTCCCGTGGCTAGCTTTTTACCATTGTAAGGTGTGGGGAGGATGTGCTTGTGTTCCACCACTTGTCTTGTTCCCCTAGACCAACCCATGAAGTTTTTCGTCAGCTCTGCACTGACTGTGTCACCTAAAGAGGAGCATGCTCTTCGCCAAAGAGGAAGACCCAGAGCTTCGCAAGGTGTACCCAGAGTCCAGCTCACCTTTGAGATTTTCCAGTAAAATGCACAGACAACACAATTGCAAAGAAATTTGCTAAGACGTGGTGGGGGCAATATATCTTTAATTTTTTTGCTTTTGTTTTTTAGTATTACAGTATATTCTTATAAAAAGATACAGATAAAAAGGACACTACAGGATTTGTACATTTAATTCACTTATAGTCTTAAACTGACTAAGAAATGAGGATACGCCAAGGCATTACAGCAGCACACAACCTCCTACTTCAGTCAGCAGCACTGGACTTTCCAGCTTGGCAGCCAGGGGCACCTCTCAAAGCAATCTGTGAGCTTCAAGCTGAGCAGGTTTGCAGGGGAGGAGAATGGTTGGAGGTGGGGATGGTTGTAAGGGATGTGTTGAGCACAAGGCAGCTCAGGTACCTGACATCCCCTTACAGTTCTCCTTAAAACTGCAAAGGCTTTTAAAGAGCCTGTTTAAGGGCAAGCGTGGGGGCGGGGCAATGGCTTGTCATACATGCTTTTCTAGATCACTTGGGTGAGAGGTCCTAGTGGTGGACAGCTGGAAGGACAAAGCCCTTCAAGAGTTCTGTGGAACATCTTGTAAACAGCCACAACTGCCTAAAGGGGAGTTCTGATCTAGATGCTGCTTTGAATTACACTGGTGTAAACCCAGAGCAACTTGTACTGGTCACAGTGGATCTATTCTACATTACCACCAGTCACAGAAGACTCTGGTTTGGAAGATGTATCAAGCATCCAGACTCTCTCACAAAACAAAGTGCCAAAACACCATGCTAGACTAATAGCACGCTTCTCAGGAGGAAGAGTGAGGAAAATCTGGCCAACTTCAGGGGATTCTGGTCATCAAGACTGCTATTTAGAGTAGTAGATAGCGCATATATATATATATATATATATACATACATATATGTATATATACACACATGTGTATAAATTCTATGTTTTCAGTTGGCCAAATTGTGTTACCCAGGCTGGCTTCCTCAATCTTTGATAACAGAAGCTAAGGTGGCCAATGGAGGTGTCCCATTTGGATGGCAGGCAAACAGAAACCTCCTATGTTGAGTACAGAAGCCAAGGAGCCATGGTCAAACACCTGGTGATAGCTAGAGACTCCACGGGTGGAAAATACCAGTAAAAAGACTTTGTTTATCCTGAATAATCTGTGGAGGTGGAGTGGAGGAGGAGAAAACAGAAGTAGAGGAAATCCTTCTTCCTTGGCCTTGAAGATGGAAAGGAATATTAGGTCTGGGGAATGAGAACTGTCCCTGTTTGTCTTACCAGCACATTAACTCTGGTGAGAAGTTCCAGGGCATGAACCACTTTTGCCCATCTATCCAAGTTTCTCTGGCATTATGGACATAATTTGTATGGAAGGGTGAAGTTTGAGCAAGCGACTGTGCAGCTTATCTTTTCTCAATCTTCTCACCATGATTCATGATGAGAAATAAACAGGTTTTCTAGAAAGTATTCTAAAATAACCAACCTGCATCAGCTGACCACTTGCTTTAAAACGCATGCTTTCCCAGAACCAGGGTCGCCAAGGGCAGAGTGATTACAATAAAAGCAAAAAGAAAGCTTTTTCTTCCCTCCCTTCCCATACCAAGCCAGCTCACATGCAGCCCCTTGCTGAGCTCAGGTTGCTGCCCCATAGCCAAGCCAGCTGTCTTGCCGGTGTAATGCCCTGGCATGGTCTCAATAGTCTTTGCTGTAATGCAGTGTATACATACAAACATAGCAAACTACAATAAGGCAAAATAAATAGAGGTGTCAGATTTACAGGTTCCCCTTAGAGATTCCTAAAACCTTTTTTAAAAATCATTTAGCCCCCAAACAAACAAACAAAAAAACCCCAAAACAACCAACCCAGAAACAAAACTGCATATATCATGTACATCATCAACTGTACAACTGATCTCCTTTCCCCTCACAGAAACTCCTGACACAAGCTTCTCCCATGCAGCCCAGCTCGGAGCATGAGCTTTCCTAAAGAAGAGGAAAGATTCAGACAATGGGTCTGACTGTGACAGAAACACCTGCCCCAGAGTCTCCCATCAGGGCCCCTCGCAATTCCTTTCCCTTCCTCAGACATTGTGAACACGTTACAGAAATGCTTCTGAAGGACACTCAGCTCATCTCCTTAGTAGAGAGTCTCTCACCCCTAAACACTTGCCCTGCTTCTGCTCTTGTAGGCAACCGGTGCCCAGAAAATAGCTGTGCTGCAGGGCATGGAAGGGCCTTGCTGCCCTGAAGTCACTTTACCTGGTAGCATTTCCAGAGAGTTATGACCAACTGAGAAGAGTGACCCAGACCAAAGGGAGTGGGAGAAGGAGTTCTTCAGTCTTTTCTGTGGTCATCATAACATAACCTGCTTAAGAACAATGCAGAGACACAGAGGTGAGTGAGTGAGCACTAAACCTCCAGGGTCAAGGTCTGGAGAGTTAGAAAGTACCTCCTCTTCTAGGTGTGAGAACTTCATAATAAAGTTAGCAATGACTACCTTTCTGCAGGAAGCAGAACAAGCCCTCAATTATGCCCTTCATTCTCACATTTCCTCCTCCTCCATTTATTTCCAGAGTGACTTCACTTAAAATGCTGGTGCTAGGCACAGCTGCAAGGACAACAGCAGACCCTACCTCTTCTCCAGCTTTCAGCATGACAAAGAGGTTACACCTCAATGCTATTTATCACAACTGCTTGCTATACCTGCTCAGGTTCTGTTAGCACTAGAGGACAGGGGATAAGATTTTTCTTTCTCCTTCAGCGCTCAGCAACTCTGCCATAACTGCTGATGAAGAACAGAGCATAGATGCACTCACAGTACCTAAGAGATCTGAAACAAGGACAAACCTTTGCTTCAGCAAGAATCTGACACCCGGCTAACTTTTTCCTTTATCTTCTGTGTGACCAGTCTCATCTCACACAGCAGACCTATTATTGGGCCTCTCTGCTTGTCACCACTTATATGAAACCACTGCGTGCCTCAGTATGCCACTGAGCTATTCCAAAACCCTCTATGAACCTTCACCATGGAGTCAAGAGCCAGGGGGGACTGCCCAACGTGCTGAATGAAGCCTTCAGACACCATCACATGTTCAAAACAAGAGTCTGGGGCACTGGAGTGCTGAGAAAGTTGAGCTGCAATGAATCAGAGGCATGACTCCGAGCTTTCTGTCAGTCCCAGGAAGCATCCCACAGCTGATTTATAGCAGTTGCACAATCTCTCATTATTTGTGTATGAGTCAAGGAGGTGGCAGAACTACAGCAGCTTTCTTTGACTCTGTCAGTGTGGCCAGAGTGTGGCATACCATCATAAAGGATTTCTTTAAATCATAGTTGAATTGTGTAGACAAATGGACAGAGGGCTTATCTCTTTCTCTGCTTTTGCTACATTTGTGGCCTGGCAAAGTGACCTCAGTTTCAAAAAGCACAGCAAAAACCTGGTTTGACAAATACTGGGTGGGGGGGGGGGGGGGGGCGGGTAGGAGGGGAATTCTGTATTTATATTCAAGGGTTTTGCCCTGAGGTGTTTCTTCTCTAACAGCACTGCCACGCTGACAGTCTGTCTTCTCAAACAAGTACCTGGGGAGCAAGCAAGCAGCCATAAATTGGACAGCGCCATGAGTCACATCATCTTACACCAGGGCTGACCTCGGCACTACACCTGATTTTTCTGGGTGAGTCCTAAACACAGTGAGAACAAAGAGGGGAGGGAAAAATGACAATGTTCTAATCCCTAAAAGCATAATCTTTGGAATTCAGAGATTATACAAATCGAAACTCAACTGTATACCAATTTGGCACATATTATCACCTCTCATATGGCTTACATGGCATAATTTATATGGCATGCTCTAAGACAAGACAAACAAAAAGGGTTGGGATATGGCATGTCTACTTCAGGGAGCAGCAAAGAGCTTGTTAATATAATTTACAAGAGACATTTCTAAAAATCCATTTTGTAATTTAAAATAAAAATGCTTTAAAAAGTGAGAGTTTTTCATAAACTTTCAAAAACCTTTATGAAATACAGTCTTTCTTCTACAAGGTGCTTGTGTCCGCTGCAATGGGCATTGCTGTTAATAGCTAATCCCAGAAGGCGAGTGGGGTATTAAGGGAGGAGAATGCACCCAGCTCTTGTAAGATACCAGCTCTTTATGATGAGTGTTATACAGAGGCGCAGCAGTCTGGAATGTTGTAAATAGGGAAATTTCGGGGTGGGAGATGCATAATTCAGTAAACAATGAAACATTAGAGTTTAACAATTCTAACTTCTTTTGTTTCTTTCCATCGTTTACATAATTATTTTACTATCAAAGTATTCAGAAAACCACCATAGTTTACTTCTCCAATATTGGTAGTGTGTAATACTGATCAGGCAGTGTGCATGGCAGAGGAAGTTCTGTTCTGCAGACTCAGTGCAGGGCCTAAGGTTAAGTGACATTCAGAGAAAAATAAAACCAAATGATTAAAGTGACATATAGAGCTTTTTTCACTTCTCTGGGATTCCTCGACATTTTGTGCTGTTGACTATTGATGCATAGTTTGTAGATGGTGTGTCCCACTTCTCAAATGTTCTGTCTTCCTGTCTAGGAGGAAGAATCCATCACCATTTCTTTCTTTTCCTCTTTTCCTTCTCCAGGGAAGGTAATAAAAAAGGAAGACAAGATTTAAAAAAAAAACAGCTCATGAGAGCCCACACAATTCAATTCCTTTCCCAGAGCCATGAAGACACAGAATTCAGGCCTCTTCTTAGGATTCTTTGCTTTTTCACTGTGTGCTTTATATTATACATGGAGTTTAAATACACATTTCTTTTTTTCCTATGAATGAAGCCATCTCCAAAGCCTGCTCGTCTTACACTGTTCTGTGTCTTCCTGGAAATATACTCAGATTTCATTATGGGACCCTCCGTTGGTTCATCCCAAGTGATC
Organism: Nesoenas mayeri; assembly: GCF_963082525.1. NCBI lineage: Eukaryota > Metazoa > Chordata > Aves > Columbiformes > Columbidae > Nesoenas > Nesoenas mayeri. The sequence goes on along the minus strand of NC_137544.1, from coordinate 89,242,946 downwards.
CCTTCAAATTGAAAAAGGCTGTGTGCTCCAAGGCTCTCCTTTGACACCATTTATATCTTACTGAGTTACATGATTCCCTCAGGTAGGAGTGGAGTGTGTGCAGTGAAGGTCAGCCTGTTAGACAGAAAGACCAGTTCATGCCAACAGCAATCACAGCTGGCATCGAGTGGAAAAGAAATCTCATTTCTTGCAGCCAGTGACCCTGCTTGCTTTTTGCTATTTGTCACTTGTGGATGATACTAGGGAGCTCCCAGTTTCCACTGGGCTGCACTAAGAAATCTTGCACAAACAGGTAAGAAATGTGCTGTTTCCCTCCCACACTTCAGCAATGACAACAGACTCCACAGTTACCAACTTGTAATCCCAACCTGGTGGTGGCTTAGTTTTCTAAAGAAAGGCCAGAGCTGTTTTCCTAGAAGATGCATTTCATAGCTCAACCATCGACAAATTCCATAAAACCGCTCCTAGAAAAGCAGAATGCGAAAGACTTTCATGAAGTATTTTATACCCATCCTGATTCTTGAATTTCAATTTGTTCCAGGAAAAGATTACTTCTGTCTGAGCATCACTCGCTTTGGACAGTGTTGGCCACACAAAACTACTGAGAACATGAGATCAAAAGCATTTTTCAGGTGATACTCAATGGCTTATAAAATGCAATTCTGGAAGAGAATTTGAAAGCTCGAGAACCACAACTTGACAAGCCGCTGAAGGCCAGTCAAGATCTTGAAGAAGCCACAGGTGTTTACAGAGCTGCTCTGAAATTTGTCTTGCTTATTAGCAGCAAGATGGAGATCATGACTAGTTTTTACTCTGGCATACAGAAAATTATCTTTCTCCAGCTGTGAGGCAGTCTGCAAGGCCCAAGTACTTCCTGTCATCACCATGAGGCCTTTGATGACACAATAAACTCCCAGAAGCAAATCTGTCAGCTTTGCATGGCCTGGTCACAGGCCCTGCTGACTCCACAGAGGCACTTTTATAATGGTTCAAATTAGGAGCACAGAAGAGGGTTGAGAGGAAAGCTGATCATGGAAAGGTAACGTCTCTAGCCACAGATCGAAAAAATCCTCTGGGGCAGCTGTCAGCCAGGTGCCATCGCACACATTCATCTTCCTTGTTTTGCACTTTTTCATCACCTTCTTTTGGTTATTTTTTTTCCTCTTGTAATCAATAATTTAGCTTTGTTACCACTCGCTCTCGGCTTGTCTCTAAGCCTTGGTTCCCCGAACGCTTGCGGTTACGCTTGAGCTTGGATAAGTCTTTGTCAAAGACTTCACCCGACCTTAGTGCTGACACCAGGTCATCAAACTCCCCACCCTCTTCAGAGATGCTTCCAGCTTTTGCTTTCTTTTGTCGCCGCTCTTTTTCTCTCTGCTCTTTTAGCTGTGGAGAAAGATACAGGGCTTTAGGATTAGCTAACTGAGATGCCAGATCACTAGGGAAACTGCCAAGAGGCAGCTAAGAAGCATCAGTAGTTTAGGGAAAAAAGAGATCAGAAGCTCATCCACAAGGCTGTCACCTGTGCCAAGAGCAACAGGCAACCATGCTGGGCTTCCCTCCTTCTGCACAGGCAAGCAGAGAAAAGGAGAGATGAGGAATGAGTAGTATCATGTGTTTGCCTCACAAAGCCCTGCCACTCTGGAGCAGAGAGTACATATGGGATCTCTCTATGCTGCTGTTGTTTTGCACTAATTTTACAGTGGAATAGTGCCAGTAAAGTAGCTGTGCCAAATGACAGTCTACACGTGATGCTGGCATAGATAATTACCCACCTTCTGGGACCAGGCTTGCAGTGAACTTGAATGTGGTAGCACCTACTGTGCTAACAGTACCTAACCTAGTGAGTTTAAAGTTAGTTTGGATATGTTACTACTATAGTCACAAACAATTTTGCGCTGGGGGCATAGCTACTTAAGTTGACGTGCAGAAAGGCTGCAGTCATGCAGAAATGCTGCAGTCCTGCAGAAGGAGGAAAAGAAGGGGAAAACTCCAGAAAGCCACAAGCGAAACATACTAGAGATTGAAAATTGTGTGAGGTATCAAAACATCAACAGATATCCTATCCACCAAAAAGCTCATGTTTGGATGGATGCAGTGCTTTGCAGTGGTGTGAAGAGGAAGGCACATTGCCTCGACTCTGGAAAGAGAAACCAGTTATAAACACAAAGAACAGTGAAATAGAACTGCTGATTTTACAAATCATTGGGTGGGTCCACCTTTCAACATGATGCCCTCAGTCTCACTAGGGTAGCTCTGGAGAGCTTGCTTATCCCCCTCCACTGCTCAACTTCAAGATCAGTGGAAATGCCAAGGCATGGATGCGGCTGTCAGGAAACAGGTCGCTCATCCTGTGCATTAGCCCAATGTTGCAGGAAGACTTTCCATAAGCAAACTGCAACATCCCTCATGGTGTATTAGGCCTGCAAAACCATCCTAGTTCTTTAACAGTGGGTTCCTGCAATTTCTAGGCTAGCTGAGAGGAAACTCAAGCCTGAGTCCTGGCATTTTATCCCTATGTCCAAAAGTAAGGCTGCTGGCATCCTGGCATTTTACCTCTCTCCTCTTCTGAAAGGCAAAAACTGATGTTTTTGGCACAGTAAACAATTAAATTAAGCAGCACCTCCCTGGAGCAAGGCCTGGGGCCATGGCGGCAGGAGGCAGGGTACTGCTGAGCCATTCTCAGGCCTCAGGAAAGGCTGAGGTTAGAGGGGGAGGGTGGTTCACAGAGACCACTGGGGATACACGTCTGTCTCCCAGCAACAGAATCGATGACGGACAAAAGCTCTCTTGCCACGTCGAGGCCAGACGTGGCCCCAGCGATCAAAGCATTAAGGTTGGCCAGAGAGAAACTGCCAGTGTGGGCTGTAGCAGGTGCCAGGGCATTCTCTGTGCCACTGTACACTGTCAGGTGACAGGCACACAACTGATGATGATGGAGTCTGAGTGGAAGCTGACCAGCTGGCAGGACTGAGGGAGATCTGGCTCCCAGAGCTTTTCCACAGAGCCTGCAGCCTGGGGGCAGGATAGTCGGACACTGGGCAATGACAGCACCATCCTGCTAAGTGCTGAGGCAGAACAGGCAGGGTTAGATTTGGTATCTGATTCTGAAAGAGGGTAATTTAGGAGCCAAACAGTATGCCCTTTAGAGTTAACAGAACAACCAGCAGGAAAAATATCATCATTTATGAAGAGAATGATACCAAAGAGAGGTGGCCAGGGAGAAGGACATAAAACAGTGACAGGACACAAGCACTGGAACTGACTCTCTCAACCTTTCCCTCTTGAGATATGAAAAGGTGATGGAAGGAAACACCTTCCTGTGCCCACGTCCTTACCATGGCCTCCATGCGTGCCCTGCGCTCCTCTTCTTCCTTTTTCTTCCTCATATTCTCCAGATCTTGCTTGGCCTCTGCAAATGACTGTAAGAAAGTGTCGAAGATGCCAAAAAATTCATCTGGCTGCATCTTGCCCTCACTCTCTCCAAAATGCTTCAGTGCCTTGGCATACTGTCAAGGGGGCAGAAAACATAAAAACAACAATTAGGCAGGCAGTTTGGTGAAGACAGTGAGGAAAGCTTATGAGTAACGGCACATGTAATTCAATACCCTCTGAGCATTCATGCAGTGAGAGCAGAAACTACCCCCCAGGAACAGAAGTGCCTCTCCTTAAGGCAGGTGCTTCTGGCCTTGAAGAATCTGATTTCCTGGGTATCCTTTGGGCAATGTGGGGCAATGATGCTGGAGAGCACTAGCTGTTCACCTATACAAAAAAAACCCAAACATGTTCAGTGCCTGAGGATGGTGGAGTCATTTCAGAGGACAACTCTCTGGCCACATCTCAGTCGCAGCTGTGGGACAACAGGGTCACGGAAGACAGCCAGCTAGCTGAGAGAATGAGTAGTTATAGCCCATCCTGACAATTATACAACAAGTAGTTTTAGCCCATCCTTTCACCTTCCACCTTCCCCTCAAATCCACTTTTGAAATTGCTGGTGTTTTTGCAATAATATTACAGTCTGTCCTCTCAGGAGACTTTTACCATGTTATCCATCACTCTGGAGTCCTCTGAGTCAGGGCGTTGCCCGGGAGAGAGGAGACTATGGAGAGACATGGCATGAGAGAGGGACAAGGAAAGTAGCCAGGGCTCCCGGGAGACTTAAAAGAGAGTGAATACATCACAAGTGGCTTTTATTTTAAAAGGCAAATATTGAGGCTGCAGGATGCATATGGAGGCAGCCAACTGGCAAGACTTCAGTCACAGGGCAGTCCTGATTGGGATATGGTAAATTCACAGCAACCCGTGGCTCTTGGACATCAGTCCTGCAGTAGTTGTACTCTCTTCTTCGCTCTCTCACACTCACAAGCACACCTCTGTACTCACCAAAATGCACTCAAATGCATGCACATGTAGTCTGTCAACAGCATGTACACACCTGCCCACTAAGTCTTATGTAAGTATACACATTCAAAAGCTGTAACATTATCCAGCCACCTCCATTCACACACCCCTCTATCGCAACAGGCAGAACCAGCAACACTTTTCTGCTGGCACTGGTGCCCTGATGCAGAGCTCCCCTCGCACTCCCTGCTCATGCTTCAGTGCACCACCACTGAGCAGCAAAGCATCCTTACAGACCTCAGCGCTTACCAAACCAAACCCAGACTCTCCCAGGCTATGGACTGCCTCCAGACTCTCTTGTGTTTGTATTCAGCTCATATTAACACAGCCCAGCTTCTCTTTCCTTAGGTGGCTGCTCTTGCAGAATAGAAAAGACAGTAAGAACAGTTCAGGCTCCAATCCCAAGCACAAACCGAATTTGGAAGCAGGCCTTATAAACCCCTCTGGCCCTGTACCAGGCAAAGCATAAACAATATCTCCCAGTCAACTGCAGGGAGAAGAAATCTCCAAGGAAAGCAGCTTCCTTCTGGCACAGCCTGAGAGATTCGGCATCTCCGCTCCTCTGCTTTTCCTGCCAGGCCCACAAAGCAGTTTGAAGCAATAGCTTCTTTTTTCTTTAAAAAGGCTGCGTTCTCAGCCAGAAACAAACAAAGAAACCCAAAGTATCTGGGGAAGAAAAAAAAAAAGAGCCTTGGGAGAAATGCAAGTTGCTTTTAGCTACCAAACATGGCAGGATTTGAGGGAAGCAAATACTGCAACAAGTCATGGAGAGGCTTCAGAGCATGGAAACAGCAACAGATTACTTCTCTGTTTTAACTCCTTTTCTCTGAAACCTCTGAAGACACATACACATAAGTATGCACCCCTACTCCCTCTCCTCACCCCTCTCTGTATGTATGTATTTTCTCTGTATGTATTGTACAGACAGTCTGCTTGAATATTAGGAAAGTGCAGCAGTGTTGCAGTAATCCAGATTGACCAGTGTGAGCTCTTCAGCAGACAAAATACAGGCTGCCAATATTGAAGAGGGAGATAAAGCATCTCCATGTGCTCTATTTTCTTGACTTGCCTACTCCAGTGTGCACATCAGCCAGGGTAACTGGAGAGCCAGAAAAAGTCTTCAGCATAGGCATTGCCACTGTTGCTTGAACACATCGAGCGCCTGAAGCTCATTGTTCATGGGATGAAATACAAAATATCTTTCCACTTAACTTGTGGTTAACTTCTGTGAAAACTGAAAATAAGGCACAACTGAAGAGCAGTGACTAGAGCTGCCAGCTAGAAGGAAGACTTGCCCACCTCCTGTGAAGCCTGAAATCCAGAGGCAGCCCACCAGAGACAGCTGTTGTACCTACTGGTGCATCGCCTCCATCCCCTGTATTTCCCCTGTGCACAACAAAGTTGTGTGAGGGTGCATAGGGAGACTGAGCTGGTTGGAGCCCATGAATGCCCACAGGGGTTCCCAGTCTCTTAGGGAGGCTGGGGGTTGAAAAGGAGAGGTCCTTGCCTGAGGCTGTTGGATTCTATATACATGGAAGTCTCCATTAGAGGGTGGTGTTGTCTGCAAATGTTCTGCACATGGCCTGTCACCCAGATACAAGCACCAGCTAGTTCTTGTCACACTGGCAGAGGGGCTTTTGCCATTGCTTTCCCACTGCCACTCAGAAGAGGAACAGTGTTGTGGTGCTGGAAAGACTCAGCAGCCTGGGAACCTTCCAGAGACACTCATGAGTATAAGGTGTGGTGGTCTCTAAGCAGCAGCGAGGAGAAGGCTGAGAACAGCTCAACTTTAGTGTCCTGTAACACGACTTATTAGGTCACAATCTCTTACTGTGAAACAGTGAAAAATGAAAAGCAAAAATCTGTGAGCTAGATGTACTAAAATAACTACGAAAGAGAAATCTGCTGTTCACTGAAGTGAACATTTGCCTTCTTTCCCTAGCCCCTCCAGAAAAATCTGACTGAGCAGAGAAAGGCAAGTCAGGAGATCCAGCCCCTGTTGCCAGCTCTGCCCATGATGTGGCTTGGGAGCTTATGCTCCCTCTCTGAGCCTTGCTTTCTCCATTTGTTACAGAACAGAAAGTGTTGCCCCACTAATCTGACATAGGAAACAGCAAAAAAAATCAGTTGTTCACATCTGTGGAGCACTACATCAGTTCAATGCACTATGGTAAAGAGAGCCATGCTGTCTTTTCACTGTTTAAACTGCAACAGACCCCTCTGTTTTTATTACTACTTCTATTTCCCTGTAGCTCTGGTTCTGCAATCACATGCGCTTTTTCAAAGCATCAGCACTGGGATGAGGGGCAGCGAGCTGCTGGAGGCAGCCACCCCAACACTGGAATGAAGCCCAGGCTCCTGCCTGTGCACAGGGGCTACAACCTCACTGCCTGCATCGCTCAGGGCGTGAGAGGCAATGCAGCTCAGGCTGAGAGGCTCGAGACCCCGGGCCTTGCTTCTGCTCCCTGCTGCAGTTTTTGTGTCACCCTGTACTAATCACTTGACTACTCCATGGGCAGATTCCCTGTCGAATAGTACCTGCTCTCACGCACAATTGTGAAATCTGTAGCTAAGTCTTCATGCACAAGAAACACTTCCCAGAATTTTGTGACGTGCTGTAGTACTGTGGAACAAGGGCTACAACTTGCTTATTCCTCAAGTCATTCAGGGACAGATGACATGGGCAAAAGCAAGATGGAAAACTGTGTTTCAGCAGGTTTTCCACTGTAATACAGGACAGTATCTCTTTTTTTCATTAAGAAATTCATTTCCACACCATAAGGGCCCCCAAGCTCCATGCATGATATAACAGGTCCACGAGCTCAGTGCCAGCTCTGCTTTCTCTGCCAAACTTTCCACTGAATTCATCCTCTTGCCAAAGCAAATCGTTTAGACAGTTGTTTATTTTAAAAAGCCATTTTAGCAAGGAGAGGGAAAGCGGGACAGCAGTGCACACACTCTCTGCTGTGTTTGCCAATGAAATGTTAAACAGTGGCAGAAGAGCTCTTGAAATGGCAGGAATGGGGCTCTGCAAGGAGAAGGAAAACTGCCATGATAAAAATTTCCTGCTGTCTGTCCTGTTTGCTATTGTGGGATGAGCCAATGCAGAAACGAATTATACCATGTAGCCATGCAACATGAACTGCATGACAAGTAAACTTGAGTTTGCTGTGAAGACTCCAGTCCTGTACTGAGGCAGTTCAAATAAATGCCTGTTCTCTTTATGCAATAGATTCAGATCAGTTAATGGAAACAGCCCAGCTGATTTCAGGCAGGGCTGGGCTCAGCTCTCCTTGAGCCTCGATGGTCTTATAGAATTATCCCAGGCATTCAAAAATGACTATGGCAGCCCTAAAACTGAAATATGGGTACTATAAACATTTCTGATATGTTAGATGCCAACCTGCCCAAGCATCTGCAATTTTAAGTTAGTGCACAACGACTCTGCAATTTATTTACCAAATGGCTGTTTCCAACAGCAGGCTGTGGTGCCTGCTCGTGCCCTATGTAACACACTCCATCTTCACTTCCTCAGTCTCTGTTCTGATCCTTTCCTTATTATTGCCCACTCCAGTGGCTGCTAAAAAATACCAGTTCCCCAAAACTAATCACTGGAGTGCGCAGCCGGTAACCGGCACTTGGACTACAGTATTTCTGTGTGCTTCATAGCGTTCTGCCATTAATGACTATTTTCTTAAATGGATTTTGACTTTCACTGCCTCGATGTTCTTCAAAACAGCTGCTATATGTGCTAAGCTTATTAAATGCATGTGCAGAGTCTGAACTCCAGCCTCCATGATGATAAACACCCTGCTTGAGAGGAGCTGTCATGAGAAAGGCTGGGTATGGACAATTTTCCTACCCTCCTCATCAACCTTCCCCAGGCAGTGTCCTCCTTCTTGCCTCCATAGAGAGGTGTAAGTTTGATATTCATCATAGAAATTGCAATAACTGACTAAGCAGATTTTGTTCTAGGAAGATCCAAAATGTTTTAAAAGCAGGTTTGTTATGAACCAAGCACAATTTAGAACAGTAATGAAGCAGTTCAGTGATTTAAATTCATACCTGTCAACATTTCAATGTGTTGTAAATTTTAATATAGGGCAAATGTCACCTTTTTCAAGTAAGAAAATAAAATTCATACCATGGGATGTCACTGTTCCTCTGCCCAGGCATTTTCATTCTTTCATTACAGAAAACATGGGGAAAAAAATCCACAAACAAAATTCAACCCCGTTCTGTTCTTTTTAATGTGAAAAAGTAAATTTTTCATCTGTTCGAACACGTGAAAACTGGTGAAGGATTCCAGGGCAGAACTTCACTTTCTTCTGCCCCCACCTTCCAGTTTATGGAAAATGGCAGAAAACACTATCCCTTGATCTAATCTATATATTCCCCTATAAAGTGCTATTGAAAGTGAGAAAAACACAAAAAGAACAAGAACCAGCTGTGCTAGAGAGCCTGTTTAAAGATTTGATCTAAGTTTTCAGTCAGTTCTTAACCAAGCCATGTGTTTACTGCATGAAGATAAGTGCAGTTACAAGGCTTTCACTGCAAACATGGATGCCTGCATCTGACAACCTGGCCCTTTAAATTTAAAATATCACTTCCTCCCCATGGCCACTAACTGTAAATGGTCCTGTTTAAGTAAAAGGGCCAAAAAATGTACTGCATGGAACTGTGAAAAATATCCTCTACAAAGGAGGTCAGCACCACACATTGGTAATGGATTGTTTCCATAACTTAAAGGAATACAGAAATGACTTTTGCTAACTAAAGGCACTTTAAAAAATAAAAAACTTCCCAGGTTTGAAAAGATAATTTGTATTGTTTTAAATCTCAGCTGAAGAAACATGGTTCTGATTAACTCATGGCAATCTATTAGCCACATCTATATTTAGAAGGATATCCAACTCCAGCTGTTAAAACTAGGGCATCATTATTATTAATAAATCTGTGAACCAGACCAATTCTTCCTGGGCTCATTAGGATATTTTTGAAAGTTCTCCCTCTCCCACTACTATTTTTTTCAATTTGTTTGACTTTGAGAAATCAAAAAAAGAACAGGATAATCAGATGTCTTGGTGCCTTTCTTTCTTTAATTGGCTAGTTATAGTGGGTTTCCATGGTAAGAAAAAAGCTTGTGATTCAACAAACACAGAGAGCCCGTTGAGGTTGGAAGATGTTACAGGGTTTGCAAAGCACATCTGGTTTCTTGAAAATTTCCAGCTTGCCTTTTTTTTTTTTTTTTTTCAAGAGAAAAAGAGGAAGAAGAGAGGGGAAAAATAATATGAGGCAAACATGAGAAATAGCTCAGCATTGGTAAGGACAGACAGTTCCCTTTTAGGAGTCCAAAAGGAGCTTTTTGCCAGTGGAAGAACCAAAGCCATAGGTTGAGCAGAAGTTGGAACAGCGTGTGTTCAAACATAGTAAGGGTGTGCTAGGAGAAGGTAGAGAAACATTTCCTAAGCATGTTATAGTCATTAAAATAAAACATCTCTTTATGTCAAGTGCTTTGTGTTGGCCATTTCTAAAAAAGCATGCAACAACTTCCAGATATATTGGTCTGTCTGTAGAGGCATTCTCTGGTTATACTTAAAGCAAAAGAACAGCATTTTTCCTGCAAGTGCCTGATCAAGAAAAGTTGCATTGCTGTGTTGGACATGTACCACTTACTTTCTTTTAACCCCTGACTGATCTTGTAAAGAAATTGCATTGGACTTTTGTCCTAACGTGCCAAAAGAAAGGATTACCATGATCTATAGCGCCAAATCAAAAACGGGCAAGTCTAAGCCAAGGACAGAATGAATTTGCTTCCAGAAATGTGCACCTGACTATAACGAAGCTGAAAAATCTACCCAGTCATAAAACAGAAGCCCCCAAACTATAGAAAATAGTTTTTCCCAGTAAATTTAGTAGAAGCATGGAATGATTTTGTTATCATAAAGCCAGTATGATATGAACATTATTACATTAGAAGTAGTTTGAATCTTCTCTAGCAACATGACAACAATGAAAAAAATTGAGGCTTGTTATTCTCCGCAAAATTTTCTAACAACATTACCACGTGTTAGACTGTCCTGCTTTGCTTTCTGAGTGCCATAACAACCACTGCCCCACCAGCATTTCCCAGGGCAGCTCCCTCCAGCTGACAGCCTCTAGCCCCTGGTGTTCCCAGCTGCAAGTCAGTATTAACATCACCTCCACAGCAAGGAAAAGCTTTTGAATTACAGAATGACATTACCACAGAGCGACTGGATGAGTGAGATGTCTTACCATTCAGATCCTCAGCCTGTATTTTCCCTATCCTCTGAAATATAAGGCCTACAAACCTAACAGCACAGGTTTCAATAATAATGCAATAGGTCCCTTGACGCTGCAAGGATTGACACCAGCAATGGAAACAATTCTATCCAAAAGAAATAATGCTTTTGCTTCATAAAGCCAAGCACTTCTAACAGGCTAGCCAACATGGGCAGATTTGCCGTTACATATCGTTTACTTTAGAACTTGCTCTTCTCTAAACATTTTCTTATGCTTATGATCTTTTCATATAAATTCTTCCACATTCAGCTGAGGGACAGAGGGAGTAGTGCCAGACTCCAATCATCAGCAACGAACAAGCACCTTCTTAGTTGTACAAATCTGGTAATGGAGGTGCAGACAGTGAAAGGATGAAATGACCACAGCAGCACCTAAAGAGTAACAATGCACATGGTGCTGGCTGCGTGAGAAGGATCCAACACTGTCAGACAAACCATGCATGTTTGGGATTTCTATCCTTGCAATGAAATACAAACAATAACAGAGAAGCATAAATGGAAAAGACCAGGTATTCAGGGTTACCAAACTACCCAGAGGTGCATTTTTAAAGGAAAGAAATGAAGCACAAATGTCCTCAGCTGAATGAGCAGAGTGGGATCAAGTCAGAAATAGAAGGTAAAAGACATGAGGCCACTGTTGTTAATCACCAAAGGATCTCTTTTTGAGAGATGATTTCAAATGCAGCCCCTTCACCACCTAGCACAGTGTGGTACCCTGGTACAGACATTGCCATCATAATTCTATGCCACACATGGATAGAGTTAATGGAGACTAGTAAGAAGTGGGCAAGAGCATTGAACCTTCTTTTAATCCTAAAATATATTCTAAATTGCTATAGACCAGATTAGGAAAAGAAACTTCAGCCTAAACCACTGTCAGCATCTACTGTAGGTTTCACTACAGTCCCGGAAGTTAAAATTGCTGCTTCCATTTTGATTCATGCTTTTGACTGAACCAGTGAAACCCCAAACACTTAAAAAGGTATTCTTACCTTATCTCTAGCCTCGTTGAGAAGGTCTTCTAACTCTGAGAAGCTAAAACTGGCAACAGTGATGAAATCACTCATGACAGGAACGAACCTGTCCCCTGATTCCCGCACGCGTCTTTTCTGGTAATCCAGTTCCTGAAAGAGAAGAAGTAAGAGTTATAGACAGGCAAGCATCAAAGGTTCCTTCCTGACAAGGAAGGGGGCAGGGAAGTACTTCTATTTCCCCCAGTGCAGAGAGTGCTCTACTCCCACCTTGCATGAATTCACCCAGAGCTGTAACTCAGAAACCACTTGCTCACTAAGTCAAAGTTTTTGCGTTTTCAGAATAAAAGGGAAGGTTAAGGTGGGATCAAGGAAGGTCTTAGTTACAATTCCCTTCATCTTCAAAAAAACACCACTCCCAATAAAGCCATCAACATGCTGAATTTCTAAAGTGACTTTATAATTTAAGCATCAAGGACATGAAAAGTTGCACTTTTTTTTTCCCTATGCAGAATGACAAATAATAGACAACTCAGATTGTAGATTGTGTAGCAAGTGAATGTGGAATTTTCAATAGTGACTTTCCCTCCACCTTCTCTTCCTGTAGTGGCCTGAAAGGCTGTATACTTGGGGAAGCACGTTATGTGTGAACAATCTCTCTAGCTCCTAGCTCTAGATCTCCCTTTAGTTTAGCGAAAAGCACTAGATAGGCAGTAAAAATACATGAAAATTTCTTCTCCCACTGAAGAACAAGGAGAAAGATGTTAGGTACAACATTTACCAGCACCCTGCTAACCAGTAAGTATTAACTTGAATGTCATAAAAGTAACAGAGTTATGAACTAGGGCTATTGCAATAAAAAGTTTTATAGGAAAAAAAAAAAAGGGTCATAAAATTATAGGAAACTAAGGTCAATTTGTTTACTATGTACAGAAAGAAAAAAAAAAGATTCTTTCTGGCTAAAGATTTTTATTTTTAAACCAAGATTACCCATGCTATCTCTTCCCTTACTCTATTCACCATGCTTGTAGCACTGAAAGAGCAGTGGAGTTCCTCAAAATGACTATGTTATAGCAAGACTGGCAGTTTCCTATGCCTATGCTTGGACAATGAAATCATGATCTGGACCTCATCTTTATTTCTCAGCTGGATAATCAGTGGGAATGATAAAGCCTTACTTTCTCTGTAGGGAAAGCAGCATGAAACAGCAGGTCAAGTTACAATCTGACCCTCTGTTCCCTTTGGAAAAATATATTTTTGTGCTGGCTGCAACTCCAGCTACATGCATGCTTGGTGCTCTCTGTTACTGGTCACTGAAACACTGGTGCACAGAGCCAAATGGGTAGGTTTATAAGAACTTATGCTGAGAAACTCTTTGAGATTTGCTCCACAGAGCTGCTGAATGCAAAAACTGACTTTGGCCATCAACAATTTAAAATCAGGTGTAATGTATCTTCTGGTCTGATGTGAGTTGGAAAGAGAATGTAACCACTACGAGGAAAGACCACATGGCAGAAAAGGGTCAGGAAAAGCAATGAGTGGGTGGCTGCAGAAAAGTCCACATTAAAGATGTGCTACTTCCCCCGCTTTATGTTACATCCTCTTCTACACTGTTTTTCCTAATACATCTCAAGGGACAGTCCCGGGGGCACTACTCACAATGAATTGTATCTAAGTTACAATCACTTTGAAGTGGAATTTACAAGTATAGGAGATGTCACTCACATGCTTCTAAAAATTATGGATATTTTTTTTTCAGCCACTCTTTCCCATTCTAATTTTTAAACCTCCCAAAGCAGGTGAGTATAACAGTTCTGTCATCTTACTCACTGATGAAAGCTATGTCATTTGGGACTGTTATTGGAGAGCAATGTTTTTCAAAGTAAAATTAAAATTAGGTTGTTTGCCCTTTAATTTCAAATTCAGTCCTTCCCTGCAGAATAATTCTTCCAAAATAAAAAATAAAAAAAACAAAAAAACAAAAAACAAAAAACAAACAAACAAACAAACAAACAAAACACCACATGAGTAACAAGCATAACTATTTAATCAGCCTGAGAGCAAAGCCAGAGAATAAGAAACTCCTCTGTGTCTTCTAGAAATGGTCTATACTAGTCATAATAGTACAATGGCAGAAGCTAGCACTGCCCCTGGTGGGCTGGGCTACTGGTTCTCTAGAGAGATTAAATCATTCAGCCATAGGAATGATTTTCATGCAGCAGTTGCGATCTCCTTGCTGTGTAAGAGAAAGGCTCTGCTGACATAATTCACTTCCTGATTTGGAGAAAACCAAGAACTACTTAGCTGTCCTTTTGGGAGCACCCTACATGAAGGCAACAGCTGCAGACATGTCTAGACAAAGGAAGATGTCTTCTTTTTACAAAGAAGCTGCAAGTCCAGGAAGGCAAAAGGTTAATAGTACCTTTAAGAACATCTGACTGTGAAACTATTTTTAGCTTTCTTTTCTTAAGGGGACTTGAAGAAACTTCTCAGTCACTGGAGCCAAGGCTGTGGTGAGAACAGAGTGGAATGGAATCAAGAATCACACCTTTCCCTACTCCCCCTTCCACCTGACAGTGATCTGCTATTGTTACTATAGTGGTGCTTTTTACATGCCAGAAAACCACAAATTGAGCAAGCGGACTGGGAGGTGCTGGCAGCCCCAGATGAAAAATACCACATCAGGGAGGAGACAGAGGAGGGAAGATGGTGACTGAATGGGAAGGAGAGGTTGCCCATGGAACACATGTATGGGAAAGAGAAGAAATTTTGCTTTAAAGGCAAAAGGACAAATAACTTGGTCACAAGAGATTGAGAAAGCAAAAGAGAAGAAGGTACTCACATTTCAATGGGGGAAATTGTCTGTCCCTGCCAAAACTGGGCCTCTCTTCATGTCATGAACTCCATGTCAGCCTGCCCTTTACAGGTGCTTTTAATTCCCAAACACTGCACTCCATGTATGCAGCAGTATCTCTTCCCATTGCTGTGTTGTCCCTTACTCAAACAATCCAGAATAAGGTTTGGAAAGTTTGCTTTTTTCACATGAGGATCACTGGCTAATTACATGATGAACTGTTGGAGAGAGCCAGACAGCCTGGGGGTTGCAAACAGGACAAAGATCCTCTACTCCCAGAGCCAAACCAAACTCAAGCTAGGTTAAAGAAAAATCAAGTCCTCACTGTCTGTCTCATAGTGGATGACAAGGACACGAGGGTCCTGTGTTAGTCCCTTGTAGACAGGTAATCACTGCACAGAAACCACACGATGTGATTCCCAGTAACTGATCCCTTTGCCAGCAGTCCCAGTGAAGAACATTCCCCACCTGGAATGCTCCACTAGCATTAAACTGACACAAGTTGAAAAAGACAAGTCAAACACCCTGAAGAGAGAGGGACACTGGCTAGTAAAATCCTGTTTAAAAGGGCAAAGAACAGCTAAACATGGCAAGGACCTTCCCAGGCTCCGAAGACCTCTGTCTTGTCTCTCAGCACTACCCTTGCCTTAGTATTTCCAACAGGCGAGAGATGCCAGCACTGACCTGAACACAGAATTTTGTTCCTACACTTGCAGGAAGAGGGAATGATATTCTTAGGGACAGAATCTGTTTATCTGTGCAGATGATGTGAGAAGTTAAGAGACAGAGACAAGAGAGTAATGTTAGCCTTTAATCTATACTTATTCAACTGCTGTGCAAACACTAACTTGACGTTCCTCACATCAGCCCTGGTGAGAGGAAGCTGCCATTTCACAGAGGAGGCACACACATGAGTTGTTCAAACATACACAGATGCCAGATACATAAGGAAGGTGCAAATATGAGAGTTCCTACCTCCCACTACCCAAAACAGTGTCCTGTCCTGTGCTCTCCTGACTTAGGAAGGCTGGAGTTTTTTCCCAGGAACAAAACCAACATCTTAATTAAAGGAGACTTCCAGGTAGGAGAAAAAAGCTGACACATGAAGTTGTGACTCCAGGGAGCATTTATGCCCATCCTTCATCTTTAACTCTCATAATTCAGTACACACAAACTTCATTAATGCATCATTTGTACTGTTCTCTGTTGAGATGGAAGGCAATGCACTCAAGTACAAGGCTATGTACTTAAGTACAAACTGAATGCAAGTAAACTTAAACCTAGCTTGAAAGGTTTTCATTAATAGCGGGAAAAAACATTATTGCTGCTTTGCTTGCCAGCTCAGCTCCCTCATCTTTAACCAGTCTATCTTTTCCTTTGCCTTCCCAAAGAGTGCTTAGGATAGGTTAGGGTTGAATGTAACAGTGCACTACCTGTTTACTACTACTCCAAGACCACGTGAAACTCTTGCTCAGCAGCCAGCCAGCCCTCAGTAAGGAAGAGAAAGAATTTTACTTCTTAATTCAGTGCATGCCATTTGTCAAACTGTCCTTTTACTTTCCAGGCTGAGATCAAACAAGGTTTTCATTAGTCTTAAGCCTCCGAAGATCATCAGCAGGAGCTCCACATGAGAAGCTTTTATTTGTTTTTTCTTAGTTAATGCATTCTGGAATGGAATGGAAAGGAATGGCAAAAGAAAGCCCACTTTCTCTTATCATAAAATGTATAGTGCCTCTGATTCTGAGTGAGATATTGTAAGTATGGTGCTTTGGAAACCTTCAGATACTTACAGCTTCAACAGCTTTCAATCCAGTCTTTATGTTGTTGACTTCCTTCTCCAGCTCTACCAGGCTGCACAGGAGACAGACACAGGGCAGACAAAACAAAAAGAGCAGTGTTACACAGGAATACAGGAACTGTGCGGCAGAACAGACCATTGGCCCATCACGTCTGGTATCCAGCCTCTGGCAGCAGCCATGCCAGATGATTAGAAACGAGGGGAGGGGGTCTGTCAATGCTCTGTGCTGCTTTTTGTATGAGATGTAAGATGAGGCAGACCCTGCTCGCCTGTTGTCACACTGAAGACGGGGATTTTCCTGGGAAGAAGACGGAGGGTTGCCCTCAGAACATCTGGCCTGTGAGACGAGCCTGACCCTCCAGCAAGGAGCGTATGGCATAGGGCCAGCTTGCAATAATCCACTGACACATACACAAGGACCTCAGCTTTAGCACACACATTGCTGGGATCTCAGATTATCTCTACGTATGTTTCTTGAACCAGTTAACTACTAAATCCCATTAGCTCTATATTTACATGTGATTTTTGTCTTTCTCACAGTCCAAACATTGTTTTTTCCATCTGCATTTCTACCATACAGTAGTCCTTGCAAGCTTACATTGTAACTGAGCATATAACCCCACTGTTAATGTTAATACATGATTCCCTAGACACAAGTGTTGTACTGAATTTCTGCTCATCATATAAAAAAAAAAAAAAGCTTTTTCTAGGACTTGCATGAAAACAAATACTTTTCATTTCCAGGTAACTGATAATCATTATGTTAACAGAAATCAGTGGGAACTAGCAATAGCACTGGACTTACTTGACTTTTGCTGCTTCTGGAAGATGCTGCAACTCAGACTGAATATCTAGGATATCTGGATAATTCTTTTCAAAGATCATAATTAAGTAGTGCAACAGTGTAATGTTCCTAAAAGAAAAAAAATAGAAGTGAAATGAGAAAGAATATAGTCATGAGAAGGAAAGGGATGGTAGAAGGATTGTGACAAATCAGTGAAAAATATTTGGGTAGGAAATGTGCTTGAATGAACAAAATGAACAATGTATCAACAGTTAGCAGCTCTGTTACTGAAACAAAAGTATCACAGACTGCAATGAAAATTAATTAGCCCTTTATGAACTATCCTTCCTAAAACCTCAAGCAAAATATTGTGGCTTGATTTATTCTGGAAACACCAGCATGCTTCCTTCCATCTGTTTAGATGCTGTAGAAGAATATTTTGTAAGACAGTATAGTGTTTGTCCCCAGATACCTCAGAGAATTGACAACTAATAGTATTAAAGTGACATTAACTTGTAAAGGAGAAGTGAGTTGTTCTCAGCAGGGACATGGAAAAAAACCTGAGTTAACTAGCAAGAGGAAAAGGTTCCTGAAGATTAAAGAAGCTGCAGAGGAAACTCCTATAGTAATTAAACAGCCATACCTATGAGTAGTGGTCAGGCTCACTACTGCAAAAGCGATGGCAGCTCAAGTAGGAGTAGACAGAAATGAGATGCATGAGAGGTGCAGGAGAAGGTTTAAGAAAATTTGTAAAGTAAATGATGAATTTTGCATAAGTGAATTTTGCATGTAGAGAGAACAGCCAGCCATAACAGCTACTTGAGGTGGGTGTTATGTGGTTAACTGACAGGCAAGACAGCAGATGGCCACTGCTTCACACAGACTAGAGCCTGCGAACTGATGAGAAAGCAGAATCTGCACAGGACATTTAATATATGGAAAATAAAGCCAAGCTACATTAAGGCAAAAAAAATGGTGAACACTAGCTACACAAGTGTTAGCCTTGGAATACGGAAAGGACATTGTGGTCATCAAAACAGAGCTCTGTTAGCTCAAACTCTATTAGGTAGGGATGAATTTCCCATGTCTTCTTACTGCCATTATTCATTCTGTCACAGCCTGAAGTCATTTCCCCACAACCATGGCCTCAGCAGGTCAAGGAAGGTGCGAGTTAGTAAGAACCAGTATAGGAGATCTCCAAGGAAAACCTTAGTGCTGCTGGAGCCCAAGAGTGGTATTGTCTCCCAGTCACAGCTGGATTAATTTCTAGAACCAATACGGGGATGTGGGGCAAAACCTGGGGTAGCACTATAAAGACCTGCAGCCCATGTCCATAAACAGTAAGCTCCACCTTCCCAAAAACAGCTTAATTGCTCTAGATACAATCAGGCCTAGTCTCTGGGAACTATGCCTTATGTTTCCATTATTGGTGTAGGTAGAGAGTCAGCTTATGACAGTCCTGCATTGGAAACATCTGCCATGTTTCACGGGAGACATAAAACTGTGGTCAGTTCTTTGTGTTTTCTTTTTTGCAAAACCATAGCCATAAAACTTTGGTAGAAAGGGCAAATTCCATAGAAATCATCCTCCCCTCAAACTTATTTTAGTTATTTGCGAAATACTACATTTTGTCATCTTTGCATAGTGTTGCAGAAACACAATCCAACAACAGATGTGCGTTATCCAAAGAAACAGCAGAATTTGAGTGCTGTGTTAATAGCTGGTCTTAACTGCTCCAGAATGTTCTGGAGTGGAAAACACTACTTAAATGCCAAATAAGACATTATTTTAAATGGTCTACAAAGCTAAAAACACACAAACCCCACTATCATTTCTATGATAAGAGATTCAGCAGCAGAGCATTTATGGCCTTCTAGCCTACCTGTCTATGCTGGATTTGGTGTCTGCAATTTTGTTCAGGCTGGAGACTTTGAAGCCATATGCACTTCCCCTTTGGCCCTTGTTCATGTAGTTCCCAAAGGCCAGAACTACCTCCAGGAGTTGCCTCAAACGCTTGCTTCGGATGAGTTCTTTGGATGCCAGAAGAATGGCTTAAAGAAAAAAAAGGTAGAAAGAAAGGAAAAAAAAAAAAAAAAAAAAAGGAACAGCTTAATACACAGTGGCTGTTTTTAACATGCTTGGTCCCATAATTTGGAGTACGCTAAAATGCCCATCTATCACCCAGCAAATTCTGCAATACAGTCTGTGTGTGCACTGTCCTTCCTGCACCTGCATGCCCAGAATCAGGACAATTGGAAGGAAGATGCACCACATCCAGTTTGTAGGATGTTCCTCTGAACCCAGGAGCAAGGCTCTTCTGGACCTCACACTCTAACAGCACAGCCAGCAAGAACAGGGGGAGGGCCTGAGTTTCTCTGAAAATGCAGAATAGTGTACATTCACCTCTTCTCTGTGATAACCATGGATGTGGCACAGACTCCACGCAACCCCCACTCCTTTTAAGTTACATGTTCCCAGAATACCATCCCTCCTGTCCCATGGAAGGGGAAGGTGCAAGGACTTGGCGGTGAGAAGGGAAGGCTGACCTGCACAGAAAAGCCATGAAAGCTTTTGGCAGCTCAGCACAGCCTGATAGCACACTGTCACATCTGTCATATCACATTTACAGTGTAGCAATCATGAAACTGACTTCATTAAGTCAAACGGTGCAAGAGGAGTATCTGACAAAATTTGTTCCTCAGCGCATGGCATGCCTTGGACTCAGTGGCTCTACAATCACAGCACACATGTAAAAGCACCTCCCTTGAAGACAAGCCTCTCTTGACCTTCCCTGCCCCTTTACCCAACCCTTAGAGAAAGCTTTAACCATACCTTCCACTTTCGGCTTCGCTTCTGCCAGTCTCTCTGGAAACTTCTTCTTAAAGAATAATGCTTGCAGCCGCTGCTGATAGTGGTCAATCCTGCATGAAGGGTAGAGGAAAGCCAACACTGAACTGGAACTGTATTTTGAAGCCCAGGGTCAGTATGCTGCCTACATAAATCCTATGCATGGGATTATGGACATAGTTCAAATGGGTAACACTACATAATCAACCTTGTTATGAAAATCAAGGACCTCAAGGCATGTTTGGATCACAACCGAAAATGAACTGGAAGAACTCCCATTACTCTCAAAATATGAGAGTCATAGGAGATGCTAGCTGCATCTCAATTAGCAGAACAAGATGCTAATCCTGATCAGGATTGTAGCAAACTTGGAACAAGAAGGAAAGTCAGAGTATGAGGAGATGGGATAGCTGAATGGAAAAAGGGATCTACGTGAAATCGCTACCCAGGGTTACACTACATCTGATAGTTGGAACTGAATTACTATTTATGTGAACAGGTTTAGGCAGAGGAGGCAGATTTCTGCTTGTCATCAGAAGACTGGTTCTTACATGACAGCACGGAGAGTGCTTATCATCAGTAAAAAGTTTGTGTAATGAACGGAAACATTTGTAACATTCGTGAGCTTCTGGCAAATGAAGGGTATAATGCTGGCTCACAATCTCTCGCACATTCCCCCTCAGTGCCAGATAATCCATTTTCAATAACAATTACAGCTGCTTCCAAGAAGGCCTCAGTGCACTTTCTCATAATGTATCAAACAGACCTGCTCATTTCAAAGAGGAAACGATCCGCCCGGGCCATGCGCTCGATTTCGTGTTTATGCTCCTCCAACAGGTCAGTGTCACTCTTTTCAGGAACAAACTTCAGCAGCTGGAGTGGCAGATACAAACCAAACATTGAGATGAGAGCTCCAGGGAAAAGGAGAGAGGGACAGAGAGGCACAAATAAAAACCCCAATGGAGAGAGGGCCCTCAGATTTCTCTGCTGCCATGGGGAAGCATTACATTGACTCAGCTGTGTGACCGTAACTTCAAAAAAGTGCAGCTGTGGCTACAAAACTGACCTTTTTTAAACCTTTGTGTGCTGTTCTGTCTTTATCCCTCACTGACCCCATTAGATTAATTTTTAATTCTATGGGGAATTTCCCATTTCTAAATCTTAAAGGCCAAGTGCTACAGCAAGTTACCCAAGTGGAAGTACAGAAAGAACTTTGATTCCCACAGCATTACTCAGAGTTTAGATTGGTGTGAGAGCAGGATGTGTCCCACTCAGCGTGAAGTACCCATCATGCCTATCCTGGAGTACACACAAAGCCTCATCTATCTCCCTCTTGGGTCTGCCCTACTCTGCCGAAACAATAAACAATAACCAAATGACTGGATATGTGTCTGACACTGGCTGCTATTCATATGCTGACCTTAAAAGCTCATATTTTGACAGATTTTTGTCATATCTGGTGGTAGTTGTGCCTTAGTATGACTATAACTATTGCCATGCACACAGTCTCAGCGTATACCCACAAAAGCTGCTCATAAGGCATATCAAGCTCTTTGCTTTTTACCATTTTTTGATATTTTATCCCACTCCCCAGAAATGCAATATTCAAAGGTGTGGAGCATCAGAAGCTTGCAGTGACTTCTAGAGCAGCTGTGAGCATTCAGATAGCATGACAAGTAAGCTATAAATTTCCAAAATGGAAAAGCTTTTTGTACACAATTAAAATACTGTGACTGCACACAGAGAAGGAATCACATTTATCAGGCAGTTCAGAATTACAACATTTTGCACACTCCTAAGGAACTTCATTATATGCATCTTTGGTCAAAGCATCATATTTCACCCTCTATAAATGGGGAAGGTAGGGAAATGGTGGTTTAATTTTATTTTTTTTTTCCCCACAAGCTATGCAGTGAACCAACTGCAGGCAACAGAAGCCTCTGATTCATTTTCTAACCATTCTAGTAAGAATGTGAGATCCATTCTGCTCCTGGGTCTCACCATTGACCTACATAGCCTGGTTCATGACATTTCCCAATCGAAAAGCTGCATGCTGAGAAAGGAGATTAAGAAAAAGAAAATAAAAAAGAAAAAAAGAACAACAAAAATTAATCAACAGTATAAAGAAGAGATGGAAAAATTGTGGGAAAGTCACAGGTGAGAAGAGGGGATGTGAAACAAAACCTCATACCAACTCTAATCATACATACTTTGCATCAAGAAGAGAAAACTGTTATGAAGTTAGCCTCATATAAATAGAGTTACATGAGAAAGGTATATCTGACAACATCAGGAAAAATATTCTTCTCATGCTCCCATATGCAGCTCTGTTGACATGATAGGGCCAAATTCAGATCTGCAGACATACATGTGCTTTAGGTGAAAAAAGGCAGTGAAGGACTTAAAAATGAGATGTATCTGACTGCAATCTTCCTCACCTGCTCAAGCATGTCTTTTGCTAGGTCTTCTTGTTCATCCATCTTCAAGATTGCTTGTCTGATTTCTTCATTAGACAGCTTCAGCCTTTCAACAGTATCAACATTGTACCATTAGTGCAAAGCCGAAATGATTCAAACAATTCACAAAGTAGGAAACCTGAAAAGCTGCACTAAAAAGGCACAAGAGAACCATAGGAAGCTCTACTATGAAGCTGCTATTCTAGAGTATTCAGTAAGATGAACAAATCAGTTCTGAACATCGAGATTTTAGAGATCATACATTTTTATCCTCTTCAGCTAATCAAACACATATCAAAAACTAGATGGTGATTAAGGACAATCATGTTCTGAAGCTTCCAGCTTCTCCCATTTCAGATAGTTCTCTCATCAAGTCCTCTTGCTGTAGTAAAAACTCTCAAATCCATGTGACTTGTGACTGTGAACCCATGTGACAGCCCAGCTTGTGAATATTATAGTATCTCCCAGAGTAACAAGTAACAGGACTGACCTTGCCCTTACAGATCTGAGAAAAGGGTTTATTGGAAGAAGACTGTGCTAGGTAAGATCACACTGTCAGCAGTCACAGCTGAAGAAGGAATTGACAATATCTACCTATTGATGTTTCGTATCCAACATGAAAAACCTCTGAAAACAAAAGTTTATTAATATTTTCTCAGGCATTACAACACACTCTCCTTCTCACCTACTCTTGTCCATCTGTGTGCAACAAGTAGGGGTCATCAGTTACAATAAAACACAGAATCAATAAAAAAATATCTCAAGATGTTCACTTGAAATCTGAGGCAGACCAGGAGGAGTCAAATCTGTGATTATTGAGAGGTTGTTTGATAGTTTACGTGAAATGAACTTGGTGGTTCTCAGTGCAGATGTCCATGAAGAAGTACACAACTGACACATTCTACACCACCACCCCCAATCCATGACACCCTCATCAGTCATTTTGGAAGACTAGAGGAGGACCAAATGAACCATAACAGAAAGGCTATCCACAAGAAAAATCTCAATTTTTGGACTGAAACAGGAAAGTGTGAAAAGAAATATTTGAGGAGTGTAGGCTATAGTCTCCATGGGCCTTCTATGATCAATATAATTAATTAAGAGCAGAAACAGAAAATGCAAATATAAATGAGAGACAGGCTGATGCATGAGGCAGAATGTTTTTGTCTTTGTTGCAAAGAAATTCCATGTTGAAATGTCACATTGCTATTGCCATTTGAATAGAATCATATTTTTGGAATAGGGTAAAAGCAAAACAAAGAGCTTTATTTTTACAGACAGGAAATATTACTAGATCTAAGAAACTTAAAACATTTTAATATTGCCCAACATAACTAGCAGCTGGAAACCAGAGTATGAATCAGCAGACATTCAAAAGCTTTTAAATATTACACCTCTGAACTAATTGCTTTCACTCTTTTCCTAGCTGCTTATCATGTCTGCTTTGACAAGGAGGGCAAACTGATACCAGTTAAGTAAGATAAAGCTACTGAATTTCCAGAAAAACTACATGATTGGCCCATGCTTGGATGAGGTATAAGGATTAGAAGTTTTACAATGGAAGGTCTGGAAACTTTTTACTTTAGGTCATCAGTTTGGCTCGAGATCAAAACAACAAACCTCAGTACATGGGGTTCTGCATAAAGCTGTACAGTCTCAATCAGAAAACTGAAGGGTTTCTTTTGGCTTCAATAATCATTAATTGTAAAGTCCTTGGTTGTGTGACCCTGAACTGATCAAGCCCTGTGAGCATATGATGGCTGTGAAGTGTCTTGGTGGGTGTGGGCCTGGTTCCTAGCAGACACGTATACACATGCCCAGACAACTCGGTGCCTGTAGTTTTTGAAGTGCTACATTTTTCTGGTTATTTTTCATTTAGAGAGAACCTTTACATTTTCCAGAATCTGGAGTCTGCAGATGAGTTGTGCCTTATGACACAGGCATGAAGTCCACCACAGGGGATGTAATAAGCCAACCCATGAACACCAGGGTGTATTTTTTGTGTTGTTGCTACTTTCACTGAAGATTAAAAAAATGAGGGCGAGTTTCATGTTTTTTCCACTAAAATAACTGGAGCATTTACTACACTGACCACCCCATTACACAGTGCAAGTACCTCTGTGTGTGTTTTGGGATACAGTAAACAGGACCAAATAGACAGGTCTGAGGTACCTCAACAACACAGAAGGTGTAGCGCATATTACTGCTGATCTTGTTGTTCTCTCCAGGAGCCCAAAACCCTCAGAATCCAAACTCCTCTGTTTGCTGCCATTCATCAGCACTAAATACACTTGAAACATCTTCTGTTAAAAAATAATTGAGAGCCCCAGGGACAGACAGTTGTGTAAACACTTTCATTTCTTGGATGTTTCTGTGCCCTGCCATCAGCAGAAAAACATCTGGCTTGAATGGTTTAGCCCACAGTAGAGAGAAGCAGAAATCTTGCCAGCTCCCTGTAGAGAAGCAGTTTAACTTAGTCACTTACAGGCCTCTAACGGGGTCAGGGTACCTGCGGGTGGGTAGCCTCAATTATTACCAATCCAATTACAAATACAAAAGGATTTATGGCAAAACAATCTTACTCTTCCAAAGTAGTCTTGTTCCTCTTCTGGGGCAGGATGCATGTCAAGAGCTGTAAGCACCAAATGCACAAAACAAGGATCTTTCCACTTAAAAACTGGCTGAATAAGTGGCCAAAGAATTGTTAATCAAGTGCTTCTTCTTGTATTTTCAAAACTCATGCCCAGCCATGCAGTAGATCTTAAAGATGTACAGTGGTAATGTGAAACAGATGTGCTGTTTTTAAACAGAAACAGGTGAACTGATTAAAGAGGAACCTAAAGCAGATGCGTAAAATCTTTCCATTTAGAACAGAATAGAGGCATCCCTCAGAGCCTAAAACTCCTACGGGACAGACAGCAAATTAAAGTGGAATTATGGCCCAAAAATTTACACTACAGAAATTACATTTCAGTATCTATTGGAAATGTCTGCAATGACTTTCTTCCAAGCTTTGCAGATCCAGGCACTCTTCCCCCAGCTGCTGAAGACAACTCAATTCAGAACACCATATGATTTAAGCTGTATTCTTTCTCTCTTATGCTTCACAAAATCAGGCATCCTGGCATCAGAACTCAGGGAGTAAATGTGACCAGAAGAAAACACAGTGCCTCTTTCCTTGGCTGCTGCACATTCATTCATAGCACAGATACTGGCTGTTTTTGTTCAACAGCAGCCTGACTAGTCAGATGAGGAAGGAAAAGGATCTTTACTGAGAATACTCCCTCCTTCTTCCCTCACCCATACATCTGGTGGCAGCATATGGAAGTCCAACTGCTTGAGTCATCTTCAAGAAATGTCAAAGCTCAACAAGTACCACATAACTTCTGATATGGTACTTAGCCTGCCTCCCTCTATCCCCTCCGGCTTCATAAATAATCTCTATTGACTCTGCAGAGTAATTCATCACTAATCTCCCCAGGACACCTCAGCTGATTTAACACCAGCTTCGCATACAGACATCAAGTGGTTTATTGTTTCGTCCTCTTGGAGAAAGCCAGAAGCCTGATTCTAAACATGCCTGGGAGACATGCCGCAGCTTTACATCAGCTTCCTTTACAGACATCCAGTGCTCACTCACTTTTTCTCCTCAAATATACTAATTGATTTAACTCACAGAAAGCTCCTCCTTTCACTCCTCCCTCCCATGGACCAAAGCAGAATACTTGTTGCTCATTAACTGTCTCTCCTCCTGCCCAGAGGAAAAAGTGAGCTATTTCATGGCCTGTTCCTTGGATTTGTTTAGATTTTGAGAAAGAAGCATGCTTGCCTGCTATCAGAGAACCTGGTGTTTCATTGCAGCTCCCATACCACAAGGATCACAATCCTACTCTTCCTTTTACCTTAGAGAAGGGGACTAATTATCCTGTATCAAGGCCATCTTCTAATTCAAAATGAAATGAACCATAGTGTTTCCAAAAGATGCCAGCAGTTGTAGTTGTGACAGTGAGAGACACTGACTGATACTTAGCTGCATCCGAAGACCAGTTTATATAGCTCACCTCAATCTTAGCTTTTACTGACTGCAGACTTCTCCATCTCCACAACTCATTTCGCACAGGCTACTTGTCAATTCACTCCCAAACTCTGTGACTGGGACATAAGCCTTCTCTGCCTCCTGAGCTCTCCTAAGGCTCTGTACAACTGCCAAGCTGCAGGCTGTTAAATACCTATGTTTTGGGAATAGTCATTATCACTACCCCATAAAGGCAGGAAAAAGAGATGTTTCCCTGCTGTCAGAAGCGGCATTCAGGAGTCAGGCAGGTCTAACTGCGTATTCACCCAGAAGACAGAAAGATGCAGCCACTCTTTTCACATCCTCTTAACTGCCAACTCATCTCATCAGCGAAGAAGACAATGTCTTAATCTTTTGGGGACAAAAATTGGGAAATTTTACCAGTTACATCTTGCATCATTGTATCAACGTGTTGTGAAGAAAAACCCACCAGTGCTTTTTCAGCACTTCACTGTAAAAGTATTCTGCCAAGTGCATAAAGAAACAGGCTTCTTTTTTATTTTCCTCTTTAAGCAAAAGCTCATGAATGACCAGTTTCCTACCAAGAAGGATCTCAGGATGGCTGTCTTTCTGAGCCAAGCAGAGCAAAGCAGGGCCAAACATGGGAATTCCCAAATTACAGTGACGTATTGATGAGGCAGTGGTTCATCTTTTATCACAACCCCACATACTGGTTCCTAGTTGTGATCTAAGACAGAATGGCACCAACTGACATGCTTGGTTTAACCTTGGGGTTTATCATACTCAGAATAGCAGGCAAACCCATTTGTTATGGACCTTAACTTTATAACAGAAAATGTCTCCAGGAACCCAGGAAGCATGGTTTATTGTGTCCTGTTTTTAAAGACACCATATGGAAGAACTGAACTGGTGAATCCAATAAGTTGTTTCTGTAACAAGATAGGATCTGAACTCCAAAATATTGTACTGCTTGGAATCTACCTTGAAATAAGGGTGAACACTGTCTTTTCACATGGTAGAAAGCCACCCAGGGACTAGGGGCACAGCAGAGATGGTACAAGGAGACTAACATTGGGAGAATAGCTTGACCTCTTAATGTCTGAATTGAAAGGGATTAGAAGCACTGAGGCACAGTTATGCGAGAAAAATACTCAGTCTCTTTAGTATTCTGGTTGGAAGTGCTGCACAAGTCCCTTTTCTTCTTCTTTATTGGTAGATATTTGAATCAACAATCATGAAAGCCACAAACATCTGGTAAAGCTGCTTGTTAGTATCTATCTACTGTCATATTCACATTTAAAACTATTTTTGTGTAGGCTAGTGCTCCTACTGCCTCTTGAGAAGGCTACTGCTGACTAGCTGGGCCACAAGAATAACAAACACACCTCAGAAGAACACTGACATAAAGATTTTGCTGGAATTAATGCAAAATAAATTGCGCAAAAAAAAGTTTCATAAGTATACATCCAGCCTTCTTCTGAGCAGAGTGTCTGCTAGAACTGGACGGCTCCAGAACATTTCACAGAACAAGGCAGTAAGAGATACATGTTTTAGATATGTTCTGCAAGAACATTTAAAGATATGGTACAACAAAAAGACTAGAGCAGCAGAAATACTACCTATTACTAAAGTAACAGAGGCAGAGGGGACTCATACTGATGACAAAGGCTGGAGAAATTTCCAGCTGCTAGGTGAAAACTGGGAAACACAGGGACCTGGGAAGACTCTTCTGATAGTAAATCTCCAGCCTGGTAGAAACTGAAGACATCAAGAAGTTCAGGATGGATAGGAGATTTCCAGTGTGACAGAAATAACTGTATATTGGAAACACCATTAAGAAAGCCAGAAATGAAGCTGGTAGGCACCTGGACTCACATCAGGCAGATAGTTCCATGTCCTGGTTGAATCATGGTCTGCTGGAAATACTGTGGGATAAACTGATCTTGTGCCTATACAAACCTCTACAGCTGTCCTATGGGACAGAGCTTCATTTTGGACCCATCTGACTCTATTAAACAAGGACAATTACATCCTTCCACTGCAGGACAAGAGAAAGATACTGCTATCAAGTAGTTTAAATAGAGCATTTTAAATGAAAATATAGGTGAGAGTGGGGAGGAAGGCTTACAAATCTGTTATCTGTCAGCAGAAATCAGCTAGCAATTAAATTTTAATCTCTTTTCAGTCTACCATGCCCCAGTCTCTCTGCAAAAGAAAGCAAGAGACATCTATTTCTCACTCTAGCTAGGTTTTGGCTTGTTGGACCATATGAAATATGAGCTCTGCCTGACCCCTTCTAACACAGTGTTAGTAAAACAAAAACATTTGAGTAGTAGAGGGAAAGAAAACCCAACACATGCAGCTATTTTACTTTAAAGGGCAAGACAGTTTAGTGTAAACAAAGGGGGAATAAACTACAGGGATATATGCACAGTAAGATTCAATTGGAAACAGCTGTTGGCATATACTGTGGCAACCTGAAAACTGGAGCTGCAGCTCAGGGTTGCACAAACTCTCTTTGTTTGTCACCAGTTTTAAACCCCCTCTTGTTGCACATGTGCGCACACCCACATGCACACAAGTAAGGTGCACTGCAGGAGCAGCAAGGGCATGGCAGCCATCAGAGATTATTTGTCTGAGAGTGTTTCTCCTTCAGCATTTAACCTAAAGGAGGAAGGAGAAGAGTAATGAAAAAAAAGTGCAAAGGGGTCATAAAACCCTTTCAATTATTGTCCACAGCCAATCCTCCCAATTGCTGTCTTTAATAATAGAACCATATAAGCACAAAGAGCAGAAAAAGGCATGAATGTAGAGGTGCCATTTTAGTGCCCAAATATTTTTTTTCTTTTCCAGTTGCATTTAAAAGGGAAGTTCGCAGAGGAATACCAATCCTGGACCAAGTTGTAAGATATTTCTAATATCCTGGGGTAACACTCTCTGTTGCAAACATTAAATGATCAAGCCAGTGACAGCTCTGGTGACTGGTGTTTCCCATAGTGCAGCACAGTGAAGTTAACAGAGCACAGCACAAACTGGCAAGCTCAGTCTCCAAATCTCTATTATCCACGTTAGGCCTGCTAGCAGTAAGACCAGGATATTTCCTAGTGGAGAAGCTGACAGTCACAAGAGACAGCTTTTTGCCTCTGCATTGAGTCCAGACTAACAGCTTGAGGTAGACTGGCTTCATGGCAAACCTGGAGAGAACACATGCCGTGTACCCTGAAGTGCAAGGTTCATTCTTCAATGCCATTTTACTGGAGGTAGCAGAAGGGAAGACAAACCACAGAGACTGTCTTTTCTCTCTCTCACTGTTTAGAGATGATTCCTCTCAGGTAAGAATGGGCCAGACTTGCACAGCAGAAGAAGTGAATGGTGAAAAACATGTACTTTTGCCATCCACACTACTTTTATTTCAGAAATAGAAAATTTTTACAAATAAATATCTAGTGTCATACCAAGTAATGGGCCACCTTCCTGGATCCTCCTTAGCCCAGCCACCTGCACACATTATGTTACCACTTCTAGGAAATGTTCCACATGCTTACATGAGTTAATCTGAACCCCAGACACAACCTTAGCAGGTCTGTCAAACAGCATGAAAATCCTGTTGCCCCTATGCCTCCCCATTCCTCTGCCCCAGACTGCAGTCAGCTGCCAACACCAGCAAAGATATATGTTGGCAACGTCTGCAGGGAGAGAAATGTAAGCCTGCCCTCATGGCTGGTTTGGATGGTGGGGGTCCTGCTGACATGCTGGCTAATGCCACAAAAGTAGCATAATGAGAGCCTCCATGGGTTTCACTAATCAATGGAAAGAACTCACTCCAGTCCTGGTGGTCTGGCTGCAACTTTGCTTTTAACTGTTAGCTTGCTAGAGCAGACAAGCAATCACATCCATATGGACTTGCATTTTCTACTGATCAATAGAACAGTTTCATTGCTCAATTTTGCCATAGCTTTCCCAGGTTCTCTCTCCAGGCCTGTTGTGCCTTCTCTGATAGGAAAGGCAACTTTCTCAGGTGGATCAGTGTCTGCACAAGTTTGATATTTAGTGACAGACATTCAGCCCAGTACTCATGTTGGTAGAAAGACATGAAAAGCATATAGAGGGCCCTAATGTCACAGCATTTAAAGATATTAGTCATTGCAGGAGCATGCAAAGGCAACTCCTGTCTTGTAAAACCTAATTTATGAATAAAAGACCTAACTCTTGAATATATATTCTTACATTTACCACTCTTCTTACCAAGAATCAAAAATGACAAAGACGAATGTCACTCTCAGCTCTGTTGTATTGAAGGGAGATGCTAAGAGCAACATTTAGAAAGAAACATACGGAACAGAGACAAATGACGTACACAGAGCTGGGAGACACATCACACAGAGTTAAGTGCAAGCACTGCCCGAGAGCTGCTTTCATCTGCCTAGAAGTACTGATGGTTATCTAGTGATGAGTCTTCAGATACATCCTGCTGTCTATCTGTTTAATACAGAAAACGCATGTATGCATATGCTTATTAAGTCAGTTAACACTTCAAAGAGAGGTGCTTTTCTGACACCGCAAGAGAGGTTTCTCTGAAGCTCTGCAGGTATTAGACAGCAGGTCTAGTTGGGAAAAGAAACATGTCCATTTGTTTAATTCCATCCCCTCTCGCCTCTGCATTGACCGTGGCATACTCTGTGAGCTTAGCACACTTACTTGGAAAGGAGAATGACACAATTCTGTGCCCTCCGGCCGTCAATTACAGAGAGCTCTTTCACCTTTCGTGTGGAGAGGTAAAGGTCTTCTGTTGAACCCATCTCTTTCTGCATATAATTGAAAAGGGAGGGAAAACAATCAGCGTTATGTTTCTCACCCAAGACTGATAGACTTCACTGAGTATAATTAGTAAAACCCATCCCACCCTAGGAAAATCCACCCACATGGTGAGAAAAGGAGACAAGAAGGGCAGGAAACATGTAGTTAGGCCCTCTATTAATAGACAAAGAGAAGTCACTCATTACCACCTATGAGATCATCTTTTATTCCAAATACTGGACCTGATTCTGACCTGCTAGATTAACTCTACCAACTGTTATTATGTTAATGTGCAAAATTCACATGACAGGGAAATCAGGTACATTATGGTAAAGCCCACTGGTGTCACAGCATATCATTCAGCAGATGCCTCTTGCAGGAACTACACAGCATTTTTGAAAGGCTGCAGCGCAATCAGGAAAAATCCTTCCATCATCTCTTAAGGCTGCCACTGGATCAGTCCAATCCATATTATATGTGAGATAGAAACAGTAGGTCAAGATGGCATTTATCTTACCAAATGTGTCTTATCAAATGGTCAATATCTACATCTGGACTAGCCTTCCTTTTTTAAAAATTATGTAATACCTTTGATCATACAGAAACCACTCTTTTTCAAAGTTTTTTGTATATCCCCATTGCCAAACTCATCATCCGAAAAAAAAAGGAAAACCCCCATCCAAAATTTTTGTTACAGCACACAGAGAGAAACTATTTGCAAACCCAGTCTGACCATCCAGAAGTCTCTGTTTCCTTGTCCTGCCTACACACCAGAGCCATGAGATTTGTTTCACTTCTAGATATTGGCTTTCTGTAGTTACTTTGAGTATCTTTTAACACCATTCCTTAAAGGGAAGTAGAGCTAATATCAAAAGGTTTTAATCATGGATAATAGCTCTTCAGTTAAACAACAGAGAAGAGGGAATTCTCAACAGGACGGTTTTTGTTTTCCCTGCTAACTGCTGGTGGAACCTCTTCAAAATGCCTTTCCACATTATACATACTGTCATGCCTTGAGATTTGCAGATTTACCAGTATAATCTTTGAACAAACCCATTAAATTAGCAATGTGACTTCTTTCTTAGGACACAACAGCAAGCATGATGCATCAGAATAAAAGGTCCATCAAGCCCAGTATCCTGTTCCTGAGAGTGGTCAACAGCAGAAACCCCGGGAAAGGTGTAAGATCATGGCAAGCCCACAGTGGTGCATCCCAGAATCACTCCCAGAACTCAAGGTTCTGCAGCTCAGGGCTTACTTATATCCGCGTGACTAATCCACTCCAAGAAATTTTGACGCCCAAATATTTGAGAGTTAAATGTTAATCATAGATTCATATTGCTAGTTGTCATTTGAGCTCTTGGTACAAAAGTTGTGTTGCTCCTGGATGTGCAACGGGTTCATACAGCCACATCCAAATGTGCTACAGTAAGCCACCACCAGTACCAAGTGTCATTTATAAGCAGGTACAACACCTTAGCTGAAGACGTGCACATGATAGTTCTGCTGGATATGCCCAAAGTGTCTAGCTTGACAGAAAAAATTACAACATTACTCGATACATCAGATAGTGTCTATAGAAAAGGAAAAACTGGGCATTAAGCAAGTTGGTTATTTCTAAGAGAATAGCTAACAATGCCAAGAAGCAAGGGACCTCAGTATAATATGGCATGTAGAGATGTTGAAGTTTTCCTGAGTTTCTTCAGTTTGTGGGGAGGAAGACAGGGAAACGGGGAGATAGGCAGATGTTGAAGGCAAGAAAGGTACTTTTTGGTGCATGCTCTTGTTTTAAAAGCTTCACTGTCCCTCACCAGCTAAAGTTTGCAGACAAGCACACCTGATTAGTGCTAACTAGCACCCATCCCAAGGGAAAAAACAAATTATTTCAAGGTTTGGCTGCGTATGTGGGGTGGGAGTTTGGACAGCTTCCCCTAAAGAAATGCAGCAGTGATTGGTATGGTTGTCACCATGCCATTTCCAATTCCTCAACCCACAAAGTTCAACACAGATGAGTAACTTGAACTATTTAGACTCCTTGTGACCACGTAGTGGGCCAGTCTCATCTAAAAATATATACTCTTCAACTCATATTGAGGAGAGAGATATTTATAGATACTTGGAGCTTTGTGTAAATAAAAGCAGATGAAGCCTCAGGTTTTACCGAAGCCAGATTGCAAGTTTAGCTGAAAGAAAACAGATTGCATATGGACTATCTGTGTTTTCTTAGACACAGAAAAGGAGGAGCAAGGGGGCAGTAGTGACTAGCTTTTGTGAGACAGGCCAAGCACACAAAACAAGACTAGTTGGAGCTGTTGCCAACTTGACAGACAAGATCCCTGAGTTTTATCCCATCATTCTTTACCAACTTTACCAACTAGCATAACATTATGTTATATGCTTCAAAGGGTATTTCAGATTTGAGATTTTAATTGCAAATTCAAAAATCAACTAATATTTCAGTGCTCTGATGACTAGACATGTGGAATGTGTTCATCATATTGCTGCCCTGTTTCAAATCCAGTTTGTTTTTGGTTAGCTGCAGAACTTGTGGTCTGGTACCACAGCAGTACCTTAGGTTCTAGTAATTATCAACACTTTAGGGAACTATTTTTACCATATTGACTTGTTTCATGGTATGCTCTGCCATGATAAAAGCCAGTAAATAGCCCAGAGCTGAGTATTAGACTCACTCAGTGGCAGAGGTCCCAACCACACTTTCCAAATACAGCTCCCTGAGCACTCATGATGAGGACCACTTTCTTCTGAAGGCACCGGAGACACTTGTGATGATGTCTAAATAAGCCTCTTCTAAAAGCTTTGCTCTTCCAAAAGTGTTGCCAAGAATTTTGCTTAAGATGATGAATAAGTTGAGAGGTGGCCAGTTTGAAGACATGTGGGCACTCTGATATCTCTGCTTCATCTAAACACCATTTCAGTCTTTCCCTGAACTTTCTGAGGGTTTCAGCTGTCTGAAATGAAGTAAGTTTTCCTCCAGTCTAACCCTTTTGCTCCTCAGCTGGCACAAATCCTTCAGCCCAACCAAAGTGCCTTCTGGTTCTACAGAAAGGAAGATTTTCTTTGTCAGAAACTGTGTGGTTAGTGAATATGCATGTAGACTTTAGTACTGTCCAAAGCAGATGGACGACAGATAGGAACAGTGGGAGTGAAGGCTCCCTGAGAGACCCTTTTGTTTTCCACTAGGAAGACTAGTACTTTGGGTAAGGAAGAGTTCATATTCACATTCTACTTTGCCCCTGGTCTTTTTCTCACAGAAAACGGGACTACAGACACCAGCAGAAACCACAGTGAGGTTGTAGTTCAGTGAAAGAACAGGAACTACTTCCTATCACAGAGCTAATACAACTAAAGGAATTTTTTTTACCACCTTCCCCACCCAGAAAGCAGATGTGCAGGGGCATATGAAAGAGTAGCATGAGTCATGACCCCATAAGGGCATGGTGCAGGACTTCACCTTCCCACACACCGTGAGAGGATCAGGAGGCAGACAGTGATACTCACCTGCTTACAGGAGGAGGGGTTAGTTAGCAGGTCCTATAAGGCAGCAGCCCCAGATAACAAAGAAGGAAACATGCCAAAAATTAGTCACAGAGAAAGATATCAAGTTTAACAGGGCAGTTGAATTTAGACACACACTGTTTTCTAAGAGAATAAAATGCTTAGCAAGTAATACTGGCCCACGTAGTTCAAAGGTATTTCAGCATTTCTTTGCATATTTTAAATCAGCAGATATTGGGGAACTAAGAGTTCTAGGTCGTTTCTGAAAAGAATAAATTCAGTCTGCAAAGCATAAATCTCTTAGGTCTTGAAACATTAACTGGGATAATGCTTAAATACCTATACGAATCTAGTCTGAAGCCTTATTGAAAGAATGGGCAAGGTTAAAACTTGAGGGTCAGTTCTCCTCTCCTGAAGCACAAGCACAATTTGCCATCATTAGTAACAACTAATTTCAATGGAACATTATACCGTTTAGCAACCTATAGCCAAGTGTTTTAAAAACACTCTGTAACCACCAAAAGAAGTCTGACAGCACTACTGATAGCACTACTAATAGATACCAACTATTTCTCAACATATTCCATAGTCCAGGAAAATACCAGATATACTGAACCAAAAGGTCACTATTGCATAGTAAGATTGGAGCAAGGTCAAAAGACAAGTGTAAAAACTCTTGGTCCAACATTCTGTACACTGGACAATTCTGCTTTCTCTCATGGCTACCAAAAACAATACACTGGGCTTGAGAGAGGAGAAGAGACCCTTTGTCATTAAAAAAATAAAGAAGAAAGAAAAGCTGTTCAATGTAAATGAAACTGGAAAAAATATGAAGATCAAGTTAGTAACAGCAAAGAAAGAAATGTCTTTATCTCTACTCATTCAACATTTCAGATGCAAAAGAGCAGGGCTTTGCACTGACATTTTTCTTTACAGACATTTGGATAAAGTTTAAAAGTCACAAACCCAGGGTAAACACATACTTGGTCAGAGTGGAGTATTTGCACAATTAAAAGAGGAGAAAAGGCTAAGTGTGAATCAACTGGAAAAGTTCTCGTAAGATTTTGATTCAAGAGCAATTTTGGTTGCCTGGTCTTTAAGAAACAAAAAAAAAAAAAGGTGAGGGGGGAAGGAAATTGACAAGGACTTGTAGATTGGAATCTGACTGGCACTGGAGTGAGTATGGATGAAAAAGAAAGTATCAAGTAAAGTAATAACGATGGAATATTTAAGAGGAAAAACAAAACAAAACAAAAACCACAAAAAACACACACCAAAAAAAACCAAAACCAAAATCCAAAACTAAACAAAACAAAAAACAAAAACCTAAATCCTCAACAAAAGCTGGAAGAGCAGCTATACACTAAATATACAAAATTAAAAGTAACTTACATAAGTGATACTCTATTGTCTTGAACCACTGCCATGAAGTGTGTTTAATGAGGATGGAAGAGACCTGTTTTGAGACTCATGGAGGTCACTCCAAGATGACTCCAGGGGCAGGGGTAAGGCTCAGGTTAGTTTATGGTTGAATAAACCACGCTGTTTGTCAGTGATTGGTAACAGAGCCATAAATATTAAAATTCTACCTGAGAGTAGGCAGGCCAGGACAGCTTTGGCTTTGCATTTAGGGGCCCAAAGGAAGAAAAGGCTTTGCAAGGTCATTTCTAGAGAGGAAGCTGCAATGTTTGTTCCTGAAACATTGGAATGGCACCTTGATTCCGCAATGGCTATTCATGTGCACAGGTGACAGTTTGTCTACTCGCAAGACAACTTGGAGCTCACCACCATAGCTAAGCTGTTGACACAGGATCTAAATCCAGTCTCATAACATCACTGAAGCTTCATGTGAAGTTTCTTTCCCTCTATGAACTAAGTTCTTGTTTCAGGGAATGAGAGGAAAGAGAGATTAACTGACTGAAACAGCAACAGCTATTTGCAGGAGCAGAATGAGAAATGAAATCTCATCATACGAGGGGTATCGTTACATTCTTCACAGTTCAAGTTGGGATTCTTATTTAAGTGGCTGTGAGCTAGTAAATCAGAAGAGTTATTAATGATTTTTATCAGAATAGATAGAAAAAATGAAAGAGAGAAAGGAACAGATGGAAAGTCCAAAGACAAGGGGTTTGTTTGTTAATTTTAAGGTACTGAATAAGTTAATTACAATGACAATGAAGTAATCATCACTGTAAGGCTTAATCATAAAGGCTGTTTATGGCAAACATGTGTATGTCTTTTCCTAAAACTTCAA
Source organism: Nesoenas mayeri (assembly GCF_963082525.1). Lineage (NCBI taxonomy): Eukaryota > Metazoa > Chordata > Aves > Columbiformes > Columbidae > Nesoenas > Nesoenas mayeri. Next base: position 89,205,909 of record NC_137544.1, on the reverse strand, counting down.
AGCAATAATACAGTTCTACTGAGTACAAAAGATTGAATTTCTCCAAACATGTTCCAAAAGCAAAGGAAAGCTGGAGAAGTTTGGGGTGCGTAAGTAAAATCCCTCTCCTGCTAAATCTCATTCAGCAGAGATGGACAACTTAAAGGTGACTTGCTTTCCAACAAAAAGAGGAGGGGGAAAAAAGACATTCTAATAAATGGCTGCTTTTAAAGTATGCTGTTTGTGTTACAATCTGTAATTCAGACAGTTTCTGTCACCTAGCCAGTTGGGTTGGTTAGCTGCTTAAGTAAAAACAGACCAAGTGAAAGACAGATAATTCGGTCACCTTGCTCATTGCTCAGGCAACTACAGACTTTTTCTCTGAAAGAATGGGAGAAATAGAAAGATGGATATCAAGCATGAATGTAAAGCTCAGGAGTTTCTGGAAGCCAGTGGCTGCTGAGATCAAATAGAGCATTACCTGTTGGGAGCTGTTATCTCTGAGAGCTGCCAATTAGTATGGAGTATGTTGACAACAGAAGATTATACTCTACCCCATATGCCCTCCCCACTTCTTTTGGTCTTGTGATTTTTTGAGCAGTGTAGAGTAGCAAATGATGCAGCCTGACTCCAGGCGGACAAGGGTCCAGATCACTGTCACGTGTTCTTTCCTTCTCCAGAAATTTAAGGAAGACAAGGTGTGGAAGAGTTCGCCCCTACCTGGTGTCTCTGATACGCAGAGAACATCTTTTCAAAATCTTCTAGATCCAGCACCTTGAATGCCTTCAAATCATCAATCTCATTCCAGATTGTGCCAGGAATCCTCTCCTGAAAGAAAAAGTCATCTTTTAATGAGACAGCAAAAGCTTTAAGCTAAGAACATTCAAACTCATTGGAACAGATCATTCTCTCCTGCTCACTGGCCATGTTCCTGTGTACTACTCCTGTCATTTTAGAGAGCATGCTTTGTTTCAAGAGTTAAAGGAGAAAAAAACAAAAAACAAACAAACAAGCAAACAATCAAAAACCCCACGTTGTGTGCTTTTTGGATTTTTTTAAACTTACTGAGTAATTTGTATTTTTCATCACAGCAAGCCTCTGATGAAAGGGCACATTCCAAGACTAGCAGGTCACATCTCAAGCAATATCCATGATCCCACAGTATGTTTCCTTTCAAGGGTGGCCATCTGTCTAACTCAAACGATTATGGTCATGCTGAAAGAAGTGTTACCATCATGAGGACAAAGCTTAGGAAGGGCACTGATGCATGACAGTCCCCAGTCACATCTTCCCTTCTGTAACTTTTGCCAGGTTCTGTTGTAAACCCCAAAGGGTGTGTGGTTTTCATTCTGCCTGCCTGTGAAAGTAGTTTAAAACTTTATTTTATTTGATTTTTAAGGCTCTGAGTCTTGGAAGTCTAATTGTTTCCTATTACACGATCTCCCCTGTCTACATGAGTTCTTTGTTGACTCAGATAGATACAGACTATACACAGATCTTTGAAGAAGCATCATCCACACAACTGGAAATGTTCACAGTCCATGTGATGCATTATCCCAAATGCCAGGGAATGCTAGCTGTCTGGTAGATGATCAGCATGGAAGGAGGTAGGCATAGACTCCTTCTCCAACTTTGCTATCTACCAGTCCTGGACCAAATAAGCTCTCATAGCACATGAATTAGCTAATCAGCAGTTACCCAAAACCAGGAGAAAGCCTTGGGCTCTCCTGCTGACATTCTCAGGACAGATGTCCTTGTTGACAAAGAGGACACAAAGACTGATCCACCTTCACCTTCCTACTGACCATTAAGGTGCATGCTGTGTGGTACAAGTTTTTGGCAATTACCCATTCAGAAAAGGAAAACCTGCTCTTCACACCTAACAACACTACCTTTCAGTTCATTTAGTTAATGAATTGTACATTTATTTTACTTTATTAACTGGAAAACTAAGGAAGGCATTGATTAAAAGAAAAAAGAAATGGACAGAAGGTACTGTAAAGAGACCTAAGCAAACCCCAGGAGACGAAGAGCCAGCAGAACACTGATGCAGAGAAAGCCGGGAACAGCAAGTAATAGCAATGAGACCCTCACAGAGGCTCCAGCTCCGAAGTACCCAACTTGTACCTACACAGCAAAACACGTTAACACTTCATTATTGGAACTAATTAGGAACAGGCTCTACTTCCCATTCACAGTCATCAAAGGAATGAGGGAAATGTGCTAAGCCACAAGGCTCAAGGAGCAAGGAAAAACACCTGATGTGAGCATGAAATGAGGGGGGAAATAAAAGTGTGAAGTGTTCTGGAGGGAATTCTTGGCAAGGCAGACACTGTGGAGGAAAACCAACACCCTTTCTCCAGAGGCAGCATGTGAGTGCCTGAGAGCAAGGAGGGGTTTCTGCAGTGCTATTTACAGTAAGACCATATACTACATGGGAGCAGCACCTATCCCTGAACAAGCTCACCAATAATACCATTATATCGTTCCTTGCAATCAGCATGTTTCTTCTTTCTAGAGTAGGAAAAACATCACAACCCTATGTCTGTAACATGACAAACGAGTTTGGGAGGCTCATCTCAACCAAAGGAATAGGAGACACAGTTAATTTTCATTTTATCCTAACCCTGGACTCTACAGCCAATCCTAGCCAGAAGTATCCAGGCAGAGCATTCATTCTCATTCAATTTCCAGACTGGCTTTATAAACCTTGAATTATAAATCCTGAGGGATGCATTTGAAAAGCAGAGCAGTTATCCAAGTTCCTCACTGTTTCAGATTGTCCAACCAAACACTGAAATGCAATAATATTTCTTGACAGGAGCCAGTGGAACATGACTTCAGGCGCAGTCCTTTGAGTCATCACTGGGATGAAGCCCTGACAACATCAGAAAGCTATAAGCTGTGTTTGGCAAAAGACTGTTACTCAGGAGACAGATATGAGTCTTGCCCATCTACCTGTCCATCTGCAAAACTCCCAGTGGGTCTGAAGTTTCCCCATAAATAGCAAGAAAAGTGAAAACGTGCTACAGAATGGGCTAGTCTGAATGAATTTCAGAGGTGCCAGAACAGGCAGTTCTGAGACTCATAAAGGGATCACAGAGAGTAATTCTTATTCATACTTTCCCAGAAAAACAACTCAAGGAAGTGAAAATGATTCTCATTTCAAATCAGATTCATTTTAAGACCCAGGCTGAGTCTAGTCCTGTACAGGATGGTTTGTATGCTACTTGTAGCAGAAAGAGAAATGTCAAAGCAGCACCCATTGCTATGATGTGCACAAACAGAACTTTGACCCAGGAAACAGTTTTAGTACTTAAAATCCAAATGGGCTAATCCAGTCAAAGAAAAAAACAAGGCAGGCAGAGGTATAAACAAGCTTTGTTACACAAAACACTTGCAATGGGGCTGTCCTTTCTATTTCTACCCTAAGTTCTGCCTTTGAAAACTTTCACGTTGCTGCCAGATAATTTCCTAAACTGAGCTCTGCTACTCAGTTACGGATTAACTGGCTGATAGTTCTTTGTCATCAGCCAGAGAGACTGAGTGTTTTAAGAGAAACAGACTTGCATAACGTGGTTGCTACGATAAATGATTTCCTCAGCACCATAAAAAATATTTATGGTCCCTAAATAGCAATTGAAAAATAAAGTAAATTCTTTCTTCTTCTTTCCTTCTTCTCTCTCCTACCCAAAAAAAAAAAGAAAAAAAAAGAAAAAAAAAAAAGAGAAAAAAAAGGAAAGAGGTCACTTCATCTGTACCATGCTTTTCTTCCCATATTTCCATATTCGGTTTTATTTATTTATTCGTTCTGCAAGTCTTTCAAGATCTGTGGTTCCTCTGCTTTGCAAAGTCTTAGGCCCCTTTGAGAAGCAAATCCTATGAACTACATTTCCCAGAGGCCTCTGGCAAAATGGCAGCACATACTGCATAAGGAAACGTCTGATTACCAGAATAAATATTGGCAAGGCATTTGCTCCATCAAGCTGAGTCTTTGTTATGTTGCATTTCACAATTCGCTCACTGTGGCTGCTGCAGTTATGTCACTCCACCTTTGCAATGAAGCCAAATTTGCTGAGAGACTTATCAAGATCAGAGAATGATAGTCTTTCATCGAGCTACAAATCCTATCAAGCTGTTCTCTGCTATATCTAACAGATGATTTTATTTACCCTGAAAGACAAAGAGTGATATTCTGCAAGTCACTGATGTCTATCATGCCTCGACAACCTGACAGCACCAGTGAAAACTTTCAGGACTTGGGAAAGCCTTTTCGTTTGTCCTGGATGCCCAGAGAAACCACAGCAACTATGAGTGTCCTGTAAACACCACAGCAAGCAATCCTGTTTATTAGTAGGTTAATACCTGTAAAATACTAACCATAAGAAAAGTGAAGCGACTTAAAATTTCTCTTCTTAATTCTATTATTAATCTGAATAAAGGACATGAACAGAATGCATTTTTCAAATTTCTCTCTTGATATCAGATTATTTCCTCAGGGTAAGGAAAATCCACTTTGATCAAATTGTATTTCTGGCATGTTTGTTAACTTGGACAGCTATTTTACTTCACTGTAGCACTAGGCACCACCAAGGCTATTATGAGTATCTTCACACAGAGATTTTGTAGAAATTTTTCCATCAATTTTGAATCTCTGGCAGCAGTCCTGGGGCATTGTTTGGCATGATCTTCAGTCTGCATTTAGGAAGAAAGTTCCAGAAATCAGAACCATCAATAACTTTACAGAGACTTTAAAAAAAAAAAATAAGACAAAAAACAAACAGTGTCAGAAAGGATATTTTCTGTTTATGTGATTTTTTTTTTTTTTTTGAGGGAGGTTGTTGGTGTGTGTTTTTGTTGTTGCTGTTTTTAAATCCTGTATGGTATACCTTTCTTCTGAGACTATTTCATCCAGGTCTATTCAGGGCTGGCTAAAGAAAGCCCCTTTCAGATCATTGACTAGAGTTGTTACCAGCCTGACTCTTAATGGGAAAAGCTACTTCTCCAGCCATAAGATAACAAGCAGTGCAGCTGAACGGTTGGATTTACTTTAATAACTTAAAAAAAAAAAAAAAAAAAAAAAGTTTAGATTTATTAAAGAGGCAATTATATTAATGCATTCTTCCAGTGTGCTTGAAACTAGTCCATCATTGGGATTAACCATAAATGTCTGGTCCCTGTTTGACCTTGGGTGTTGCGTAAAATTCAAAGTGGGAGAGCAAACTCCACTTGCTGTCCAGAAACAAAGAAAGGAATCTTTCCAGGACATTACAGTGGTTACATTGCAATATCTTTTTCTAAAAAAACAGAGATCCTTGGCACCAGCACTACTATAGTGCTGTATAAATGGAATTCACAGACTATGCCACACTGCTGCATGAATGGAGGGTTTCACCAGAACTCAGTCCATCCATGCATCTAAATGGCTTTGCCACTGATTGTCAGCTCACATCAAAGCTAGAATAAAATCTTTAATTCTCAAAGGAAATTATAGTGGGTTGTTGAAGTTTCCTTGTTAGAAGCACAAATACTTTCAAGTCAAACCCTTTTTCATGGTGGCTATGGGAACCAATTGTCAACTGCTAAGGGTTTCAATATATTCTAACATCCAACGCGTAAGTCCTTTCCTCCCAAAGACAACACCAGCACTGGGAAAAAAGGTGCCATATGAATTGTCCTGGAGAACAGCCTTGATTCTGTTACTGAGAAAGTGTATCATGAAGAAAATACCCTCAGCCAGCCCTGTCCACTTTTCTCTTGGGCTCTGTTGGCTTTCTCTCACTCCCTGAGGCATGCTGCATGGACAGAAAGGGGTTCCCTCTCATGTGGGCTGTCTCAGTTCTGGCATCATCTTCACACTTAGTATAGCTTAGGAGAGGGACTCTGCACCAACTGCTTTGAGAAGAATGGCCTAAAGATTATGCAGAGCTGAATAACATCTTTGACCAGGCTGCAGCCCTAAGTTTCTGTACAGCTCTGTTTTCAACACTGTGTTACAGCACCTTGCTGTGTTGCGTGGTACAAGCATGCCTGTGCTATTTGCTAACTAGGATGGTCTTTTAAAAAAGAAAAACATATACATGGTGTCAAATTTATTTTTCCACAAAATGTTTTTGTGAGGAAAACTTGTACTCACATGAACTGGATGTTAAACAGTACCACAAACCACAATAATACTCTGCACACTTCCAGACCTCAGTTTCCCATGCTCAAAGACTCAAGATACGCTGCTCCCAGCCACCGTACATGTTGTGAGTCTTCATTCATTTGTATATGGCTACTTAAACAGTTTAGGGGAACACCACAGAATTGCTGAAATGGTAGCAAAACACAAGATGAGGCCATCTGACCTCCCTGTGGCTTTGTATTCAGAGGCTTCACAACCATGAGAACAGAGAGAAAGTGCCCAGTACTGAAGCAGGGAATCTAGGATAACTCATGAAGATGGCCAAAATACATCAGCTCCTCCAGCAGTCTGTGGAATTAAATAATTCCATAACAAAGTACACACCAAATAACAAGGCAACCTACCTGTGTCTGCAGCGTAACTCTGCGGTTTTGCAGAGACCTTACTAGGTCAAAACACTAACACTGGCAAACACCACAAAATGAAGCCCCCACCCTCTTATGCCCCTTTTTCCAACTATTCTGCCTTCCTCAAAATAGCATGTTTTACCTGCCTCACCACCCAGGTCTTCAATTTTATTAGCACAGCTGCCTTCACTCCTAACCAGAGGGCAGGATAAGCCTGCAGTTACTGTACACTAAACAGAAACACGTGTGACTCTCTCTTTTTCATATACATCCATATATATACATATATTAGTTATTATTTCTTTACTTCAGAACACTAAGTCCCATGTTTTGCAAAGGAAAATAAATCCCTGTCATTACATTCTCTTCCCACACCCCCCACGTGGCCTTGACAGACAAGCACAGACAGTGCAGCAAATATTTCTCTTCACTTTATTTTAAAGAAAAGGAGAGAGGGGGAGAGGGAATTCTTGTGGCATTCCAGAGGTCCCTGGACACTCATTCCAAATGCCAGAGTTGGGCCCTGGGTGAGTTTCTGTCTAAAGGAGAACCTGGGTTTCTAGGCAGCCATCCAAACTCAACACAGACACTTTTTTTCTTTCTCAATCAGTTAAAAAAACTTAAGACCTAAAGAGAAGGGGAGGTAAAGAAAAAAATAAGGAGAGAATGAAGAGAGAGCAGTGGAGGAGAAGGAGAGGCAACCAAGGTAGCAGAAATTGAGTGCAACAGGAAGAATCCAAGTCCTCCATTTTTAATGCCAATTTGGAGTTTTATTGCCAAGAGATAGAGTTGTAACCATGCAAGGTGAAGGACAGCTTGCCTCCTGGCCATTAACAAATGGTGAGGGGAATCAGGCCACCTTTCTCTCCTTGGTGACAGCTCCTACCAGGGTAGAGGAGGCTGGTTCTGGAGCTGGTTCTCACCATGATTTGTCCACGTTGGCTCTGGCCATCCTTTTCCCTGACACACAATGACCGCTCTGGCACACCAGTCCTGGAGACGTCCAGCTCTGGCTTCCTTCTTCATTCCCATTACAGCTTTGCCTATCCAATAGCATGCCCAGATCTACTGTAGCTCAATCTAACTAGCACCTTGGTCATCACAGGAGATACGCTGTACTACTGGAGAACTCGGTAGGTTCCCTTAAGACAATTATTGACTCCTACTGACCTCGGCCCAAGGGAGGCCACAATATCACTCACTTCTGTCAACTTGCACTTCATGGCATTATTCAACACTGAACTTAGAAAGTAAATTAATTGCTGAGAGTACTGCAATTCCTTACCTCACTCAGCTTAGCCCAGTTGAAGGATTTCAGTGGGTGTGAAGGCTGTGGGATAGATTTCTTCTTCAGGCTGGTACCACTGCTGCTGAAGGTGGTTGTTGAAGGGGGTGGCATCCCCATGCTGAAGAAAGGTGGTGCTCCTGGTGGGGGAGGAGGTCCTCCTGGAGGAGGTGGTGGAGCAGGAGGAGGTGGACAGCTGGAGAAAGGCAGAGGAGGTGGCAGCGGTGGCAAATTCTCAGACATGTGAGAAGAGGACAAAGCTAATGGGCCCCCTGGAGGGGGGAGAGGTGGGGGTGGGAAGGAAATGCTGCCCCCTTGCTGGAAAATAAAAAACACACAGAAAAAGAATGCAAAGAGTTTAAAAGGTGCAATAACTCCATGTTGCCAGCTGATGTGATTTTATTACAAGTCTCAAAATACTTGATGTTTTCTTTAAACCCTCCTGCACTCAAAGCCATGCAATAAAGGGAGGAATCTCAGCTTTCATTTAAGAGAAAGTTTCAAGCCCTTGAAGCTATGGAGAAGAGCTTGAAAAAAAGGAACCATAAATGGCTCAGAAAAACAAAAAGCTAGTAAAAGAAGCCAAAATGTATTATTTTCTCCTTATGTACAAAAAAAGAGAAAAGTTCAATCATATGAACTTTTGAACTCCTGGGTTTTAAACCTTTGGATTTGAAATACTGAATACCTGTCATCAGGCCCCACTAATGCAAAGTGGAAGAGGGAAGGAGGGAATCAATCTGTTTTCTGCAGCATCTAACTTCTAAGGGCCAAGTCCTGGCAAGTTGAGGCTTAGGCACACTGCCAGGACAGAAGGAGCACCAAGCAGTAGGGAACAGCAGCAAATGTCAGTTCTGCAAAGCTGCAAGGTAGTACAGATGCTCTTAAAGGAAATCCTGTTTCTTCACTAAATTTACTTTTGTATCTGGGAGACTTCTCTCTATTCCACTGAAACAGCAATGAGGGCCACCCTATTCAGCAGTGAAAATTACAGTTGGAGGAGGACACGTGTGGCTCAGCAGCTCCTGCAGGAAAGTGGCTGAGGAGAACGAATGGAACAGTCCATGTATTATCCATTCTATACTACCAGCTGAAGGGCTTTGGTCTCAACTAAAAGCAGAGAAGCTTCTACGTATTCATCTTTGTAGCTGGCTAGACAGGCCCTCTCTGTACTGACCACAAAAAGTTTTTCACTCATAATGTGCTTTTGTTCATCATTCACTAGTTAGCAGGCTTTAAACAAAGATGGGAAGAGTCCCGGTCTCATACCGAGAACTCATTAAGTTGAGCCACCAGGTCATTCATCTGGTCTCGGGTCTGGCGCAGCTCCAAGGATTCCTTCTGCAGCTTGTCCTTCATTTTGTTCAGTGTCTTCATCATTTCATCTTTCTCCTGGGTCTTTGTCTCACATTCCCGCTCCTTCTTCTCTAGCCTGCTCATCAGCTCAGCATGATCTGGGGGGAACAGGTAAGTGGGGCTGATGAAATAAAGCTCATGAACAGACCCCAGATAGATGCAGGTTACACTGAAATAAAACTGACAAATCTGTCAGTTCTATTTGGGATGTATAATGAGAGTGGGGAAAAAAAAACCCAAAACACTAGTCTGACTGTCTTGACAGTGATCTTCAGTGATCAAGACAGCAATTCTCAAGTTTCAGTTAGACTGTAAAACCACTTTACGTGAGGACTGAAGGAAGCCCCATCTTATGAAACACAGAAACAGATCACCATGAGACAAACTGTACTGGAGGGAACAAGGCAAGGTTTATCCATGAACGTAAAAGTTGTGCCCAGCTCTGCTGCCCACTGCTTTGTGACTGCATCAGGATCAGTCTTGCTTCCTCTTTCCCGCTCACCTTTCCGAAACTTCTCTGCCTGGTCCCTCCATTGCTTGACTTCATTTTCATTCACCAGCCTGAAAGATGAAATCAAATTATTCAAAACTTGTTCTGAGCTACCCAGGCTGAAATGCAAGTGGCCATTACATGTAGTGATGAGCAGAAGGCAACCTGGTGAATTTATGTATTTATACAGGATCATATCAGGGGTCAGCCTGGTTCCAGATCCTGATCCTTACTGTAGCCAAAAGCTAATTTAAATGTGTTGGCTTGTTGCTCAAAGTCCTGAAAGGGGATAAAGGAATGCTTCAGCTAAAAATCCTGGTATTTTCCTGTCTTCAGGTAATTCTCTCAAAGTGTCAAGTCTACTTATTTTGAAAGAGAAGTCATCACTAAAATAATAATATCTGCTGTGGGTTACAAACTACCCCATCCTTAATAGGAGACCAGATAGCCATCTTTTTTTTTTTCTACTTTCTGTGGTTTTATTTTTTATTTCTTACAAAGAAGGAGAATACTTTTCTGTTGGGTAATATATCAGTAACAAGGCAATGCTCATATCTCATACTGGCACAGCTATTTCCTATTACTGACAGAAAATATGCAGGGCATGCTGGGGATTGATTAGATATACAGAATGTGGAGTAGCTGTGAAAGTAGAATGGGAAGACCAGGCACAAGGTCTAAAATGAAGTCTGATATCCAAACAGACAGAAAGAGAACATCAGCAGTGTATTTTTCCATGATGAGAAATCAGTTTTGATTTTTGGCTTGTGTCTGTAACAGGAGGGGTTGTAAGATTTTTAGTACAGGAGAATTTGTTTTCATATGAGGCTCATGTTCTATAAAATGCTCTTTTCAGTGGATAATTCAGAAGGGTAATGGGCCATGAATTACCTGCAGAGGCAGATGGATGGAATGAAGAGTCCAAAAGTTTGGCTAAAAAAGGACTGAGAACAGGGAAGCTGAGATAAGAGCCAGCTCATGTAGCTAGACTTCTCAAATGATGCATCCTAAGGGAAAAAATAATGGTAGTGCCCTCAGCCAAGTCTGTGAGTGAAAGCATGCGACATTTTATGAAGAGGTAAAAGGTTTTGTGTGCTAGGTGGGGGCTGCTTTCCACTATTTGAAACCTTTCTAAACTATGTGCTCATTAGTGAGGAATGAGATCTAAGTAGAGATGACCACTTTTTTTGGAATATTAATGAAAGTTTTCATCAACATTCTAAATGAAAAAATGCACATGAGGAAGCCTAGTTGTAATATCATGGGTATTTTTTATACTCTTCTAACCAGAAATTAGAAGCCAAAGGCAAGCACTTTGGTAGAAAATACTGTCTGGTTAAGATGTCATTAGAAGAAATCTGTTTAGAAGACTAACAAGACAAGGAGAAGCTGTGAGTTAAAATAAGAAAGTCCTCAGATATATTTTATTTTCTAAGCACCTGCATACCTATACAGCTGCATATAGAAATAAACAATAAAAATGCTGCTTACATTTTAATGATATTTTTGACATTGAAATTTTCCAATGGAGCTACATCCGGATCATCTCCTCGTTCATCCTGAAGAACTATTTGTTGGAGTATTCTGTCCAACAGCTGCCACTGCTGGAAGTTTCCTCCATTCCTCTTATCTGTGTGGAAAGAGACCAACCTATAAGAACTTCCATTTCCATGCCACAGTGCACAGACTTGCCAACAGACTGGCATTGCCTTCTTTCCATCCCTCAATCCTGTATATTGTACATTATAGAACACAAAGCTTAACCCTGAAGTGTTGCTAGCAGATTTTTTACAAACATCTGGCATATTGGAACAGCATTTAACAGGCACAGGCAACTCTGCTTCTGATACACACATTCAGGCTGTGCAAACTTTTTGGCAGATTAGCTCTAACTTGCATTTCAAATGCCTATGGAAGTGATTTTTTTTGGTATCTAGGTAACATCATGACCAGGCACTGTAAAAAAAGTCAAATGTTCTATCTCCATGTTCAGCTAACTGCAGGTCAGTGAAACTCAGCTGGTTTGAAAAAGTCATACAAACATGACCAAAAAGTGTGGAGAGAAAGAAAAGAAATTGAACCAAAGGAACTGATCCCATGGATATCAAACAGAAGAGACAGAGCAACATAAAGTTCATCTCACTCCCCGAGTTACATAAGCTAGACCTTTAGATTCTTTAAAGCGGCTCTGGTAAAATCCTGTCCTGGCCTAGCAGGATTTAGCTGATCTGCCACCAAAAATCCAGGTCAATACCTAAAGCTCAAGTACTGTCTTAAAGAGCAATATCAAGGAGACAACTGGGACAAACAACCACTTGTATTTGTGCATGGCACTGCTTGAATTAAAGGAGTGCCTGAAATCATACCACATTACTTTTTTAAAAAGCACAATACAGAACATCTCCCTCATGTTCCCTTCTTGGTTTGACTGCTCAAGTATGGTTGAAAGTAGTGAAGACCAGCACCTGATACCTAACAGGATCAAGGCACACAGTTCTTTAGAAATCTTGCTATGCTTTTGCTCAGCTGCTACACCTTGGAAGTGTAACTGAATCATTTTGCTACAGTCACTTCTCTTGAAAACAAATGCCAATGTTATTTTTCATTTTGACTTCAGGAGCTCTCCACTGATGCACTGCCATGAGATTGCAGCTTGAAGACTTACTGTGGAATTTCCCAGTGACAGAACAGCTTTCAGTACTGTATTGTTTCACCCGAAAAATTCCTCAGTGCATTTTGTTAATATTCAAAATGGTATCTATTTCTGGGAATTCCCTAATCTAGAGCACAACGGCTCTTTCATTTTTAAAACTTCTAATTTAAAATCATTAAAAGCTCTGTGACTTAGAGCTTAGAGTCCAGTGACTAATTGGAATGCCTCAGCTACTTAATTTTATTTGGAAGAGCAAAGAGGTCAAGCTGCAACTATAAGTATTGCAACAAAAATCTGCTGGATGGAGTCAGTGTAAGACACCAAGTCCCTTAGCCACTACCAAGTTCTGAATGGAAGACAAATGCAGTGTGTGCCCTGGTATCTGTGATCCTGTACATACACCAGGCCTTCATCCAGTTCTTCAATACCCTTTGCTCTAGGAAACTGGGGTGTACTCACATGGCATCTGCAAGCAGTGCTGGAGGATGGATAACAAATAGGGATAGGCATCTGTGTGCTTCAGTCTCTTCTTGATCAACTCAAACATCTGAGAGGCACTTTTTGTATCAATGTGGATCTGAAGTGAGAAAAGGAAGGGAAAGAACAAGTAAGAGAAAAAACATGCACAGTGAAAGCCTGACTAACTATGAAAGATCTCATAAATACAGAGACAGGCAAATTTCCAGCAACTGGTCCTCTGCAGAGTCTCTAATGTCCAGCTGCAAGTTCCAGTGAGGAGCAGGCACATGGGTCTTTATTGCCATCTGCAATCCAGTATGGAAAAGATCCCCAAAGTAAAGGGCTAGAAAGGGGGAAGGCATGCAAAGCCATCAAGAGCTGCTTTGGAGCAACCCAAACATTTGGGTCCTAGAAAGTCACAGCACAAGGGAAAAAAGAAATTGCGGCTAAGGAGGAAAGAGCTAGTTGTTCTATATCGGGGCGGGGCAAGAGCTGGTCATGAAGAAAGGGGAAACTATAACTATTCTGGATCCTCCAGCCTGTTAATGTTACTGTCCTGGTTTCATGCTTATCTTTAAAATCCACACAAACCAAAATACTGATTCTCTCCACAGGCTCTGAGGTGACAGTCTTCAGGACAGTTTCCTGTACTCTAGGTAAAGGTATCAGAGAAGAGCCCAAGCATCACCCATAGTCCTGTAAAAAGGATGTCTGAAACTAGAATGCATCTGGATCATCAGGACTGAGAACATGAGAGCAAAGTTGAGAACCTCCTCTACCTCCTCTACTCCTGAACCTTCAACCAAACAAAAGAAAGAAGTATTTATCAAAGATACTTGGCAGAAGCCCTGTCTGTGATAATTTTTTCCACTGTTCACAATTGCAAACACCCTAGGTGTTAAATGAGAGACAGTGAAAACAAAAGCATCTACTACTCTCAGCGCCAAAGTCAACCACCGTTTTCAGGGAACACAGAGGCAAGTTGCACTAGCATCCAAAGTAGATGTTCAGCTTTGGCAAGTTCAGGTACCCCAGAGACAAACTTACCAGGTCAAACCTCTTGGCAAGTTCCAGGTCATCTTCATTTCTGACCATCTCAAAGAAATCTAAGTGCCTAAGAGAAAACAGAAAAACAAAGCAAACAAAACCTGCCGATGTTCATGGCATAATTCAGATTTAAACTAAACGTGTCATAGAATCATAGAATCATTTTCGTTGGAAGAGACCCTCAGGATCATCAAGTCCAACCATAACCTAACATAACTCTAGCACTAAACCATGTCCCTAAGAACCTTATCTGAACACCTTTTAATACCTCCAGGGAAGAGTCCCTGGGCAGCCTGTTCCAATGCCTGACAACCCCTTCTGTGAAGAATTGTTTCCTAATAGCCAATCTAAACCTCCCCTGGTGCAACCTGTGGCCATTTCCTCTTGTATCACTTGCTAGTTGGAAGAAGAGACCAACACCATCTATGCTACAACCTCCTCTCAGGCAGTTGTAGACAGCGATAAGGTCTTCTCTCAGCCTCCTTTTCTCCAGGCTAAACAGCTCCAGTTCCCTCAACTGCTCCTCATCAGACTTGTGCTCCAGGCTCCTCACCAGCTTCGTCTCCCTCCTCTTCACTCTCGCTAGTATTTCAATGTCCTTCTTATGATAAGTGTCACTACAGAAGCAGCAACATCTTGTTTCCAGCTAGAACTGGGAAACTGGCAAGCTTTTTTTATATGAAGTGCTGGGACAAGTATGGAAGGCAACTCATGTGAGTCAGTAACAGGTCAAAAGGAATGTCTGGCTGAGGTATGCATGATCTTCAATCCTTGTTACTGTGCTGAGGTAAGGCTGCTAAAAATAAATGTAAAATAGGAAAGGAATATTCCACTTGTAGTGAATAAAATACCTGCAGTGACAATAGATTTCTAAAAAGTCCATGTCATACTTGCTAACCAGATATTGGACCATTAACAAGTTCTTTCTTTTACATAGCAGAACAGGGGTGCATTTGGTGGATTAGTTACACAGCAGAGCTCACAGCTGTCTTTACATTTGCCTATCGATGAGCACAATGCATGTCTTTGTGAGGCTCTGGAGGACCTGGTGAAAGGCACATTTGACCATGGCATCTGGACTCTTCTCACACGGAGATGAGAGCACAGCAGATGATGTGGAGAAAGGCTGTGGCACATCCCCTTGTATAGACCTGGCACGTAGTCTGTGTAATCCAGTCATCCAGGAATCTCTCAAACTTCTCTTATCAGTCTCATAAATGTAACTTGTAAGATACAAAGGCGCCCCTAAGCCCCTCCTAAACTGCTAGTTACTGACCAAAGGAATGGGGATTGCCTACAGGACAGATAGTCTTCTTGGTTATAATGTTCTAGATCAAAAGGAACATTACTGGTTCCAGCTCTGCAGCAAACTGTAGACACATACAGCTAGACGCAGTCTTTCCCTGTGACATTAATATGTAGGTGTACACCTCCACCTGCTTGAAGATGTGAGCCCACTCTTTACAACAGGTAGCTGGTGCTAACCTGGTGCTTATGCAGAATCTCAGGCACATTATATTTCCCCCCAGAGACAGCTCTGTTGCCCTACAGCAGCTGCTGATAGTGAATGTTTGAGAAAACAGTACCTTGACAGCTGCAAGCATAGGCTTGATCCATAGATTTTTCACCATGTGCTTTGGTAAATTTGGCACTTCTATCTAGGAAATCCCAGATGGCAGATACCTACATAGAAGGGGCTTGGAGTGGCAGACAATAAGGGATAGCAGCACATCAGCAGGTCCATGCCTCTCCCCAAATCTTAATGGGGTCACAGGAGAAGGTAGACTCCCACAGCTGCTGCTCTTACAATTTAAAATGTTTAATTTTCTTAAGCAAACAGATTTTACTGAGTTCCTCATTGGTTCACCAGTCTTTTAGGTTTGTGAAGTGTCTTAGTCAAATTGTTCAGATTATTTACTCCAAGTTTATTTCAGCATGTGGCTTTGTGGAGGGTTTAATTTAAGGTCATTAGCTGCTTCAATTACTGTGGAAAAACATGGAATTACTGGAGAAGAACGTATTTATTATCCATATAACTTTTAACACAGTAATTTGAAGGTGCCACTCGGTGTTACATTTTGTGCAGTAACAGGGCCGTCTGAAGATGCTCCTCATTCTTGTCTCTTGCCCCTTTGGCATCTCTACCCCTTTGCCCACCACAGGTGCCTCTTCTCTCATAGTTGTGTCACAGCCAGTGTTTGGGAGGGTGTAGTACAAGCTAGATTACAAAAAAGACTGAGCTTAAAGAAAAGCCTTGGAAACTTGGAACCTTTGATGTCTGACCACACATACTCAGTCTCAGTGAAGTCAATGAACTATTGGCTTCCCGCCATCCCTTCTACCAGGACAGCCTTTTGTTCCAGTTTTGCAACAATAGAGAAGAATTAGATTAGAACAGTTTGGGTTTTTTTTCTTTTATCTTTTTCCTTTTCTTCATTTTGATTGCCATTCCCAGCTTAGAAGAAAAGCAAGTCAGGAACTCCTTGCCACAGGCACTGCCAATTTAGTATGTATGATTTCTACGTAATACACTGATTTTAATTTTAAGGATAAATCTCCTTTTTGTCTTTAAACAGAGTCAGTTTTAGGAAGACACAGAGACAGGTTAGTGTTTAAATCTGAAACACAAATGGAGAAGAGCTTCTAAGAACACTTTATGTTGATCAATAACTGTTCTCAGAAAACATGTCTTACCTGTCCAGTGTGGCATTCTCATGTTCTCTTAGCTTGTCAATGACAGGTTGAATTCCCAGCATTAGAAACTCATATCGTAGGTGTAATCGGAACTCCAAATTGTCCTTAAAAAGTGGGGGGAAAACTAAGTTACTAGGGTCCAAAAGCTTTTAATCACATTTAAAAATTACTTAAAATTACCCCTGAGCCCTTAAAACCTCTTCTTCCCTTTTAATGTAATATATTCTGACACCAAATTCACAAGATGATTAACTCCAGTAAAGTAAAAAAAAGAAAAATAAAATAAAATTAATGTCTTCACCTCTGTTTCAATTAAAAATACAGTCCTCATTTGCCTACAATGCCTTCTGCATGCCCAGTAAGAAAGACAGCGCACTCCATGTTGTTCCATAAAGGACAAGTTATTAGTGTTTGTCCCATTAGAGGTGCACCTCCTGCTTACAGATGAAGAGTGCTGCAGTCTTTCTCACAGTTTTTTATGTTTATTTATCACAAAATCACCATATACTCTGGCAAACGTGACACCTCTTCAGTGGGATGTTACAAGACTGCCACAGATAAAGACAAATACATTGCCAGACAAAGCTCTTAGAAGCTTGTTGTCTGTCGTGGTTTAACCAAAAAAGAAAAAAAAGAAAAGAAAAGCCAAAGTAACAAAAGTAACACTTTTCATGAAACAAAAGCAGTTTAAAGTATCCTCCAGACTCAAAAGAAAGTCCTGTTAATGAAATAAAAACAAAAAACTGTCTTTTCTGAAATGCTTCCCTTCGACATTTTGAAATTAAAACGTTTTGAGTTTGGCTTTGAGTCAAACATTTCTGAAGGTAAACCAAAACGTTTTTAAAAGGCTGAAATCAAGGGGTAAATGCTTTGCAGTTCTTTAAAACAAACAAGCAAACAAACAAAACCACACACCACCAATCAAAAAAACCCCAAACCTCAAAGCAATCACTCCAGTGCTAGTCTGTGCTATATTAGAAGAGGCTGGGAATGAAATAGTACAGAAGGCATTGTAAGGCTGATACTAACAAACACTATTTTCCACAACCTATATCCACTCAATTATATGAGATCTGTGACTTAATCTACCAGCCATTTCCAAGGTAAATTAATTCAAGCACAACGTTTTAGAAGGAATTTCCAGGGCAGTGACTCACCTCACCAGCGCCCGCATTCAGAACAGCGTTAATAAAGGACATGATGGCTGTTTTGAGATTTACTTCATCTCGGTATCGCCCCATGCTTCGGTCTAGCTCGTTCAACAATGTCTGAAGCAGAAGAGCATGATGGATTAGAGAATATAAACTAATTCTTGCAACATTTTTAATACTGTTCATGGGATGTGCACACAGTCTTATTTTGATTTGTCATATATTTGCTTAAAGAAATATTTTTATTTTTTTTTTCAGACAAGGTTGTTAGTGATTTTGGGCATGCCACAATAAACAAATGAAGAACAGTGGTAGGAATATGACAGGGAGTTTACACACGCAGAAAAACAATATCAGCTTCATCATCTCTTCTACTCACATCACTCAAGTAACTTCCATTGTTTTGTATCTCATCAGGAAAGATTGCACTTATGTATACAGGGGAGAGAATTCTGAAGAGAAGCTGTCTTTTGAGGAATTAAACCTTATATTATTCCTTCCTTACACTTCCTTCACTTACAACCATTTCACATGATGCAGATAATTACCTATCTCTTGCTAAGCTCCTTTTAGAGATTTGCATGTAACAGAAATATCCCCTGTGCATACAGCTGCAGAGCTCAAAGTTGAATTACACAGCTCCACTGGAAGTGCAGTTAGACTACAGTTTCCTTGTGACAGAATCATAGACTGGTTTAGGTTGGAAGTGACCTTTAAAGACCATCTAGTCCATCGCCTCTGCAATGGGCAGGAATATCTTTCATCTAAATCAGGTTGCTCAAAGCCCCATCCAGCCTGGCCTTTACACTTCCAGTGATGGGGCACCTACAACTTCTCTGGGGAAACTGTTCCAGTGTCTCAAGATCTTCATAGTAAAATAAATAAATAAACAAACAAACAAACAAACAAATAAATAAATAAATAATCTTCATTTTATCCCATCTGAAGAATCTACCCTGTTTAGATTTAAAATCATTACCCCTTGTTCTGTCAGTACAGGCCCTGGTAAAAAGTCTTTCTTCATCTTATAAGCTCCCTTTATATATTGAACGGCTGCTATAAGGTTTCCGCAAGGGACCATATGTCTCCCTGTTAACCAAATAGCAGGGATATTTACCACTTGAGAGTATTTAGCACAGAAATACTTTTGTTCTAATCTCTACGTACATATAGATATGTCACCATAATCTTGTGAATGTCAGGAAACAAAGAAGAAAAAAGACTAGATGAATAATGTTGGTAGCCTGTGCCTTATAAGGTCTATTTGGGATTAATTCAACTTGAATATTTACCAATGAAGTTACATGTAGAAACTGATTAGCCATGAAAGCAACTCTATTTTTAGCTTTATGCTGATGACCACGAAATTTCTCTTAAGGATCTTCTTTGATCAATTCGTAATTCCAAGGATGATTTTCCTTATCAGAAGGCTAACAAATTCCACTTGAGATCCGCTAGTTCGACTCTAGGTATCTCACTCCAGCATCAATAATAAACGCTCCACACTCATATATTTGTTTTGCTGATTCACTAGAAAAGACAAAATCCTTTTCACTGTTTTCAAGATGTTTTGGCCATAAAGGGAGAATGAAGACAAAAATAACTTTTTAGTGTTTAGCTCAGCAGATCCATCTAAATATTTTGAAGCTACAATGCTGAGTAGGGAAGTTCATTTTCCTTTAGTCAGTCTTCTGTCCCTGGCTACTGAAAGTGTTCATTCATAGCAAAATCTTTCCTGTGTGAGTCATCAGTTTCACAGGTCTATCTTGTTTCCTGTAGAAAACAGACATTGCCCCAGAAATATGCCTTGAGAAGCAGGGGGAATATCCTCCTGTGCATTCCGCAGGGGAAAAAAATACCCTCCTAGCTTCTTTCAAAGCCTAGGCTTGTTTTTGTGTAAAAATCTTCTGATTTCACACATACTGCTACTGTCAGGAGTTCTTATATCTGAGCATAGTATGTTCACTATCAAGCAAGCTTGATTTCATAAACTCCTTTTTCTTGCATCTCCTAAATAGCCCATCTGGCACTTGCAAATGTCCCTACTCCTGGCATTTGAACTTCCACCACATCTGTGATTTCCTGGTAGCTATATTATGGCCAAATATCAACCCTATCTCATTTTTTTAAGAAATGGAAATGAGTCTTATATAAAAATGTATGAAATGCCCTACTGAGTCAGACTGATGGTCAGTCCAGTCTAGTATGCTTTCTTTGACAATGATAATAGAAGGCTATTTAAAAGGTCTTTAAATTCACCAACAAACCCAGCTCTTCAACTTAACAAAAAAACAGAAGTGAAATGAGAGAATTTAGTTCTGTTACTGTCAGATTAGACATGGAAATCCAAAGCTTATTTGTCTTCTTGGAATAATTTAAGTAGCCATTACTACAGAAGCATCAAAGCCAAGGATGGTTTTGCTGGTTTTCTTCAGAGACCTCATTCCTACTATATATCCTCATAGAGTTTAAGATCATGCTAGACTCTGTGCAACAACATATCCAATACAGCATCCAGACAGGTTGAAGGGTGTTAACAACAGTTTTCTATCCCTCATTTCAGAGGGCTGGACTAGGAGCAGAATGCAGTGGGCACCAAGCCAAAATCAGGACAAGAAAAACAAAAACTCTGGGCTGCACTGCGCTAACTAAAGAGCAGCACATCTCCATGTGATTGTTCAGCTCTAGAAGGAAACATTATAAGTTCATGCAATTCATAAAGATCAGAGTATACACCCACGCACTGTGGTTAAACTCCAGTATCTCTAACGCTTTGCGAATGGCTGCGGTTCAAGTCTTCACTTGAACATTTCCTGTGAAAAAGATTTCACCACACCTCTTGGCAGTCAGCTCTGTGGCCCAATTGATCTTCTGGTTGTAAAGGTTTTTCCTGCTATTAAAGCAAAACTTTTTTTGCTTAATCCCATTATTCCTCATCACTGACATCCAGCAGTGTTTCATTCAATCTATGGCAAACCTCAAAAGGCTTTGGAAGAGCCCTGAAGGGAAGAAACAAATCAAGATCAAGTGGGAATATAGGATTTCAATTTGTTCCTTTTTTTTTTTTTTTTTTTTAATTTGCTCTTCTGCTACAATTCCAGATTGATCAGATTTCTCGTTACAGATTATGGCCTGGATTGACGGTGTTTAGCATAAACCAGGCAAGGAAGCTCTGGAAGGAATGTTCCTAACCTCCACCTTTTCAACTAATTATATCAAGCTTCCTTTATTCCTTCACTTCAAGATTCAAAATTTCTAGCAGCATCAAGGAGGAAAACAACATTGTTCTGACCAAAGCAACCCAGTTTATATTTTAATCAGCAGGTGAAATCAGCTCCTTTCAGAGAGTATCCAACACCTGCATTCTCTGAAGACTAAAAGGAAAATTCTCCCCACAGGGGTCCTCAGTTGGGTGGGTGTTTCTGACAGCAAACTAGGCTGGAAGGGCACTGGAACATCCTGACATACTTTTCTAGGGCAGTACAACATTGTGACTTTGCAATATTAGTTTGACTCAAAATACAGCATGTTAAAATGTCATAACACGATGCATTCACTCCACCAGTGAAATGAGAGGAAGCAGCAAGCACAACAATAATCAGAGAGGTAACAACTTCAGGAAGAGTAAGATTGTGCCCCTTCCACAAACGAAACCAGTCATAAATAGGATAATGCAGACATGAATGACACTGAAATCAGAGAATCTTCTTCCTCAGTTTTCATAGAATTTTAGAAACCTCCATCTTCATACGAAAAGTGCCTGAGAAATTCAAAATAAAGCAATGTTTTCAGGGTCACATAGTGAGCCAGTTGCAAAATTACACTAGTACCAATTTTGAATACATCGGATAGAAAGGAATCCCAGTGAAGAAACCAAGGGCTCATTCTCCTTATTCCACATTTATTCTTTGAGGGCTTTTTGTCTGGCTTTCCAATGTTTGCTTTCATCTCTCTTCTTTAAGGGGCAGAGTAGAATTTGCAGACAAAGAAGCATATTTCAATCAAAAACTGGATGAGGAAAGACAAGAGCTTTTCTAGGTTGCCTCAGGAAGGAGATGGAAGGCATGCCTTTATATTATTGTGGTATTTGGGTAAAGATGGGATATTACTCTGAAGAGGACAGTTTTCAAGCAATATCTTAAAAGAGGAACTGCAGATGGCCTATTGGACATTGAAGGGAGAATTTTTGCAGGCAGAAGGGCAGCATGAAAGAAGGGTTAGATATTAAAGCCGGCAAAGGGATCAGCTCAGGCAAGAAGCCGTGGGACATGTGAGAAAATAGGAAGAGCCACAATACAGGTTCAGATGCAACATACAGTAGAGAAACTTGGTACAAGTACCAAGACAAAGATGATCCCAACACACCTGTGAACACACTGAGCAGTGTAGATATAGGGTGAATTTGTAGTACTAAAAGGCATTCAAATGAAGACTGAAGTCTCAACAAAGAGTAAGTTCTGGAGATTCTTATGTAGCTTTAAAGTGACTCCTCTCTGAAGTTAAATATTAGATTGATAATTGCTCTCAGTAGATGAAGTGCTGGCATTTTAGAAAGAAGCAATATTTTACATTAGAGTTTCCACTCAGAGCAAAATTTTGTTAAGCTAAGGAGATAGCCCTTCATATTCATAAAAGTTCTATCTATATTTTCCATTAACTCCAATTAAAATGAAACAAAACAAACAATGACAACAACAAACCACAAAACAACAACAAACCACATCAAAAACAAGAACATATTTCCAAAATATTTCAGGGCAGTTTGATTAGTGGTTAACAGCTGGTATGACCTGGTGCAATTTAGTTAAATTAATTTGGATTACAAGTGCTTATATCGCTCAGGAATCTCACTGTAATTTCGATTTTGACTTCAGATACACTAGCATGAAACTGTAAGTTTCCTGTTAAAATAGTAGGAGTTATAGCAGGACAGAGTCAATGCAAATTTAGTAAGAACCATATCTTAAGTTACAGCTTTCCTTTTCTACTAATTCATCAGTAGCTGGGTCCTCTGACTACAATGACCAGCCATAACTTCTGACATTCAATGAAATAGGTCATGTTTTATGTTACTGTGGTAAATATATGTTCTCTGCGTCACTCCACCATGCCAGAGCACGTGTAAATTGGAAATAATCAGTGTTCAATGTAAAACTGTCAGCAGAAGGTTATGTTTGAGCTCAAGTTTTAGACGGTTGCCAGTAAATAATTCTGAATCTCTTTTTTGCCTTCTTACAGAAAGGAGTGGAAGCAGAACCATGCACCCCAATTTTTTATTAATCACTATGATATTCATCTGCCAGAAGGCAAAAACCAAACCAAAATAAATAAATTTAAAAAAAAAATAATCTGTTGGGGAAAAATACATCTGGAACAGTGTTTCTTACATTTACCTCCCAGTTCCTCAAAGTACATAGTGCTGATTGTCACAGATGATATGGGGAGAGTGGGACACAGATTTACTGCAATTTGCAAGAGGAGAAATGAATCCAAACACATAGTATATAAACAAAGCACCAGCTTTCATAGATGAAGAGGGATAAATTGACAGCGAGGTGGCTGAAAGGAGTGAAGAATATTATTAGCCACTCTTGTCAGGAAGGCAGCTTAAGGAAGAGCAACAATTGCACTGATGTTGTCAGAGGCCAGCATTACCTGTCAATTATTTATTGGATGTTCCAATAAAAGCAAGTTCAGTACAGTTTCCAGAAAGCTCTACACTTTTTATTTCACAGGAACCAAGACTGATTTCCAAAACTGAGAATATGAAATTATTCTCCTCTTAGGTATTCTGTCTCTAGTTTGGCCATTGTATTACAGAGCTAGATCTAGAGAAAGCCTGAGCAGCACCTTTACAGTTTCCTGCTTTCCTTCTCACCCCACCCCCCCCCCCCCATGCCCCCCATTAGAATCAGTCTGCAGCAATGAACCATAGAGCCAAAGGAATAAATTCCCAACTCTGCACATTCGAAGTGTGTTTCTCCTGTTCCTACAGTTAAGTTCATTTTTTGTTACTTTTCACAGAAAGAATTCTCATTCCTTGGTTCTGCCAGATCCTCAGTTGTAGGGGATCATTTTAAACATAACTGATTAGATGTGACCAGTCAAATCAACCTAAAGCTGCAAGCTCTAAACTGTTTGTACACATACACTGAGTGATGCTGCTACTTGCTCAAGCTACAGGAAACACAGCCCCAGAAGAGTTCACTTTGAAACCTGAAGGATCTCTTCAGTTATTCGCAAAGTCTAGGTTACAAAGATTACACTTGGGATTAGGATAAAGAAAAAAAGGCCTTTGCTGGCTTTCATTGTATGCTAGATCTTTGAAGTTTACAGCAAAGGTATAGGATAAGCGTTGTCAGCTCATCCTTTTCTTGAAGTGGCCTCCCCATAGACAAGCTACAGTGGATGCTTCTCTTGATAATAAACTGCAAGGCTCTTCTGAGAAACAGGTGTGGGAGGGTAACAGACAGAGAGATATTACACTATCTTAACTGACAAGTGCTAGAGTATAAGACTTCCACTAAATGTAAGGAAGACCATGACCATATTTGTTTTGTCAGCATTTTAAAAAACCCTAGCTTCTCTGTTAGAAGAAAATAAGTGAAGATGGATGAGGAATGTCTTTGGAAGAATCCTTACCTCCTCAAAATTAAACTTAAACTATTGCTTTGTGTAGTGGAAGATCACATTCCAGCATCTAGTAACAAGCGTTAGACATTGTAAAAAAGAAGGCATCCCTTCTGCTAAATCATTTTGGGTTTGGGGTGAGGGTATTTTGTTTTGTTCAAGAAATAAAAAAGGGAGAGTATCCATATATATTTCATTTTTTCCCCAATGGAAAAGCATTTTGACAAAAGCAAGCATTTATGCAACGTACTCTTTCATGAATGAGAGTTAGTAAGGATCTGCAAATCATTACACTACATTCCTCAAAAGCTCACAAGACCTGTGCTACCACACTTTGCCCAGCAATGACTTATCTCAGTTATTCAGAAAATTTTAAACCAATTAAATAAAAAAATAAAAAAATGAGAGATTGAGAATCCAAACAGGAGACACTGAGTAAATTCAGCATCTATGTCCCATATGGGCTTATGAAGCAGAATCACTTGGTCAAGTAAGGAGATGTTGACACAGACTCACAAGTGTTGTCAGGGCTGTGAGATTCCACTGCTTTTTGCAGAGCGCCTAAGGTTACTCCCACCTGTCTCCAAGGTATACAAGAATGTCAAATTAATTCAGGAAGGATTCTCTATTTCAGCTAATTACTAGAGAGCAAGCTGGATGGGGCAGTGCACACAGAGAGGTGGACTCGTCAGTGCGACATATAGGTTAATACCAACCCAAGACCTCCTCCATCTCAGTCTCAGGTCTGAGTCCTTGAATCCCATAGTGCATTCAGTCCTGACAACAAACATTGGCAGCTACTATTCATAAGCACAGAGCCTTTTCCCCATTTTACAATCATTCCTCACTGTAGCCCAAAATCAACTGATGCATTAGCTGGGGAGGAGGCAGGAAATAAGGGCTGACAGAAACCAGGATCCAGAGCCTGTTGACCCAACACCAACCTTATCATTTCACCTAGTGACAAATAGTAAATAGGTGAGGTTAGTCCAAAGCTTTGGAGCTACAGCTTCAAACACAGCAACAGATTCCGTTGTATCTTTTTGTGAAGGTGCTCAGTTCACTGGGAAGAGGAACACTGTAATAGTAGTCAGCAGTATCCACAATAAAAGCCTGTCAATGACCTACTGACCTACCTCAAGGTCTCTGAGATTGAGTTTCCCTTCTGTGTTCTGAATGGGAGATATGTGAGCCAGCAATTGCTGAGGATTACCGATTCACAAGTTGATTGCTAAGTGGCAACCGAAGTGCTTCCACTGTCCATTATTTAATCCACAACTATTTTATTATTAAATTAATAGCTTAAAAATCAGGAGAGAGGCTCCTAGAATTCTGTGACTTTGGTTTCTAGGGTAGAAAAAATGATTACCACCCCAGAAATGCCATCAGGTTAGAGTATGAGAAGATTAACAGCTTTCATTTAACATAGAAACCCCCCATATTAAGGTAAAATACAGGAGATTTTAAACTAACGTTAATGATAAGAAATCAAGTCTTGAAAAAAAAAAACATATATGCTGATAATCCATTTGAGGAAGTGACCTTCCTAAAACAAAATGAGAAATATTGCCTTTTTACTACCGAGCAAGTTTGCAATACATGTAAAAATCACTCCCTGCAGAGATTCATCATGCTGGGTATTTCTGGCGAAGTATCCTCCTTGTACCTGGAATCTTGTCCTTTCTGCAGCATAGACTTGGTAGTGAAGCATCGCTTGCAAGACTTTCTTGTGACCATCTGGTACCAAGCAGACAGCCCCTAGGATCTCCAGCACAGCAATCTTGGTCTTAATGTTCTCAGTCCGTAAACTCTGGGAGATGATGTTGATACTCTCTGGATGAGCCAGGACGTGAGCCCGTCCTTGGGAGTTGTTCATCAGTGCCTTGATACACCCTATAACGGATGTGTGTATACGGCTCTCTGAGGTGTCATAGTCCATGCTCTTTAGGAAATTTAGCAAACAGCTCAGGCCATCCAGCTCAATAAACCTGGTCACAAACCTGGTGGGGGAATAAAAAAAAAAAGGCAGGTAGGAAAAATAAGAAAAGTAGACCAAATGCAAGTTATTCAAAAGATACTATTCAATCCTGCGTCCATAAAAGCTGGCTAGTTTTCAGCCTTATGTTCAGAGAATAATTCCCAGGTATTTAAGAAAAACAAAACAAACAAAAAAGAAAGGAAACAGACTAGTTAATAATGGTGTGGTACATAGTTTCAGGGTAATTATATTCTATCACCTGGTGACTGTTCGGTTGCTGTATTCTTTGTTGCAGCTACCACCAAACACCTACTATGGTCCACCCTAATAGTTGCTGCATTTTCAGGATTGAATTGCTACATCTTACATACATGGTAATGCACACAAGATACATACCCATCACCACACTTTTAATTATGAGTTTAGATTATCTTGAAAATCATTTCTAGACTTTGGTCAAACTTTTAGCCAATACTGCTTATAGGCTGCCACATCCAGGAGTGGATACACTGACAGGCAAACTCTTTAAAACTGTATCTGTCAGCTCTACTGACTCCACACTCTGATCCTGTGAGATATATAAATATATATATGAATATATAAAGTTAAAATTCAAAAGATACATGTTCTTCAGTAAAAGGCAAAGCTCCTATAATGGCCTTGGCTGCATTTTTGTTTGATTGTTTGGCTTTAGTTTGAAGAGGTATATTAAGGATTAGACAGGTCCACTGTCAACCTGCAGTAGCAAAATGTACAGTAAAAACATAATAAATACAAGAAATACAGAATGAAACAGTTACCAAATGACACCAATGAAGACTGACTCTATAGTGGGACAAGTTTATTTTGACTGCTGATATCACTAGACTTCTATTTGTACTGTATTCTATCATAAAATTTGCCTTTCTTCAGGTTAAGATTACAGAAACAGAGGATGAAAGCAATATAGGAGAAAGCCATTGGAAAAGTTTAAGGTTTTGTTGAAAACCAGGGTTAAAAAATCCAAATGGGTCAAATTAGACCATGCAGACAGCCTCCTAGACAAATCAATAAAAATTAGTGGAGTTATATGTCAGTTTGAACCAAGCATTCTAGCAATCTTTCATTTAGAGTCCCCAGGCTTAAAAATGGGGATTCAAAGATATTAAAAAGTGTGCAAATAACTTGTCTAGATCGCCTTGTTTACCTCCTGCCTCCTCTAACAGATTGTTCAGGCAGGTGCTCTTTTTTAGAATATCTGAATGCAAAACCATGTCAATTACATCTGAATTTTCACTCTACCAAAATGTATGCCAACAATAATACATTTACAACCACGCTTTAAACAGCATAATGTAGAAAGGTACCTTAAACAAATGAAAAGGTTGTTAACAATTGCCACCTGGATACTTCCTAACATGCTGTGTTTCTCTTTCATGTCCTTAAGTGAGATGCTGTTCCTAATATGCATCAGTAATCAATGCACCATACTGAAAGATTGAATTTCACTGGTCTCTGTTCGTGTCTCTGCATCAGCAAGACAAACCTGAGTCATACTTATGTATCTCCTGGATAATATGGACTTGACATATGTATGGTTTTCTGGTGGTTACACCCCACAGCACATAGGAATTTTCAGGGCCTACCTGAAAGTTATGCTGACTATGCTGATGTATTTGCCAACTTTCAGCTTGTTTGGGCCAGCAGTTTGACCAGAAACATGGCAAAGCCTGGTGCTTTCAACAAAGTTTCAGTCTGAGGTTTGGGTTTTGTTCAAAACTGAATTTCAAAGTTAATATCAGAGTAAGGGCAAGCACATACAGGAATATGTGCACACCGAAAATGAAAACAAGGTTTAGTTGAACCCTGCTAAGACATTCTGCCAAGTTTCACACATATCTGATTGCATATTGCTTGGATGCATCATCTTGTCTACCCTAGCAAATCACAGGAGAAAAAGCCCCTTTGCCTCCAGGCCAAAGAGTGGGGTCAGCATTGTGCACCAGGAATTTGGTAAGTCGCTCAAGGCAGTTTATTGTTTAAGCTGATTATAGAAAGATTAAAACTTTGTTCAGCCTTTGTAATGCATACAGCTACTAGCATGCCAAAGAAGACTGAAGTAAGTGCATTCATGGCTAAATGAGTTGCTGCTAAGGATGTATTTGGAACCAAAACAAGCACAAAATCAACTTGTTACCAAACATTGTGATTCCAACAATGTCTGAGCTTTCTCTAACTGTGGGCCTAAAAAGCAGAGTTGCTCTTTGCCTCTACTATGTAGGGACTAGCTTAAATTATCCTCCTCCTCACCTCCAAATTTCGGTTCTATGAATCTATCCTGTATCTTAGCTAGTCCCTCTAACTTTTCAAGGAGAAAAAAAAAAATAAAAAGGTAATATTTTGCTGGTTTTTTCAGTTCCAGGACTGAGGGAAGACATAATATGGATACTTTTCTAAACAGAGGGAGCTCTATTGACAAAAGAAATAATCCTGGAGATGCAGCTGAACAAAAAGTCCCTTAAACATACTTTTGGATGGAACACTTGGTCTTATGACAAGACATATGAGGCACTAAAGCCTTCGTGTATATTAGCTTGCTCTGATGACCACATGAAAAAACCGGTAAATGCACAAAAGTCACGTTGTCCCAATTAAATACAACCCCTTAATAAATACACTGGCAGAGCAGTTTTTCTAGGATTGTTTGGATGAGGTCATTCCAAAAAGGAGGCATGCACACGAAAGTGGTGTCTGCCACGACCTTGATTAATGACATAATTTAAAACAATGTTGGGACTTTCCTGTTCTCTTCCTACTTCAGAGTGCAAACAGTAAGCTGCATTACTCAATAGGAAGCAAAATGAAGTACCTTCCCATTTCAGCTGACATCAGAAGCAGCAATCAAATTACGATTTTCACCTTTCTTTTCCAAAACACTTTGGAAAAGCCAGAAATCATGCAAGAAGAAGATAAAGAAATGGCAATAGCAGTTTCAGAGCCAACAGACACTCAGTATGAGAATTTGCTCGGTGCAAGCACGTATGTCAGGAGATATGTTTGTAAATGTCTGTGCAGGAGAGAAGAAGAAGTGGGAGTTTAGCTGATAGGCTGAAAGCCATAACACTCGCACTGTTTGCTGTTTGTGCATCTGCCTGTAAGCAGGGACGTGTGTGTATGCACAGGCAAACCCAACTTATACAAATAAACTACCTTCTTCCTCAGAATATGCACGTGTGTGACTAACTGCCATCCTATACGTCCTGCATGCTGCAAAATAAGGTCTTGTTCTAGACAAGAAGGTGTAAAGTCAAGCACATTTGCCAATGCATTTTGGCTAACACATTCAAAAACTGAAGTGCAAATAAAGCAGAGTGTGTTTTAATAGGTGCTAAACAAGCAAATTAAAGCCTAACCTCACCTCAGACTCTCACTTGACCAGTTTAGCACACTTTAAAAGGCAGGGTGCCTCTTAGCCTTTCAAGTTTTAGAGAGTGATGATCAGAATGAGTTAGCTAACTCTAATAACAAACCTTTCATCCAAATACAGATGAGGCGCAGCCTAAGAGGTAATGACCCACTGATGGATTCCAAGTGTGAGGGGGGACAGCCTCACTGTGAGACTTGATCCAGCTCAGGAAAAACAAAAAGATCATATGCTGTGGGTGTGCAGAGAGCAGGATGTTCCCACCCTGTTAACAGCCAAGGCTACGCTTCCCTGCAGCATCAGTTTTTGAAACAGGGGGCACACATAATCCTGACAACTACTGAACTGCTGAAAAATTCAGCATAATAGGTTTTACTTGCTGGATGCATAAATGACCATCTCCAGTATGTACTTGAATGCAATATGGCTAAATCAAATAACAACAACAACAACAACAACAACAACAACAACAACAACAACAACAACAACAAGGAGGTAACTCTGAGTTAAAAAAAACTACACAGAAAAGCAGACAGTAAAGGGAATTAGTGATGCTTCAGACTAAGGGAGTTATTTTTATGGGTTTCCAAAATGTGATTTCTTTTTCCAATCACTTGTAAGTTTTTATTTTTGCTACACTTCTGAACCTCCATTTTCGGGCACTAAAATACCAGAAGAAAAGCTCTTCTCTCACTGCTTCTGTCCAACAGTTTGTCATCACACTTACTTTTAGTCATAAGTTCTTACAAACCTAAAAGAAAATGTGTTTCCTTACAAGATGCAGATGTAGGTTTTTCTTCTCTGAGGCTGGGGTTGTTCTTGCGTGCTGGAACATAACCTAGCTTTATTATTTCAGGGCAGCTCCTAAATATCAGAACAAAATACACTTGCACAAGTGGGGCCAACTAGCTGCCCAGGGATGCTTGTATCACCTTTTCTCTCCAAAGAGGAGAGGAATTTAAGTTTGGGTAAGGCTACTTCAGCTTTTGTTGCTGTTAGAACTGGTGGGTTGGAACAGAGGCATGGATTAGTACCATTACTCTGCATTTTGTTCTAGCAGAGACACAGTTCTACAGCAAAATAAAACATGGAGCCAAGCATATGCATTTTTCTTCTTTTGATTCCTCTAGATCAGAGAATTCAAGCAGAGGAGTCTCTTGGTAAGCTGTCAGAGCCCCTGTGTACCCTACCATGACAAATGGATTCCAGACAGTCCATCCTGTATGAATTTTCTCCTTTTTTTTTCATATTTTCTTCAGAGGGCTGATGAACAGAAGTGGCAAGGAAAATAGGATTTGATGTCCAAATTAAAATAGAAAGACTAGTATTTTGAAGGTTTGGGTATAGTACTGCTTATGAGAGGGATTTGACGGAGCAGAGGGCCTCTCTACTGCAACCTTTCCATCAAGAAAAAATTGGCTTGTTGATCAGGCATTGGCATGCAGCCCATTTGGCAGCTAACGAATTGAGTCGCTGGAAATTAGTTGAGACATAGGACTTAACTCAAAATTTGGCTTGGCTTAACTATTGAAAAAAAAAAAAAAAAGCCCCATAACCATCGCCAGCGATTTAGAAGGGAACACTTTATAGGGCAGCTCGTAGATGCTTTTACTGAAGCTTGTTAGGGTTATTATAAACAGATGAAGCAACAGGCTGTTGTCAAGGGGATCCAGCAGAAGCAATATAGGTCTGAGCAGGAAAACCTTGCAGGGCTTTGAGTGAAAGACATTTCTGTTTCTTCTTCTCTTTTGACTTGCTCTCAACAAGGAGGCCAGGCTCTTCTATTCAAAATGACAGAGCAGAACAACCAATGGTCACCACCAAAGTGTTTCAGCTATACATAGCAAAGAGTCCTTGCTGCTGTGGCTACACTCAGTGAAAGCTATCACTTTCATGGAGCATCAAACCTGCACCACAACCATGTAACACAGTTGCTACATCAAGTCTCAACAACACAGCACTTTGGTTTAAAGTCCTTGTGAGTGCTGGGAGTTCAGCAGTTGTCTTAGCTTCCAGTTTAAAGTTCAGCTGCATTTTGCTGTGTTCTCTGCTTTAGGATAGCAATAGACAGGAACAAACAGTCACTTATTCTCTTGGGTTAGGTCTCAATATAGGCCACTGTTTCTACACTTCCACGTTAAAACCCGTCACCCTACCCACATGCTAAAGTTACCAAAGTCCGATGAAGCTTTATGCCTCAGAAGAACATCAGGATCTATCTTTGTGCTTTCTTACAGCCCACCACAACGGGAGGTAAAACACTGAGGTTTAAGCTGATGTGCCCTACCTTGTGCTTGCTGTGAGGTGAGAAGTTGCACATACTCAACTTTTTAAACATAATGAAAGGGAGAAGCACAATCAGAACTTAGCTCTGCAAGAAGTCTCGGAAATATCTTCACCTCAAGTAAACATAACTGCAATACAAATTCTCTGATATAATTTTGGGGGCTGATATTTATTTATTTATTCATTCATCCACTTATTTATTTATTTAATTGATTTGTTTGGTTAGGCTCTGCCCCCTCGTCCCCCAAAAAAACCCTTGTTTGATTAGGCATTATTGAAGTGCTCTTAAACTGTAATTTCAGCATAGTGTGGATGCAAACACATTTGGCCTATTTTGGGCCCAGCACAAAGACAGTCAGAAGCTTTTTGACCAAGTGTTTCCTGAGATCAAATTAACTATAGTTGTTGTTTCTGCACAATGCTCTTATAAGTGTTAAATGGGAAAAGTTTCCAAGCTAGTCAGTTGCTTTTGTTCAGAGCTTTGTTCCCATAAAAGCAAAGGTGACTTTACTTTCAAAGATAAAGTACTCAATAAAGTCTCTTCATATTTCTGTACTCCACAGTTACACATAGAACAGGAAGAATGCCAAACTAGGTGATGTCAGATGGATTAGCTGCTTTGTACCAAACAGTTCACATTACTAAAGATAAGGACAAGCTTGAATTCAAAGTTCAGAGATTCTGCCCAACATCAGTCAAATTACATGGGATGTTCAGGGGACTTTGAAGTCTAAAATCTCATCTTCATAGTCATTAGCTGTGTTTGCACAGAGCTATCATAGGTTTTCCACAGCAAACTGTGTCTTTCATTTTCCTGAAGCTATATGCCTCAGCATTAGTATGCCTCCCAACTAGCCAGGTTCAGACCAGAGACTGCAGGGCTCTCTGTGGATTGTCTGAAATATCAGAGAGGCTTATGTGAGGTGAGACAATGAGGTTTCTGTCCTTGCCACTCTTTCCCATGTCACATCTGACCATAGGGAGGCAATGAATGGTGATGAAAGGCAAACAACATTACCTCATGGGCTGAGTCCGCAGAGCTGTCTTCAAGTCTTCAACTATTTTATTTTTCATTTCTGTTTCTTCTTCATCGAAAGCATACAGAGTCTGCATCTGTTCAGAAAAGAAGATGACAATCAGGAAAGCTCGGGCTGCCTGGAAGCTAAGAGACAAGCTGGGAATGATGAAAAACAACTATTCCATCAACCCATGCAGAGGTGCCTGCCGACCTCTCACCAGGAAAGCAGTGCCTCAGCTACAAAACTGAATCCAGATGAAGCTGCTCATGTGGAATGGCAGCAGCATTGCGCTCTGCCACACCAGCTAAAATAGGGTTCTCAGATTACCCCCCAAAAATCATGCTTGCAAGTATGCCCTCAGAAAACTGTACCTAATTTGGAACAGTGATCTATGGATATGTGAGGCAAAGTGTGTAGGGAAAAGTAATTTCTTTTATTAGACTGACATGGCTGGAGGGATTTGGGGCAGGGGGGAAGGAATAAGAAGAAAAAGAAAAGAAGAGAGAGAAGAGAAGAGAAGAGAAGAGAAGAGAAGAGAAGAGAAGAGAAGAGAAGAGAAGAGAAGAGAAGAGAAGAGAAGAGAGAGAAGAGAGAGAAGAGAGAGAAGAGAAGAGAAGAGAAGAGAAAGAAAAGAAAAGAAAAGAAAAGAAAAGAAAAGAAAAGAAAAGAAAAGAAAAGAAAAGAAAAGAAAAGAAAAGAAGATGTATCAGGTTTCAAAGTATGAAAGCTTTTTCTTCAAGAGACTAAATAGCCTGCAAGTACCCCAAATTACAGTTTGTGTACATACAAGTTTAACTTTTCTCCCCCACGCAAAGTATATCACCTGATTTAAGATACTGATTTTCTCTATATACTTTGTCCTTACTAATTAGGAACATTTACTGCAAAAAGCTGGAGTGTCATAAACTCTCTGTCCCTGTTTTTTAGCAGCAGATGGAGGACTAGATTTTTCCCCCAGTACGCCGCATGAGATAACTACAGCTTGCAGTCAACTGGAATTGAAGATGCTGTGGGTCACTTTAAATTAGGGTGAGAGACAATTAGTGGAATACACACAAAAAATAAGGTTCTCAAAGTCAGACAATACCATTTAAAAAGTGGTATGTCAGGAAATCATGGTTCCAGATCTACACTCAGTGCCACTCCAACCTTGTGATGAGAAGCAAGACTCTGGAGTGCCCATCGTATATACCATCCAGGCTCACAATTTCAATGTGTGACATTTTAAGCAGTCAAGACTCAGTGCTGGAAATTGTTAGCCTATAGCTATATCTTCTTCATCGCTTTAATTGTACAACAGAGAGGATAAATGCCTCTCTTATTGGCAGGACTTCTGCGAGGTATCACTCAGTGATATGTGGAAAGCAGCTCTGAACCCCTTCTCAAACGAATAACTCGATTAAACTAGGATCATCTGTCAGGGATCTGATATTATACTTCTCTGTGGTGGAATCTGAGTAGCTACAATTATGGCTCCTTACGGCAAAATATTTAAGTTTTTATTTTACTATTCAGCAACCACCAAAGAAAACCTTCCTCTTGCTGGAACTTCCTTTAGCTCCCTCCACACACACCTCACTTCCCTTGGAAGTGCTCCCATGTTGCTTGCTTTTGCAAACCATGTGGTGCCAACACATGTTGGATCTTGAGGGTGGTCATTTGGCTACAGGCTGTTGCTGTCTTATGCTGAACAGCTGGCACAGGGAGATGTGTTTAACTCTAGGGGTCCTCTCTCTGATCCACGCTAAAGTCAAATTCACTCAGTAACAGAGCAAGCTATTTCCTGCCCTAATGGAATGACAGAGCGCTACTGATGGAAAATGAGCTGATGATGTTTTATCTTTTGCCAGCATCCTCCGACAGCCAGAAACATAAATTGAAATGCTTAAGCCAAGCTATATATGATCCCCCTCTTTGAAAAATAAACAGAAATCCTGAGCAGGCATTATGGAATCTCAATGGCAGAGTCCTGGGGTGTGATTTGGGGCTTGATTTGTATTTTCTTGGGTGACAGCCCATCTGGTCATCTTTCCTTTGGCCCATAAATGCTCCTTTGAAAGGCTCCCATTCCTCCAACAGCTTAATTTCTCCTCTGAGCCATTGTGGGGGGAAAGCAAATGGATGGTAGGAAGGTGCTCAACAGTATTTTGTTCAGAGTGAAAAGGCTCATTTCCAAATGAAACAAATACAAATAATCCTGCCTTTACAACAGAGGGTGATTATAGAAAAACCCCTTTTCAAAAGCTGCAGGCAGCCAAGAACCCTGCATTTCTCACTCCTGTGCATGGCCAGGAACTCAAATCCTCATGCCCTCTCTAAAGAGAGACTGGTCACACATTTGTATTATGAAATAGCTTTCTCGGCAAGAGTTATAGAAAACATAACTGTCCCTGGGAGACAGAGGGGAGGGAATTGTCATTAGTTGAGGCTGGATTTCATTATTGTGGCTGACTGATGAATTGCTTTCCTGAACTACAAACTGCACTCGAGGACTAACGTTTGCTGTGCTGAGGATGTAGCCAGTTACTGTCAGTTAACCAAACATACCAGGAAGAGGTAGCAAAATAGTGCCAGGTGCTTATCTAGTTCCTAAAAAGTGGTATCCAGAATGCTCTTTTTTACAAGCATATTTTGCATATTTCATGCTTCCCAGATTAAGTGCATCATCCAGGAAAGTATAGCATCCAGTTACTTGATTTACCAATTTGAAAAAATTCACAAATTTCTGAAAACAGCCATTCATATGGAATTTCACATGTAAAACTTCAGGTAGTCCAAGAAATTACTTTTAAAATTTGGCTCCATTTAAAATGAAATATTTTAGTCTTTTAAAAGCACAGATTAATTCCCACACCTTGTACTAATGGCTAATCATTCTCCTAAACTGCTGGGAAGGAAAGTACAGGACCATAATGACAGTACATGTGAGAAAAAGAGAGAAAACAAGAAAAAAGAAAAAAAAGAGCATGAACTAACATCAGCAATACACACTATGATGGACCTAGTTTTACTTAACAGTCTCGCACAAATGAAATTAAAGAAAGAAGCAAATAGAATAGTGAAAAAAATAACCTGGATATTCTGATTTTTCATTATAGTCCAAGATCTTTCTTTAGATCTTGTATAAAATCATGGTTAACAATGTGTCCTCATTATTGAAATCACTTCCAGCTCATAAACAAATACAAGTAAAATTACAATCCAAAATTTAGTACAAAAAATACTATATTGCATGCCTCTTATGTCATACCTGAACAATACTACTTTAAAAGATTTCTTCAAAGCAAACAAGTCAGTTGAAATTCTAGATTCATCATATCCATAACTACATTAAGGCTGAACTAAGAGAATAAACTATGAATAGTAAACTATTAATAAATATAATGCAAAAAACCCTGACCTTTTAAGCAAATAAGTTTAAAGTAACACAGATGTCACCCAACCCAGATGGAAGAGAAAATTGTCATCCACCTGATAAATTCTGCTGAAAGATATCTATTTTTAATGTTCTGTGTAGCTGCTGTGCCCTGAACAAATGCTTTCTCAGTCAAGGAAAAGTGCCTGGATACAGCTGTATTTATTAATTTTGACTCCTGTCTCATTCTGTTGACTGAGCCATCTCTCCAGAAAAGCTGGATCTGCAACTACTGTTCACCTGAAAGTCTCTCTGTGGAAATGCATTCACAGCCAGGCTCATAAAAGCAACACAGCGCTCTCAGAAGTTTTCCTCCCTGGTAACATGAGGGTTGTGTTTATTTATGCTGCCAAGCAGAGAGTATCACAGGGTGAGGAGGGCAGGAGAAGCACAGGAAGGTTTCTTTACATCTGATATTAACAAACCAGCTGCTACATTTTTAAGAAAAGAAAATTTGTGTGTTGATGAATCAACAGAAGATGACAATGACCTGGCTAATGGAAGTGGTCTTTGATTGTGGACATGCAACCTGCCCACAATCACCAGTATTATCTGTAGCACATCAGAGGCATCAGAGGACTGTGCAAATTTGGAGGCTGCTCTTTCTAAATGAGACATCACTAGCAGCTGTCCCTTTCTGTTGGTGACTGATCTACAAGAACATCTTCCAATGATCTATTTGGTCCCTTCCTTTCAGTGGGGCTTCCTGAAGGATGGGACAGGCCCTCCACAGGAACTACACGCTGCAGAGTAGTGAAGAGATCCAGTTTTACTGTCATACACTCCTGTGAGAATTGGGTCTAAAATGGGTTAAAATCTAAAAAGTCACAGCAACAGAAACCATTGTGGGAACAGAACTGTGCCTAAAATGTATGGTTCTTTGAACTGGATCAAGAATTTGTGACCTGAAGTGCTTCCTAACATAGTGATCTAAGGTTACAAGTAGGGAAAATCAGACTTGTCAGGAATCACCACATTGCTCTCCAGCAAAATCTATGAGGGACAGATATGATAGGTAATGCTGCAGTGGGTCTTCTGAGAAAATGATCCTTGTGCACAGGGGCCTTGGCCTGCTGAAATGTACAGGAAGATATTTAATGATATTAACAGGATATCTGTTTCATCAGAGGGTAGGGAAAACATTTTTGCCAAGTCAACATATATGAAAAGAACTTCATAATTAAACAAAAGCATATAGAAAAAGATGTGCAAGCCACATGTAAAAAGATTCTTAAGCAGTTAACTCATAAGACATGCAAAGATTAAATTTTATTAAAAAAAACCAGGACTTAAGGCATTTAAACTAACGCTTCTGTGATTATTGCTACCATTTCAAATCTAATACTTCTTGCAGTATTTATAATTAAAATATTGCAATACCTGATAGTGCCTAAGAGACATAAACTGAAATAGAATAGACAGTGTCAAGAAGCAACATGAAACATGTTTTTCTTTCACCACTTCTGAGCCAGCTCCACTTGGATGCAGTTAAAAAAAAAGAAAAAAAAAAAAAAAGGAAAAATTCTACCACTAAATTTAGGACTGAAATTATAAGGGACCCAAAATAACCATTTGGAAGTTGAGAATCTCAAAGGTCTAAATAATAATGAATAGAACATGCCTTTTAAAGTGTGTTTGAGCTGGTTATCAGCTGCATTACTCCATTTTTCCGCTGATACAATTCCTGTGAAATCAGGTCAACTAAGTTTCACCTGCCTAAAAGCAAAGCAACTAACTGGTAAATCAGAAGTAAGGATTTTAACCCCAGTGTGTCTTCTTAATACTTCAAGCATAAGAGTAAATCATAAGGCTTAAAGCCAAATAAAAACTTATCAATCATTCAGTGCTGAGGCATGCAAACAACATTATAGGGCTGGTGTTTATTGGCGCTCTTAAAACGTGTTTAAAATTAGAAACATAGGCCAAAATATAGTCTCATTCCATGGAACTGCTCCAGATTTACAATAGTGGTGTGTACATACTCCAGGTTTTCATCAAGATCATTTAAAGACTAATCCAAAAGTCACTGAAATCAATGGAAAAATTTTCAGTAGATTCAAGAAGCCTTGGATCAGATCCTACCAGAAGTATTTGGCTCAAGTGACACTGCAAGGCTACATACTCGTTTTTTTTTTTCCTTAATAGCCTTCGTAGAGCAAATTTGTTCAGTCAGGAAATAAAAGCATAGTACCATGCCAGTCACAAAATCTCAATCTCTTTTCTCAAAACAAGTTCATATTCTTTCTGTTCCATTACTTTGCCCCAAGAAAATCTGGCATGAAGGAAGGTGATCATTTTGGTTATTCATGACTCAGAGTAAAAAGCAGATTTTATTTTATCCTCTTACAGTAAGTTATAATAACTTGTAAATCTTGCTTTTTTATTTTCTTCACTGAGCAAGTCATATTTTACCATGTGGAATGCATCAGTATTGACACATTAAGCATCCATTTAAGCATTATTTTTATGAAATTATTTTATAACTCATAACCATGACACAAAAGGTGAAGAAAAGTCTTTAGAAATCAAACACAAAAGCATATGTAAATAAACAAGGTGTGCTACCTAGGATGCTAGGAACAGAATGCTATAATCACTTCTGCTTCTGCTGGTGACCTGCTCTACTGGTGCGTCAGAGGAAGAGACATATTACACAGCTATTGAACAAGGACAATTAAATAAAGTTTTCCTCAAATATCTTGTTGGCTTGTATCTAATGTCTAAGGTGTTACAGTCCTATGTTCCTCTGTTTATCTGATCTTACATAAGTAGGTATTATCTTACATAAACAATTACCCTTTCTTTAATTCTTCTACTAAGCAAATAATCTCAGTATTATTTTATAGATTAGTTGGAATTGATTTGAAATCAGACAACAAAACAAAACTTTACCTAGTTTTCAAATAGTTGTTTTTCTGATTCACCAAATATTCTCTTGTTCTTCTATTCTTAAGGGATAAACAGGGGTCTTGGTTCCTTCTTGTCCATGATTTTGTATAATCCTCACTTACAGGCTACACTTAAGACTCTTCTTGGAAAACTGAATTATTTTACCTCTACATGGCCCAAATGACACACAGGTCTCCAAAAACACTAACTGCAATTAAAAGTACAGTTCTGGAAAAAGATACTTTCAGCTGTCAATGTTTCAGACTGGCTAGCCCTGCCAAGACACAAGTATGTATGTGTGCATGCACTGAAAGCTAGCTTTATGTTAACATTCCTCAAAATTTCCAAAACAGGGGTCATAGCTGAACTACCTTTGTGCTTCAACAACACTCAAGAGCATGACAGTCTCTTCAAGATCATTGTGGTCTACTGCAGTTTAAAGCCAGCTGAATTGTACAGTAATTCAAAAAAGACAGCCATTTTTGCCTCTTCTTTTCAGGACCAGTGCCAATGAGCAGAGATCTAAGGATCAGGGCTATACTTTGGGATAAGCTTCACAGCTGGCACGTTAATAATTTTAATCATCAATCTCATTACTCCAGCTCTTCATTTTCATTTCTGGATGTAATTTGATTCCGTTCAGTGTCCAGCACTGCAGAAATAAAAACTGGAAATGTTTATGGTTCTTTCTAACCTATTCTTCTGTTAGGGCAGGACTCTTTCTTAATATGCGTACTCCTTTTAAAAGTCCTGTTTTAAATCAGTCATTCACTTGGGCCAACTTTCTTCTCCTTTGGGCATCTCTTCCAAAAGAAAAACATCTCTATGATAGGAAATCATCTGTGCTTTGCAGGAAAGGTAACTTACTGCTGCCATGGAATTGATGCGGTCAATGTAGTAATCTGGCCAGCTGGTAGCAAGCTTATTAGGATCTTCTTGTTCCTGAAACAGAAAGTTAAACAACATTACACAAGCAGACTTTACAGGATGAAATGCACTGTAGAACCACTTGGGATTCTTCACTGAGCTGTTCTTTATTGTGGAATGTCCTCCCATATTCTTGTATAATGTACATAGATGTTTTTAATAGCATTTATTAAAAACATTTCTGAAAGTGTAATGTTAGCACTATCACCATGGTGTGTCAGATAAAAACAACACACTTCAGCTAAGGTTATTAAACACAGAATAACAAAGTTTGAATGG
Source organism: Nesoenas mayeri (assembly GCF_963082525.1). Classification (NCBI taxonomy): domain Eukaryota; kingdom Metazoa; phylum Chordata; class Aves; order Columbiformes; family Columbidae; genus Nesoenas; species Nesoenas mayeri. The sequence goes on along the minus strand of NC_137544.1, from coordinate 89,165,435 downwards.
AGACACAGTTATCTTTGGCATTCAAGCAGTAAACCTCAGTCCCTTAAACATGCTAAGTTTCCACGCAGAAGGTCGGCTCAGTTACAGGTAACGGATCTATATTTTGTAGCTTTGTATGACAGATCTTATATATTATTTTGCCTCTATACTGCTAGAGTGATGGTGGGATTCACCAACAAAGGCATTTAGCATCTTTCATGGAGAGAAAAAAAAAAAATCAAGTCAAGGAACCTGAAAAGAAGCTAAAAGACTGCCTCATTTTGATGTGATAAACCAAGAAGAGGTTTAGACTGGACATTAGGAAGCATTTGTTTACTGAGGCGGTGGTCGAACACTGGAACAGGCCTCCTAGAGAGGTGATCATTTCTCCAGACCTGTCAGTGTTTAGGAGACAGTTGGACCACACCCTTAATATTAATAATGTGCTTTAGATTTTGGACAGCCCTGAAATGGTCAGTCAGTTGGACTAGAACAGGTCCCTTCTGAGCTATACTATTATTCTATTCTATTCTGTTCTATTCCATTCCATAGTTAAGCACGACCTCAGAACACTCGAAGGAACAGAACAGCATCTCCTAAATTCCAGTAGGAGTGGTATTTATCCTTCTGTCTCTACCTCCCAAGTAAACCACCTGAAATCTTCTTCACTAGACTAAGCTCAATCAAGCTCAACTTCTAAAAGAAGAACCACCCCTACTCAGGAACCAATTTTTTCCTGTTCTATGGCTGCTCAATGGAAATGAGATTTCATTCTAATAAGTCTGTTTATTTCTAGATAGGTGTAATTGTCACCAGTAAAACGAGGATTGGTTTCTAGGATCCTAATATCACATTATAAACTACAAATAACTCACATTAAGACTCCTAGCATGTGATAAGAGATTGAACCACTTGATTAATCCTAAAGATGTCCAAAGATGTATAAGAATGTGTGGATTTCACCAATGTTGTCTGTGTATGTCTTACTCATACTAGAAAAGTTACACTGAGGATACACAGAACAACATCAAAAGTGTATATATATTAGAGTACCTCAGCTATTCCAGAACTGTTTCATTTAGAGATGAGAAATAGCTCTACATGTTCCCTGCTGAGCCACATGCAGAAAACACCTTAATACCTGACAAATTCCTGTCAGGTTACATACCAACACATGGCAACAATTCTGCACAAATAAAAAAATCTTAATATTTAGAATTAAAAACAAAATAACAACTAAGACTTGGATCCTTCCTTCCCCACTCTTTGTTCCACTCATCTTTCAACATGCAAACTAAAGGAATATCTCCATTCTTGATAATGACAAAACAGCTTTGTCCCCATCTAGCAAAGGATTGCAATACGGACAGATCCTGCACAGACCATAACAATTTATTCAGCCCTTGCAGTCAACTGAACAATTAAGAAGAGCACATTTAAACAAAGCAGCATAGAGTAGACTACTGCTGTATGAGAGGTTGACCAAGTGGTAAGAGATACATACTACATCCACAGTTGCTATGCACCAACCACCTCACAATAATAAACAGTGAATTAAAAACAAGGTGACCTTTCTCAAATTAAGTGGGAAGTTTTTCTGCTTTTCCTTCCTTTCCTCTTCTGACCACAATCAGCAGGAATCTGATAGACTCAAATCCTTGTCAAATGGCACATTACAGAAATATGCAACTCCCTACCAATAGCTAGTTAGAATTGCCACACCACATGTTACTGGCAGTCTGCCTTTTGCTGCCGTTTTCTGTGTATAATATCTAAGGCATCGACATACCCCTGGTCCATTTACAATCCCTGACAGCAATTCCACACTCGGCCAACCTTAAACTCCTGTGCAAAAGTCAATATATGACCTTGCTGATGGAAAAATAAATTAAAACACAAAAGATAAATACAGTATTATTTTTGTAAGATAATCTTATCATCTCCAAAGTGAATGATAGAGATGGGGAGCTACTCTAGAGGTAGTGAAGTAAGGTCATTCTGCAGGGAACAACGTTGAGCCGCCAATTGCAGCTGCAAGGTGTGCTCACATGCCCTTCTGAAATTTTTCTCTGTGTAGAATTATAAAAGTCCAAGTGACAGCTGTAATTGTTTCCAGAGTACAGGTGACAAAATCATTGTCAGAACAGGAAATATGTATGTTCCATGTACTTCTCCTGCCTCTATTCTGGTCTCCAAGTAAATAACAAAGACATGAAAATTAAGGACTGCCTGGATCTATCCTTCATATCTGAAAATGAGCTACATTTTTTTCCTTAAAATTCTTTAGGTGGGGGAGAAGTATAAATGTTGGAATGTTGCAACCAGCCTTTCCAGATGTCTGGTTTAGACACGCAGGTTGAAGAGCACCAGGATAGATAAACTAAAAAAAATTAGAATTCTAAATAATTCCCTATTTGAACCCAAACCATTAGAAATTTCACAATTAGAACCAAGAAGAAGAAAACTCTGATCCCCTAAAATATATCTGTATATATGGTTAGCTTGGCAAATGACATAAGGTCCTTAGTATATTCTGCTTTTGGCCGTTCTCTGTCCACTAAAAATTGGTCTGAACTCTGCAAGTCCTATGCTTTGGCTTGTTTTTAATCAGAATTGGAAGAAAACTGGTTTCAGTGGAACACAGCAAGTGTCAGCTTTTTTCCTGAACTAAAGCTTGGACTGAAGCTGTACATTGTTGAGGTTTAAAAAATTTTAGCAGATACTCCAGTATGCAATCTCCACTTTCTGAAGTTGTTTTGGCCCAGAAGCTTGTTAAGCAGAAAAGTCCATCTAATTTCAATGGTTGTCCACAGTCCCTGTTCAGACTAGAATTTGGTGGCTGTCAAAGTGTGTTTTACTTCAACAAAATAAATCTGATCATGTACTTAAAACCTGGCATTCCATTTCCATTATGAAGCCCAAGAAGGTACTTATACTTGGGATGAACATATAGATTTTTATCCAACCCTATGAAATAATTAGGTGGTATAGTGTTATTTATAGCAATCACCTGGGCAACATTTTCAAAAGAGAGACAAGTTCACACCTGTAACAGAGTAATTGGGAAACAGACAAACAAACAAACAAACAAACTCAAACACAAAACAAAAAAAAACCTAAAAACATTTAATTGCTTAAAGTGAGTTCTGCCCATGATAAGAAATTACTGTGCTGTGTTTCCTTTCACAGAGAAGAATATAAGTCAACAACAGAAAGCAATTTGGCTAGGGTGGCGGGAGTTGAGGTGGGGGGGAAGTGCAACAACAGGGTTCTGGGTATCTTTGTTTGGTTTGGTTTTAATGTATTCAGGGGTTTAACTCTCAAATAAAACCTCAGAGAAAACTGCAAGGCAACTTGATGATAATGGCAAAACTCTTCCACTGCTCCAGGAGACACAGAGATGGGGAATAAAAAAAAGTGCCAAACCAAAAAACACGACTCTAATATACAAAGCCACATAGGTATTAAAAGCTGGAGACAATAACCCATCTGTATAAGGGAAAACATTAGCTGAAGGAATCTATTAAAGTAAAGCCTTCTTTTAGCTCCTTGAATAGTGTAAATATTACATTAAAAAACAGACGTCAACTTGTGGACTTTATAAGGGGCCATATCATTCTTCACTGGAGTAACAACTATGTAACTGCTGTGAAAACAGGATCTTGATACTATACAAGCCTGCCATACAGCCAAGGTATTATATAGGCTTTGACACTAATTTGGACAGGCTCCATGCCTTGATGGAAAGTGGAACTTATGACTTCATCCCAAATAGGACTTAATGGAGTTCTGCAAATATTTGGACCATCTGAACCAATTAAAATGAAACAAAATAAACCAAGTATTGTGTGCACAGCTCAGCTGATCCTGAAAGCCTTTTTCTGATTCCTGGGAGACCTGATCCATTGGGCATGCTGTTCTCTAGAGAGCAGTGACCTTTAGTGGATGCTATGTCAGTGGACAAGCATTTGCCATAAAAGACTGCCGTAACAGGCATAATCAAGAATTATAGACTACTGTCTTTGTTGCAAAACTTTGTAGAAAGAAGTACCAAACACTAGTGTTAGAGAAATTGTGTGAAAATGCCAGATATTCATGGCTGAGTGGACCATGAAAATGAAAGATGCTGTCTATATAGTGGGTGCTTCTTTCAAGATGGTTTCAGTCTTGAAAAAAACAGTGCAGGGGAAGCCTGAACAGTAACTCTCTGCACCGAAGCTCTTTTGTGGTGAGCATGGGGTTTCAGTTTCCAGTGATGACACATTGGTATTCTACTCTGCACCAAAGGGAACCAAAACAACGTTGAGCAGTTCTCTGGAATGTGTTCTGTAAATCTGAGCATGTCAAAGCATTAATAAATGCATCCAAAAAATTAGCAACTTTCTATCACTTCTCTCCTGCAGATGGAGACAGGGGGACATATATGGTGACATGACAATTTAAACTCATCCAGGAAATCACTGGCAAAGTTCGGAACAGACACTGAACTGATGCTGAATCCAGCTGTCTCTTATTTCCATCATTATTTAGATCAGGTTGTTTTTATGTAATGTAGACAAATCCTAAATCCCTGGGACCAGGAGATGCTCAGCATACTTGGGTGTCCAGCCATTACATGGACTTTGTCGCTACTTGCACACACTGCCCTGTGACAAATTGCCAAGGCTGATGACTCAAGAAGCCGTCTAACATGCAAACTAAAATAACACTTCCTACTTGAACAGATGCAAGTATACATCATATGTTATAGATGTCATATGACAAGAATGGGTGTTATTGGGGTGACATCCATTCATTGGCACCGTCACTTCCTTCTCAAACCCATCTCTTCAGACCTGCAGCCAGCTGGCCTTACTGCTTTGCACTGTTCAGAGCAGAATGGGAACAAGCCACATATCCAGTGCTGCAAAATGTGTGTTTAAATTCTTTCTTGGGCAAGGAACCATGATACCATTCATTGAGCTCCTCTCTGTATCAATAAAAACAGCGTGAAAACACAGATGAAGAATATGAAATGAGGTTATGGTAGTATAGAATCCTGTTCCAGAATGTTCACTGTACCATGTCCAGACACTGCATGCTCAAGTTTATACTTGGATCACAAAGAATTGCATTTTCCTGCAATAGCCACATTAAGATTAGTGTGGTTCTTCCTCTCAACAGTCTGCCCACATCATTCTAGTGCCTCACAGAGCAGAAGAACAGGTTATTTTAGCTGGCATGAAGGATCAGCATCATAACATAGAGTTCAGAAAATATAAATCATGGAGTTCAAGGCATTACAGGAAACTAATACTTTTTAAGGAAACTGTGAAATATGCTAATCATTCTTGCTAAGTCTCTGTATTTTTTTTTTCATTTGTTTGTTTGTTTGCTTGGTTTTTTATGCCCGTTCAATGAAACTTTAACTTTTAACATGACTTATGTCAATTGAGATTAAAGCTTTGCTGAATAAAGGTTCTCTCCTCCTGGATAAAGACCTCTCAACACTCTGCAGAACAACTTAGCTGGTAAAACGTTCATCTAAGATGTGTAGGATTCAGACTCATGTCCGTGTTCTGTTTCAAACTGAGGTGCATGACCCTGGCTCTCCACATGAATATTTTGGCCACTATAAACAAGGTGGGGGTTTTGTTTGCTCAGAAGGTGGCAGATAGTTATCACTCGTGCTTCATTTCCCACAAATGTTACTCTTCTCTCTTCAGATACTTTTAAAAAAGAATCAATTTATCGCAACATCTGCTATTAATGCTGAATACAATACAATCATGTAACACCTTGCACTCTACACTGTCAAAGGTCCATGAAGAAATTAACATATTAGGTTTTTCAGTCTCTCAGTGAGATCACCAGAAACAGGGCAAATGGGATGCAGACAGTTACACTGTTCCCAGTTACACAGGGAATCTGTAACACAGCCAAGAACCAATCCTCACTGAATTTGTACCACACTCTCATCCAAATCACCATTCTCCCTTTTTTCCACGATGGATTTGCTGACTTTTCTTCACTTTAAGGAGAAGTTTGGCTTTCAGAAAAACTTCTACCTGTTCATTAACACACTGTTCATCCTATTGGCTATGTCTCAGTTCAGAGCAGCCAAAGTTGCATAAATAAAAAGCACTTTCATTAAAAGCACAAAATGTGTTTTATCTACTGCGGGATGAAATGCCAATTTAGAAGTGGAGCTAAAAAACATCTAAGCTTTTCAGACAGTTTACACCTCCAAAAACCAACCATGTCCCAAGAGATGCTAATTTTGAAACAGGACAGACCACAGGACTGAGCCATTCACTCGACAGATGCGGTCACTGCTCCATTTCTCAGACTCCATGACTAGCATTTACACAAATGTTCTCATAGTTTGGGGGAGGGAGCTATATCCAAGCCTTTTAAGCACATTTATCCAGAGTGAGAAAAACAAACATTACATTTCTCCCTGGAATGAAGCTATTGATGTGCAGACAATAATCCTTCTGCCACAAAAGCAGTCTACTGTATAACTTATTAAAATAGAATATTCATCAATTACCAGCTGGAGCATGCAACTGAGGAGTTCTAATTGCCTCTCATAATGGTCACATATAGCCATACATGCTTCCAGTTCACTGGATTACGACACAGGAATATTTTACCTAACAGACCACAGGGTGGAGGGGTTGGTTTGTTTGTTGATTTTGCTTCATTTAGCCTGGTCTCTGTCTTGCCGCCAGTAACTTAACAGACCTAATAGTGACCTCTGATGCTGGTTACCAACCAGCCTTTCAAAGAAAGAATCAAAGGCTTCAGATTATTATTCATATCACAAAATGCCTTATACTGCCAAAATGTGGAATGCACTGCCAGAAAATATAACAAAGTCTAAAAGCATAAAAGTGAAAAAGGGATATATTTATGAAGAATGAGGATTCCTTCTTGGAAATCTTTTCATAATACTGAGAGAAGCTTCAATGCTGCCGAAATTCACCAGCCTTTAGAAATTAAAATGGACTATCAGTCATTTTTGAAAGATGGTTTGCTCTACTTCAGGTTTGAAAACTTCCCAATAAATATATGTTTTCTTTTCAACCACTTATTCTATCCACCACTTTTTGCTTCCCAAGCACCCATAGATATAGCAACTCTTAGAAGTTGCACATTGTATACACACAGTGTGTCATTTCCAACCTCATCTAACACTCAAAGCCACTTCAAATTAATTTCTTCTAATTGATATCAGTCTAATGGAGATGAAGGCCATATTTTTATTTTGTATCTTCCAGAAAATGTGCCAGATCCATTGCATACAGACACAGAGATACATAGTTTCTCACTGACAATGGACCAGAATGCAATGCTCGGCAGGTTGTTGGTGTGATGTTATGAGTTGAAGATAAGAATTAACATTTCTGAAACCTCACAAGTCTCAACCACTGATTGTAATGAACTGTGCAATTGTAGTGTTTAAACCAAGATTAAGTTTTGCAATAACCATGTCTGGCACGAGACTTAATATAGACTACTGATGGAGAGAATCCCATTTAAGGAACTTAAGTTATAGCAAGGTTGCATAGCACACTTTCAGTTTTAAGAACCATTCTTCTCTTCTCTTGCCCCTTCTGCTGTTTTTTTATCATTCCCCTCATTACAGATGCATGTAAACCTACAGCCAGCACTGACTCCATCAGGCTTCTCTTCGCATTTACAGATCATACAAGTGTGCTTGTACCTCTTCAAACGTATTTAGCCCTTTGATACAATGGGGATCCCACCATCACCAGGCATTAATTTATGGGTATAGTGCAGTGACCAAGAAGACAACTTGTCCCTATGCTTACATAACTATTTAAACATACAGATGAAGTCACACAATTATCCAGTGCACTCAGCTCTCAGGACAAAGCTTACTTGCCAAATTGACGTCTACTGGTATTACACATTGTTCCTCCACTGAATGTTTTATCTTTGTTATGGAAGTTGATCTCATGTTGGATATGTTCTCCTGATTCTGTTGCTGCCTAAATATTATTCTGTTCTATAGCTGAAGTCCATACTCATGTTTAAAACCTCTTATATGGTCTACTTTTCACAAGCTCCAGATCGATCAACTGATATTTTGGAGCTGACAAGCGTATAATCTAAACAATGAGCTGCCAATAAGGCAATTAATTAATTCCATGCCCTTCCAATGAAGCAGTTCTTAGGAGCCTACCTTCCTTCAGCCCATTCTGTGTACCTTTTTTGGAGGTCCACTATGGAAGATCCTACCATTCAGGATGTGAGTTCATGATCATTCTACTTAGGGAGTCTTCAGGAGAAAACAAAATGTTTCTCATGGACACAGCCTGTTCTCCAGGTGCTTGGCTGTGGACTTAGATTATATTCCTGAACCACAGCTCTGTCCCCACAAACCTGTGACAAGCTTGAGGACAGGGTCAAGGTTCTACAGTAATTCCTGTGGCAGGTGAAGCCCATGATCTGACACTGTCCCAAAAAATCCAAAGCAGCAGCAGCACAACATACTCTATTGTTTCATTATCATCCAAGCTCTGCATTGTCCCTACTACTTTTGCCTCTGTGTTACATAGAAGAATTGTGTGCACATTTCCATTCTAAATAGCATAAACTCTGCTCAGCTTAGAGTCGATATGCTGTGGATACCAAAAAAGGACATTTCCTCACCCATCCAGCTTACCATGTTCCAACAGCACTATATTCACCCGTATCTCTATGCCACTAGTATTTATGTCATTTGGATCGTCTCCTTCCTTGCCTCCTTTCCTCCTCCTCCTGATATTCCTTAGGCAATGTGAAAAGCTGCAGAAGAGCCCAGCTTGCGTAACTGAGCCTCCTGTCTGCCACAGGAGTGCCACAGAGTTTATCTTTTTGTCTTACTCTGTTTATCTCCAGCAAGCAACTGCTTACAATCTTTTCTAAAGAAGATGAAGTCACCTACCATTCATGGCAATCACCCTGCATGGTGCTTGATAATAGGAAAGAAATGTCACTAACCATGCTCAAAGACACATGGAACTACCTAGGACACATGTGACTAGAGCTAGCACAGCTATCTAGGTCACAATGACTAGAGCTATCACAACTACCTAGGACAAGTCCTTCTGAGAGCACACACAGAACTTGTTACTGACAAACTCTAAAAGGTTTATCTTCACTGTCCACAACACATCCACTGTCTGTTTTTCCAGTGACACTGCTGCTTGTTCCAGTTCACTTCTGCCATTTACAAAGAGTGATGATAGTTGGATGGTCAGAGCAGACACATATTTTCTATTTGTCTCCCTCACTTAACCCCAGTCACTATTGAAAAAAACAGTAAAGTTAGGAGCTGTTGGGCAGGTGAATAGAGGTAATAAATACAGACTGAGAGGAACATGGCTTCTAAATTGCTAATCCAATATTGGAGTGTATAGTTCAGTTGCTTTGTCTATCTTTCACCTTTCCATGCACTCAGGTAAAACTGTTTTCTTTCTTTGAGCCTTCATTTCTCTTGCCTATTGCATCTGCAAAATGTTTGGGATGCCAGGTGACTTTCAACAGACGACTGAATAATATGGAAGACAATGTGTTTTTCACCTTGATTCAGATGTGTAGCTGAAACAATTACAGATGACTGTAAAGAAAACTAAATAACTCTTCGAAAGTGTAGAAGGAACTTTCTTACTTCTCTTCATGGCTGTCACTAGATCCTGGCAACAATTATTTACTGTGTCTCCTTCTAAACTTTCCATTGAGAAAACAGGTAATTCAGCAGCTCTTTCTGCTCAGTATTCACTAGCTTTTGAAAGGCTGGTGAGCATTCAGTGAAATTCAGAATTCAGAGAAGAGTGAGCCCTAGTCTGTGCCAAATCTGCTTCTCACATACCAGAGAAATATGCTAGTTATTTACATATTCTTTGCTCTTGCTTATCCACCTAAGTCTAATCTGAATGGTGAGAACTGCATCGTACACAGTATATACTATTATTATTTGCATACCATCAGCAGGACTGACACATACTTGAATTGCGGAGACTCAGAACTTTTGCAAGAGGACAGGCAATCACAGAACATTATCCAGTGGCAGCAACTAAATCACATAATCAGCATTTACATGTACTTCCCATAGAGCAGAATTGGATTGCTCACCACTATTTTTGTTCCTTAAGTACAGCAAATTACAGCATTTTCGTAGGATGACAGCTGGATAAATGTTTTCTTTTTTCTTTTTTTTTTTCTTTTTTTTTTTTTTTTTCCCATGGTGGGGTCAAATCTGCTACCACTGAGTTCTCCCAAGCTCCCACAGAATGCAAGCCAAATGCGAAATACAGCATAAGGCATTATGTTGACAATTTTCCAACTATCACTCTGTAACCTCAGGATTATTTTGGGCTTCATTTTCGAGAAGTGTTGAGTGCTAACTTCAACTGGAACACTAGTAGCACACCTGAAAGACGCAGAACTGCAAGATGGACACCCAAATTCTACATACTCAGAATATTTTGAGCAATACCATGGCAAGTTTATGGCATTTATGTCTTCAGCAATCTGAGCAAAAGAGCTGGGAAGGCAGCAGCTAACCTTTCTTGTGGAGAGAGGGAGGGAGAGGGAGGAAGAAACTAAAAATATTGCATGCTGTTCCCACGGGGGGTGGGGAAAAGAAGACTTTTTGATTTTACAGGAATAAATACATAATTTCAAGGCCCTGACACAAAATAACCTCTTATACCAGGATAAATAAATGAGTCTGTAACTGTTAGCATCGCAGAGTGGAAAACTTAAACTAAGTAAAATGAAAAATTTGGAAAAACTTCTTATCTCATCTTATGTCTGTTACAATGTGGTCTTTTAGGTATCACAATTCCAAGCTGTGATAATGGTATATCAGCTGAAATGTACAAGCATTTTTGCCTCCTTGACACCAAATTCATCCTTTAAACCACTACAAGAGTGACTCCAAGAAAAAAGAATAATTTTTAAGAGGAATCTCTCACATCATTAAGTCTACTATATTGTTTCTCAAAGTAACCACATTGAGTGGAGTATTTGCTATAGAAGAGAATGTATCAAGGAAAAAAACTGTGAAGACAGAATTACAGAAACTTAATGTCCAATATTTCTTCTCAGGTATGCTGACCTAGACAAGGAATAGGGTCAACATCAACCAATTTATATTTATGTAAGATGAGGAAAAAAAGCCTAAATTCATTATATGGAACTATAAAAAAAATGAGATGATGTCTTATATGAATCTCAAGTTTTATTCTTCTAGCAAGAAAACATTCTCTGCATGAAAGGGTGTAGAAGGAAATGTATATAGCTTTAGGCTTTGTTTTACACTGTATTAGCCATGTTGCCCAAATTTGGGAGCTACTACTTCAGCCTGCAACACACATTAACACGTGCCATTAGTCAAATGGCTCTTTCACACTGAAAAGACCCAATAAACCAATAATCAGGAAGTGTATGTATTTGATGCAATAGTTCCACTCTTGTTGCATTTTGTTGTTTCCTATTATGTCCCGTGCTTGTCATAAGCCAGAGTTTCTGAATTTACTGCCCTAAAGCCTACTTGCATTTATAACAGAATAATTTTTGAAGCCATGCGCCTGTCTTACATACCTAGACTAAAGATACTGGAATGGCCCAATGTCAGCATCAAGCTAACAAATCATCACAAACATCTGAGCATGAAGTCATTCTGTTAACAGAAAAAGGAACAGATGCTGGTGGGAAAAAAGCAAGTTAACTCCACAACTGCTGGCATTTTCCAACCATCCATCTGATGGAATGTCGCGGTTTGCAAAGGGAAACATCCTCCCACTGTGACTTACCAGTGTTATGAGATTTCCACTGAGCCATAGGCTAACCGAAAGCAAGTCTATTTTCAGAAAAGTCATTTGAGAAATTCCACATCTCAGACGGTTTCACCAGCAGCATCCTGAGCTAAGGAAGTCATGTCGTCACTCAGACCAAAAGCAACCATGGATCCCAGGCACTGTGAAGGAACTGAATAACATCTTCTACTTCAGCCTATTTCAAGAACTTGGTCTCATAGCCATAACACAGAAAACAGTAGGTTGCACAGAGCCTTACTGTTGCCCCCTTTCTTTATAGGGTCATACAGCTGCTCTTCTAGTTTGATTTATGTTCAGTTCAGTGAATCACAAAAAAAGTTCAGAATGGAAATGGCCTTGGGCAGAAGAGATCTGCTAAAAACAGAGCTAATTTCAAAGTTAGAACTGGTTGTTCAGATCATTTTCAAAGTTTGAATACTGATTTAAATTATATTGTTAACTGAAGAGCTGAACTCCTGCTACAAACTTCTAAAGCCTTGGTAGGAAGAGGAACAATTTTCTGATGCACTGAAGACTTCAGATAAAGTCTAATTCTCCAGCTCCAATGTGGCTTTGGGTGGGCTTTGCTCTATGATTCTGTGATCATCAGATATCCTCATAATTTAGCCAGCAATACACTTGCACTAAGAACTCCAAGTCCCATACAGCTTCTTCAGTCTCCTACTGTCAATCAACTGCTTTTTCTTTTAGGTTATCACATGTAACTGTGTGTTTTTCAGACTTCCCAGGTGAAGAGCGTAGAAGCCCTCCACCACCTGTCCTCCCCCTAAACACTTCATGAAAAGCTGGGAGAAAAACTCTCATGAAGCCACATCCAAGCACCATCAAACTGAGACTCCGTACAAATGGCTTCTCAAATACTGCAGCAAATCATCTTGTGTGTTCATGTCTGCTGCTCCCAGATACAGCCTGTGGAATAACAGCTTTAAAGAAGGGAACTTATAAAGGACACATTATATGCTCCTTATAGCTATAAATCCATAACCAAAACAGTTTAATATTTCAAATCAATAACAGACTCAAAGAGTATTTCAAAGAGGAAAAAATACTGCAAGATAGAACGGGAAACAATACAACTTCAAACCACCCACTTCATATATTATGAGACAACCACATGCTTTGGCACTCTTCATACAGAAAGGATGAACCCTAAAGGGCTTTCATAGCTCAGATCAGACAATACAAAACCAAAAACTCACACTCAGACAACACAATGGTGTGATCTTCATCTGTTATATTGTATCACTAAATAAGACCAGATGAAAATCCATTTTCTCCCTTCTGTAGGGGATATCTATCTTCCTCTGAATATCTCCATGTATATCTCCTGCTTTAAAGTAGGAACCCAAAGAAACAAACTTTCCTACAACAAGAATTGCAGTCCTCCTACCTAAATATAACAAATGTAACACAGCCTCCTGTTGTTAGAGCCTCCATGTGAAGACTTAAATGCAAATAAAAGACCTCAGGGTTTTGGAAGAAAAGCCCTGCTAGTTCACTTTAGCTGAGAAATAACTGCTTCTCTATCTTAACCAATCTGAAACTACACTTCATGGTGCAAAAACACATAACAGAGCTACCCTAAAACGAACAGTAGGTGCAGGAAATTTCACTCACTTCAGTAAGTTTTTCCCAAAAGCAAGGAGGACTCCAGGTTTTGTATTTGCATCCATCTTCTGTTCCATCCCTGGTAGGCTAAGGTAATTATATCAAAAGCTACAAAAGCAGCTTAGATTCCTCCTGCATTTTTTTTTTTAATACACACACACACATCTATATATGAATGTATATTATACATATTAATTATTTTTTCTATTTATATCTTTATCAGGAGGATGAATCCAAAGTATTGAGTGAATTGTATTCATTGGAAGCTGGAACTGTAGCTGGGTTTCAAGCAGGGTTTATGGCAGTAATACAGCGTGGGTTTGGATTGGAAATTTTGCTTAGAGTTCTCCAAGAGTCTGGAGGCAGGTGTGGGCATGAGGGTGGACAACAGAAGTATCTTACACTACCTATATCCACCTGCACAATATTAAGCTATACTTTTTCTGGTGACATAAAAAAAAATCCCAAACCTGACATGTAGACACTATCTTCGTTAATGTTAGAGAGCCAGCATGGGACCAAAGTGGAAGTTTGTGAAATAGAGCTGCAAATGGTATAAAAAGACTGCAGTAAAACTGCCATAAGTTGAAGTCTTACTAGAATTCCCATGGACATTCTGAAGCTTAATATACGGCTGGATGCAGCCCTTATGTTAGAAAAGGGAGCAGAACAGAAGGTGATGCAGCAGTATCTGCTGCTTCTTTGTGGGAGAGGTGTAAACCTTCTCCAGAAGGGTATCTGGGCTGCAGCTCCACTGGTTTCAGCATTGACCTGTGACCTCAGTCCAGAGGGCTTGGACTCCTTAATGATGGTGTAATGCAGAAAAGTGCCTTCCATTCCATCCTTCCTGCTCCTTACAGTGAGCTCTCCCAAGTCTGGAGACTTCACCACAAAATCCATTCCTACAAGAATACCTTAGAAGACAGATAGGTGCAGCAAGGAGAAAGGATGAACAGTGATTAAAGTGAAAATATATTCAGATTTTTAAGATACTATCTTAAAGGAAAAGGGAAGAGTTGTATGCGGCCAAAGCATGTGTGTATATAGTGCGAGTAAAAAGTGGGAGAGGATGGCATGGCCAGAACGTTGCCACAAAGCTTCCTAACTTTGCTACTCTTTCTTTCAGACAGAGAGAAATGCATTTATATATAAACACAATAATGACAAGGTTTTGAAATTATACAACAATTTAAATCAAAGACTTTGAACCAAGGAGTTTCCTGACTCTATTCTCATATTGTTTAGTAGTTCTTTTTATTAATCAGGCAGATGAAATATATAATGGACAGATAATAAAAAAAAAATTGCAGGGGATGGAATCATACAAAAATTCTCTGTTCTCAATATTGACTATTACAGGGTATGGTTCAGAAGATTTTCCTCAGAATTTCTAAAGCCTGTTTTGTTATTGTGGAGAAGCCTTTCTCTAGATCTGTTTCCCATAACAGACAACCTATAATCAATTTAAGGATTATAAGAATGTACTCTTTTTTTTTTCAGATGCCATAAATGCCTCTTTCCAGAAAGTTGTAGTGCCCTGATTATTGCTCCACTTCTCGAGTCTGAATAATCTCCCTTGAGTAGGCAAAGCACAATTAACTCAAAGCAGCTATTCTAGGGTACAACTAAAATCAGATGAGTACAAAATAACCCCAAAATACCTGGAAGACATCAACATAGTTATTAGGATTGAGTTTTTTGTTGCTTTTGTTTGTTTGTTTGCAGAGAAACTGTATGATACAGCTAGTTCAGTTTCACTGTACTTTGGAAAGAAATTTGCTACTAATATTTCCCTCAAAGAAACACACAGAAGTAAAAAACAAAACAAACCAAAAACCAAACCAAACAACAAAAAAAACAACCAAACAAAACCACTCTTAACTTCTTTAACTCTGCAAAATGTGTGTGCTTCCTACTAAAATCTGCTCAACTGAAGGCTTACAAATTAGTCTCTGGAGGCAGGAAAGGCCATAAAAACAACTTGATTTATTTTCCAATAGCAATAAGTCTAAGAACCTGTAGGATTGTATGGAAGGCAATAAGCTATTGCCTGGACAATGAGGCCTCATTCTTAGAAATACAGGTTGCATCCAAAGCAATGCATGCTGAAGCAGTTAAATACTTGCATTTTCTACCCTTTGGGGGATGACATAATTGAGCTCACATTTTTGTATTTCCATATCATTATTTGATCAGTATTTAATGAGATTATGTACTTCAGTACCAGCTCCCAGTAAAAGAGCACTGAATAACAGCAGTGTTGTAAACCTTGACATCAGAAGCTTACAAACAAACACATCTGAAAGCATGGTCTAGTTTTTGATCTAATTCCTGCAAAACATATAACTAGTAGGAAATCGAGAAAATTTTACAAGAAGAAATTACAGAAATGGATTATACATATTTATGTAAATCTAAATTTCAGCTGATAATGAAACATGAAGATTATTCTAAACAAAACCAGAATAAAGTACCTGAACTGGGGGACGATACCATTATTTGCCTTCTGTCTACATATGGCTTCACTTATATAATAACTCAATATGATATCAGGAGGAGTTCATACTACAGAGAAAGAGGCAATCTAAAACATGTTGTACTGGCATTTGGGATGGAGGGTCAGGGTGCCATCAGTGGTGACAGATTAGTAATTCTTCTGATGCAAATTAGGACAACTGCATCTCTCATTGTCCACTCTGTACTGATTAATGGCAAGGTAGAGGACAACTGAGACTGAGAACACATCAACGTTTTCTGACAGAGCAGCCTTTGTTCCTTGCAAATAGCTACTCCACAAATGAGGGTGAAACTTTCACTAGAGCTGCTAGCTGAAGCTACTCCTTTAGGGAAAATCATTGGTGATTTGTTTTTATAACTAGTGTTTTCAGATATGAACCCATTATAGAATGGTCAAGTCACCAAAGCAAGCATGGCTGTATAATACGGTGGGAATGTTCCTCTGTATATACCACTCACATTCATGAAATTTCAATCTGGAACTGAATCTCTTTTGAGTACTGTGGAATGTTGACTAGCAAGCTGTGCCCCTGGGATAACTTTAAATGAACAGACATAGGTCTTCCCCCTTTTCTTCAGAAGGGCTTGGTATCAGAAACAGGTGGAATGAGTTTTTTTGATACAAAACTCACTTTGTGCCACTGCATTGGGAACAAGTACCACAGAAGATTATATCCGAAATCTAACTGCCAAGAGAAACAGACAGTGTGCCTACAGCAATGATCAATCTTGAGTTTTGCAAGTCCCTTTGATTACTTAAGATAGTCCATTAATCTCGCCACCTTTGGAGCAAATCAGGAAATCATAACCTTCCATTATATTTAGACTAAAAAAGGCATCTGAGATTAGTGATCGCAAACAGTTGACTGAACCTGCACTTCTTGACTTTCTGTAGTTCATAGTGTTTTCACTTGCCACATTGTGAAGCATAGAGACCTTGCTTCCCAGGGAACTCCAAGAACTCACCATCAGCAAGGCAGAGCACTCTGGGAACTTGTCCTAGGTGGCTGATAACATTCTGTCAAGTGAGGAATTGGGCTCTTTGTGGCTAAAATTAGATTAGAAACTCTTCAGGGAAAAGACAGGTTTCCTCTAAAGGGGAGACTGCAACGAGCTTCTCTGCCACTCTAAAACAATGATGAGAGGTGAATTAGGTAAGAGGCTAGAGAGAGAGATATATCATCACCTATCATCCCACTGCCTATGAGGAAAACAATGAATAATATTGGACAGTTAAGGTTTCAAGTAATTGAAAGTATCTATAATGTAACGAATAGACATCTGGCAACAGTATCCTGTTCCAGTTAGCACATCATTTTGGATAGCTGGAGTTCAGCTGACTGAGGTTGCACTATAAATGTATTATACAGATTTTCCAGTGTGCAGCTTCTTTAACCCTGGAGGCCTTTGAGATTCTTATATTAAATCCACTGCTTTGAAAGAAAAGAAAAAAAAAAAAAAGTGTAATGTAGTGAATCCAACCAACATATTAAATACATTAAAGCCTGAATCTTCCTGCCAAGCCTTCCTGATCCAGGAGGCAGAACGCATGGTTCTCTAAGATGTCTACAAATAGAACTTCTCTCACTAGACCTGAAAAAGCCAGCTGAACTGGCCAGCAAAAATGTAAAGCAGACATTAATCACAGCAGCTTGCACCTTCCCTCCACTTGCAAGTACCAGCAGGAAGAAGAATGCAGGGAGCACCAAAGACAACTGAGCCTGGACTGCTCTTACACACTTCCTGAATTAGCGCTGGCTCAGGGGCACTGTAACTAATTTGTCCCTATTAACTTTCCTATGTGATGCTTTTCAGACAAAAGCAACACACATGCAAAGCACTCATCCGATTGTTTTGACTGATGTTTTCTTTAATTGCATGGTATGGAAGCTAATTTTTCCCTCACCCCCTGAGGAAATAAAGGCAGCAAACACAACTTCAGAAGGACCATCACCAGGGTTTCAATCTGCCATCTTCAGTATTGAAATCTAAACATCCCCTGTTAGCTTCTGTTATGCATACTTACATACAAAAACTGATGCCCTCATAATATGACTTGCACATTTGGGAAATAAAACTAATGAACTCACCACACCTTTTCCCCTTAATATTTATTGTTAATGAATACATGCAATTGGAGTTATCATTGTTTCTGTCTGTCTGTTTCCTTCCTAGAGCAGAAAAACTTTTCCACTACACCACTCCTGTAGGAATTTCTCTTTTACAAGTTTCACAACAGTGATAACTCTTGTTAATTCACTTGGCTACCATTCTGGCAGTGACAAAATACCCAGTGTGATATATCAGCCTGTAACTTACTGCCTCTCTCTCATCAGTTTGTCAGAAATTTGAAGCACTTGAATACACGGAAATTAATAGAAGCAGACCTTCTTCACTTTCCAGTGTAATACAGAACACTTCCTATAAGCTCTGGAAGACTTGGAACTACCAGATTTTAAGATGTCATTATTATTATGTATTTTACAGATATCTGAAAAAATCCTGAAAGATTTCAGTAAGACATTTTCTATTTTAAGCAACCTACGAAACTTTAAAAAAAATTCTTTAAAGGATTTCCATGAGAGCTCTTCTTCTAGCTCAAAGGAAGCAAAACAAAGTTTCAAAGTGGGACAATGTATGGTTTTAACCTGTTAACATTCTCTTCAGAAATCACACATGCATACAGTACTTATAAGAAAGTTGTGCCATATTCATGCTGACAAAAATCCTTACATCACTTCATCGTGTTCTTGAGTAAACAGTAGATAAACATGTAGCTCAAATCTAGATGTAAATCAGTAATCATGTACATGCACACAGAATTTATTGGTAAACTACTTCAATCAGGACAACAGTAGTACCTTCTTTTTGCTGCAGTAAATCTGCCATTTCTTCTCTGGAGGGAGTGCAAACATAGCCTCTCTGTTCTTGTCTGTGAGATCCAATTCATCCTGGAGATTGCCAAAAAGAAAAACAGAAAAATAAACAGTCAACAGTTGCGTTCATAACTTCTAGTAGGTTGAGAGGCATCTGCACTAGGTATGTTGACCAGCCTTCAATCAAAAGGTAGACAACTTTGTAGCTCCCGAAGACTCCAAAGATTATTGGTTTCATATTTTTTACCTTGCTACTACAAGTTCTCTCCATCAGAGCAGAACCTATGAAGGGGGGCAGCCTGAACAACTCCCATGTCAAACTTCCATTACTAATGATTAGCCAAGGCTGGGAAAGACCACATGAAAGGTATGAACTGAAAAATTTAAAGCACTGGCTTACATGACACAGACACTCCGTAAGACTTTTAGAGAAAGGCTAAAAATTCAATACACCTTTTTCCTGGCCTGCAGTACCAGCTTGGTCTTCCACAGAAGGAGATGAGTGAAATCACTGTATCCTTCAAACAAAGTCACAAGACAGTTGTCTAGTGGCAGTAATGCCAATAGCAACTTACAAGTTGAAATCCTTCTCCATGTACTTGTCCTCTGAACCATACAGTCCCCAGCAAAAGACAAGAAGTGTTTGAGACGTATAGAACATATCTCCACACAGTGTCACATCAGGTTGAACAGACCAGCAAATTCAGTCTCTATTAAGACAAGCGAGTTCAGTGGAACACTTCTCGTTAGAGCCCAGTCAACCTAACATTTGTAAAATTAAGGGTAATGCTATGATCTGGAACTGACTCCGAACTCTGTCACAGGCTCCTTCTGGATACACCACTGAATACTCAAGCTTTGGTTTCTCTTCTCTAAAAAGTAAATAACGACAGACTCTCTTCCTATACAACATGTCCCTAAAATCAAAGCAGAAACTGCTACTTGCTCAGTGTTTATTCAGCACTGACCAGAACAAGGCTCCAATCACAGCTGCCAGTTTCAGGTGCTAACAGGAATTAAACAAATAAGAACGATTTTCACAGAAAGCAGCCTGCATGAGCAGGGGCAGATGAAGATGTCTAAACGAGAGTTTCAGCAATATGAAGACAAGCTTCCAATAATGTTTCAATAAATCACTTTTGACAGTTTTCTTTTTCCTATATATTTGAAAGTGTTTGGAGAAGTAAGTGTCCAGGGGTCCAATATCAAGATGACATTGCAGCACTAAGAATGCTGCACATGCAGATTCTGGCACCCACACTAATCTAGCACAAGCAGAGACAATACCTCTTTAACTCAGCCCAACAATGGCTCATTTGGAAAGCGTTCAGGGCTGGGAAACTTGTGAAAACAGTGAGCTAAATTGCACACTGAGCCTGGTAGCGGCTGCTGACAGATTTAAAAGTCCATAGAGATTTCAGCTGCAAAAAGGTACAAAAGAAATGCAAACAGTAACAAGGTGAGGTCAGTGCTAAGCAGCCCAAGGTAGAAGAAGCTGGAGGGTTTTCTTAAACAAGAAAAGGTTTAAAGACAGAAAAGAAAAAAAAAAAAAAAAAAAAACAAAATTTTAGCTGTGCAAAAAGAGTGCAAACCATGTGGAAATGTTTATGGTGAGTTTTCAAGCAAGGGGGCAGCCAAGTGAGGGAAGGAGTTTTATCCTTGCTACACAAAATTGGAAAGCTCAGGCCAGGATCACATTCCTGGGGAGAGAGAGAGGGAATCTACACGTAAGGTCTTAAGACAAGTGAAGGAATGCTATTGGAGGTCAAGCATGTGGGAGGGAAAGGAGGAGCAGACAGGGAATCAGAAATGTCAGGTTTGGAAGAATCACCAAAGAGGTCAAAATACACATCTGAAATGAGCTGCCTGGGCTCAGCTAAATTATTAGGAAAATTATTATTGTTTTATTGAACTGCTTAATGATCTTAGGCCTGGTCCTTTCCTGTCCCCACCCCCCCTTCCTTCTTTCTTTTAATAAAGAGTAACTAACTTGGCTTTCCAATCCATACTGCTCTTTCTGGACTCTGGTTGCAGATCAGACAAGCAGCAAAAGCTCTTCACAGAAACTGTGCACAAAACTGAACGATGATCTCAACCAATATAGTTCAAGACAACCATTTAATCAAAATAATGCTCCTATTGACTAAAACCACCCAGAGAGCAGGATGCTGACACTTAACAGCTTCTAGACACTGCCCTGGACACTGGCATAAAAAGCACTCTGCCTTCAATGGGGCCACAGGAATATGCAACCTCCAGTCACGTAATTTTGCATCCTGGTAACATGACATTCTTTTCAGGACAGAAGCCTAGAAAGGTAGTTTGAAAACATGGAAGATCCAGTGGGAACAAAGCACATCCACACCCTGCTTTATTGTTACTCAGAAGGGTAGATTAAGCCAGAAGAATTAGAAATCATTACATAAACTCAGGTAACATAGTAACAAGGAAACTGCTTCAGGGTTTCAGGCACAATGCGATCACCAGAGGCAGACCCAAACACATCTGACTGGAAAATAGCAGATAAAGGATGGATTACCTTTGCTTTTTAAACAGCTAGTGTTTGCCTTTGTTCGGAGGCAAAATGCTCCAAGTCATATGGGCAGGTAACAGGCATGAGTATTCAGTAGGGAAAGAGAATCTTCTCCAGAATGCAAAGCAGCAGTTAAGCTCTTCAACACCCTTTCCTGAAGTCAGACTGCTGTAAGTGTGCTCCTTCACTGGGAGGAAAAAAGGAATGGGAGGAACTGAAAAGGCCTACATGGCCCCCTCTACCTATATCATTGATCAAATCCTCCCCTGTAAATAACCAAGAAATCCCTGCAAAATACAAAAGGCATGAATGTTCTGGAATCCTCCAAATCATATTACCTCTCTCATTACACTCCCTTTCTAGAGAAGAGGATCAGAAGACCACCATGACTGCACAAGAACCCCCTGGATCTAGCTAAGAAAGAAGATGCCAGGTGGCCAAAAAGGCCAACAGCATCCTGGCTTGTATCAAGAATAGTGTGACCAGAAGGACTAGAGAAGTGATGGTGCCCCTGTAATCAGCACTGGTAAGGCCACACCTTGAATACTGTGTTCAGGGCAAGAAAGACATTTTGGTACTGTAGAGAGTTCAGAGAAGGGCGATGAAGCTGGTGAAGGCTCTGGAGCACAAGTCTGATGATGAGTGGTTGAGGGAGCTGAGACTGTTTAGCCTGAAGAAAAGGAGGCTGAGGGGAGACCTTATGGTTCTGTACAGCTACCTGAAAGGAGGTTGTAGCATGGAGGGTGTTGGTCTCTTCTCCCAAGTAGCAAGTGATAGGACACGAGGAAATAGCCTCAAGTTGCATCAGGGAAGGTTCAGATTGGACATTAGGAAAAAATTCTTCACAGAGAGGGTTGTGAATCATTGGAACAGGCTGCCCAGGGAAGCGGGAGAGTCATCATCCCTGGTGCCTTTAAAAGGCATAGAGATGAGGTTCTTAGGGACATGGTTTAGTGCTAGACTTAGGTTTCAGTTGGACTCAATGATCTTGATGGTCTTTTCCAACTGAAATGATTCTATGACTCCATGCTCCTGGATCAGGCAGATCTTTTTTCTATACTGACCAGCGATACTAACAGAAGGCACATACAGAAACTTGCTGCCTTGGAGTGAAGCAGGAGGAACAACAGAAAGAACAAATTTCAGAAGGGCAATTTGGCCTATGAATAGGTCATTCTGACCCAATGACAAACACAGATCTGTCAGTGCATAGAACTTCAGACCCTAGAGTTAGCTTAGTGACAGCAAGCAGCTATTGAAGGAGAAAGGACTTGCAAAGGTTGGCAGGAAAGGGGAAGAACTACAAACCCTGAATGCAGTCATCAAGGCTGGGGTTGCAGCCAAGCTAAAGAAGCCAATGTGACCAAATGCCCAGGGAGCAAATGTGAAGGGCAAGAAAATTGTTGGTCAGAACAAAAGGGGGGAAACACCCTCCTTCATCACCTATGCCAGTTTCCCAACAGCAATGTAGTAACTTCTATGCTTTGGATGAGTGGCTTGCCAGCATGACCCTGCACAATGTAACTCGGCCTCCTGGCTCCTAAAAATAGTTGAAATTGCAAGTGTTCTCATGAAACACAGATTAAAAAGACATTTGCCAGGCTGGCCTAAGGGAGATATAAGGAATATTAACTGGCGGTTCTTTACATTTCTCTCTTTTTTTTTTTTTTCTTTTTCTTTCTGAAAGACCAATATATTCAATTCACTTTTATGTGGCCTTTTTTATTTTTTTAATTTTTTTTTTACTTACAAAGATTTAATTTCAATGATAAAACATTTACAATTTACTGGAGCTGGATTGGAGTTTCAAATATTTCCAGTCCAGTTCTCAGGCCAAAAGGGAAGATGGCCTTCATTCAAAATGGCCACAACTCAATGAAATAAAAGACAGAAAGAAAGGGAACAAGAAGGAAGAATGGGTAGGAAACATAAACCCAGTATTTTGTGGGCTTTAAAACCACATTATGTGCCTTATTTTTGGGAACATTCATCAAAGTGTGAAAGCTGGATTTGATGCTGAGTAGCCATTAGCTCAATAATGATATCACTCAAAGGCCCATAAGAGCTGAATAGAAAAGCACTTATCACCTAGACTAGGCAGCACTTTTCTTAGTGACATGACATGAAATGAAATTAATATAGAGAAAAAGTAATATTTTGGGAATGTAGAAAAGCAGCTCACTTGGAGAGAGAGCCACTAAAGGAGAAGTGTTAACGCCTTTCAACATGCCTGCCCTCTAAACAAGAACCTTTAATGCCTACCAATGTCTCTGTACTGAAATGTGTATTGTATCTCCACCATTCAGTCATCTGTGGAAAGGTGTGACAGCCACAGGATAACTGCTTCTTCAGTAATCTACTTCACCTGGCTTCACAAGAACACTTATACAGTCCACAGGAATTTTGGAATTTAAATGGGGAAAACTGAAATAGTTTAAAAGGCAAACTTAGGAAGACATTCAAAGACACAATGAGACTTCCCAGTCTCAACATATCAATGCTGAAGCCACAGCAGGGGTAGGACGGTAACCTCAAGATGATATGTACACAGAGTACTAGGGCTTTAGAGCTCCAGCACCTCTTGGCTTCAAGTCAGAATGCTGGAGACCAAGGGCCCCAAACTTAGTTCTCTAGGGATATCTGGACACTGATGGGAGATTTCCTCTGCTCCAGTTTCTTATTCAACTTGTCCCAGTTCCACTGGCTGCCAGACTTCCTGGTCACCAGGAAGCTTCTCACTGACTTAAGATCAGACAGCTGCTTCATTTTGTAAAAGACAAAATATAACAACCCAAACCAACCACCCAGCTGTCAGAGGCTGATGAGGTTAGTTTTCCAGGTGTGATGTTGGTGGGTATTTTTGTGTGGGTTTTTTGTTTGTTCGGTGGTAGGGTTTTTTTGTTTTTTGTTTGTGGGGGTTTGTTTGTTTATTTTTTGTGGGATTGTTTTGTCTTCATAGAAATTAAATGAATTGTGAATAGTATTTCAAGAATGATGAAGTACAAAATCCTGACATATGTTTTGTTTAATTAATGTGGACATAAAACATTTTACCAGGAGAGAGAGATTTTGCTTATTTTTTTATGTATAGTTGGATATCTGTCTTGTTTCATCAATTTCTTATAATTTCAGTGACAGATAGTTGAGTTACACTTGGAATTTTTCTCTGTAGGCCACAGTCTCTCTTAGTCACACTGCTCTTGAAAGCACATCCTTTCTATGAGCATCCATCCCAGGCCTGTACTTCACATCTAACAGCTTTTTTTAATGATGTTAATGACACCTAAAAGCATATTCTCATTTAATTGTTGATTTCTGCTTACAAACATATTCAGGCAAATTATTAAAGAATGATTAAAGAATAAAATCCTTTTAAGATACCCAGAGGGAGAAGCTTTGGCATGAAATAAATCTTTATTGTACACCACACAATTCAACATTAAGATACAATACATTAGCAAAAATGCTTCTTCACTTCTGGAGTTCAGAGATGCTTATTTTGACTGTCCGGTTACACCTCTATTACAGTCTTCGGTTCTTTAGGAGCAGATCGGTATTCAAGCAAAAGGACAATCAGGTCTTGGCATCAACAGGTACCATGGGAACCAAATCTTCAGATGGTAAACTGACAAAGCTCCCTAGAAATGTTAAAGTTTATTCTCCCTTGTTCAACTCAAAATGGAAATTTAAGAACTTCCAGAACAGATGAGACTGGCAGTTACCTGACCCGTGACCAGGACCAAAAGCTTCAGAGGTCTGTTCAAAAACTGTGCAAGTATACAGCTATAGGCTTAAACTCTGTAGATGGTCAAACACTTCCAAATTCCCTCAAAAAAATGTCTGATTCTGTGAGGCAGGTGTGTTAATGTCCCTTTCAAGATTGTAATAGCATTGATATTTGCAAATAGGTTTTTTTTGTGCAGCCATAAAGTTTTTCTTTTGTTCAGTCACACCAGAATTATCCTTGATGGTTCTCTGTGAGTCATCCAATAGCGAACTAAACTGAGTAAGTAGGAATTATATGAGGATGCCTTTACTCATTCTATAAAACCTCCATGATTTGAAGACTTTTTATTTGAATAACTTGCTTGCATACTCACCTCAAAAATTCAGGTTCCAAGGATGCATCCATTTCTGCACTATAACCTTGCACTGTATGAGTTTTAGTTAAAGGCACTGCTCTTATCTTGATTCCTGTTCACATTCCCATTCCTTCTTTTTTTCCTTTCTCTTACATACACCTACTTTTTTCCCCCCTCTCTAATCATCTTCTCATTCCCCTTGACCCTTTTTTTCCTCTCATGCACAAATGCACTCTTCCTTATCCACCTCATTAATCATTCTCTTGGTCTCTTAGCAGCATCAAACCCACCCAAGCTACAAAATGAAGTATAATACACTGTTGCCAGTATAATGAATTCCCTGTACTGTATGATACCTGTTGCCTCAGGTTCCCTAAGGTCATTGATGTAGCTGTCTGTCACCACATCCTCAAAAGGGCCACATTCCAGTTCCACTTATGCTCCCAAGTGGCATAGCACAGCTCACAACCTTATGCCCTGGATAAGTTTATTTAAATCTTGTACAAAGTAAACAGTAATTATGACACACCATGGGATCACATCCAGGCCCCAGTTCAATCACTTTGAGGGAATAGTTGATGGTGGGTTGATTAATGTTGAAGTATAGCTCAAGCTGACATAAGATGAATGGCACTGACATGTCTGGGACTGCAGAGGAAGAGGAAGCAGCAGAAAGAAATCAGGGAGGAGGTGGTCAGCATCACACTACAAAAGCCTTTGCAATAGAGAAACCAATTTAGCATAACTACTAAAGCTTTAACAAGTGAATTGAGTAGGAGCACATTGCTAACATGTGACTTATGTTGCCTGAAAGCTACACTTTTACATTAATAGTCCCAGTAACCTTTATTTTTCAGTTCAAGCTGCCTATGCCAGGTTTTGTTGGTAAATAACAAACAGGTTAGTCTGGTGGCTCACTTTTGAGCTACACCTCTGCCCACCAGTCAGGGAGGACCAGAGACACACTTATCACAGATCCAGAGGCAGCTGTTCAAAAAGCTGCTTCAGAGGTAACTGCAGTGAGCGAATTAAATAATAAATAATAATAATAAGTCATCAGTCTGCTTCTGATCTTAGTCACTTTGCAAAGAGCTTACGAATCCTTCAAGTAGAAGAGATAACCTTCCCTATTTAATCACTGATCCACCTCCAGGGGACAGTATAGGATTATTCCCCTACAGTTTTCCTTCCATTACTTTGTTCAGTCCAGCTCACCAGGCTGACATGTAAGAGGCAGCCTGCTGGAAGAGTGCACATTTCCAATACTGAGAAGGTCGATAAGGCATTCTGAAAGACTGCCTGAACTGCCAGCAAACTAGGTTCATTTGACTGCACAAACTGCCTACACTCATGTAAAAACTGAAGCAACAAGCAGTGAAAAAGAAGTACCACTCAGCAAAGGTCCCTAAAAAAGAAACATTTCACAGGCTTTACCTAATATTCAACTGCAAACACTGGAGTATGATTGAGGCAGGCATTGAGAAGAGTGAAACAGAGCCTCCTTCTCTAGAAAATGACCAGTTCCCATCCCTGCCGTCTCAGGGCTGTGCCTGGCACAACTGCAAGGCTGTACCCACAACAGAACATCATGGCAGATGCTCTTTCAACAGGCAGCAGCACTACTACTGACACAGCTAATACATCTGCAGGTGCAGCACACTGGTTAAAAGTTCCCACTTGGGCACCTGATATATATCCTGAGCCCATTGATAACACTTAAAGAAAAAGCAAAACAACCGCCAAAACAAACCCTTCCCTCCTCTCAAGTTCTTCCATCGCATCCTAACCCTTGGAATTACAAGCAGTCTTTGTAAAGCACGCAGAAACAACACACCAGATGAGGCTAGGGAGTAACATTTTGATCAGTTTCCCAATTGATAAGAATTAGGTGGGTCACGACACATTTGCATGCATATAGCATGCATATGTGCAGATATGTAGGCCACTCACACCTTACTATATACATAACACATCACATAACATCTGCCCATATCTACAATGTTTTATCATTAAATTTGTGTATAGTGAAACCACTGTGCACACATGAACTAATCATACCACTTGCTGGCATGGGAAGCAATGTTTACATTTCAGCTACTGCAACAGATCTGACTGTAAAGCAGGAAAAACAGACAAAGAAAAGGTTGTGATTCCCATTCTACTTCTTTACCTTCTTGCCTTTTCAAAAACTTGCAGCTTTAAAACCCCTTCAGTACTAGGAGCCCAAATCTCTTGATTCTCAGTCATAACAGTACAAGACAGAAAGCACCTGATGTTTACATACTGGAAGATGTGTTTCTCTCCTACCCTGCCAACACAGAAGTTACTCGTTCTTAAGACTCAGAAACAGAGTAAGCCTTTCATCCATCAAGATCACTGCTTTTTGGTTGAGACTTTTATCTCACAGAAAGTCAGTTAACATCCCCTCCCCTCACCCCCAAACCTACCCCCGACTATACTGCTTCCTTTTTTCCTCCTTAATCATTAGTTAATTGCTTCCTGGAGAAGAACTAAATCCTGTCTCTCTCCTGTTCCTCAAAGCTCTCTGTGACTTGACAGCACACAAGTACATAGAATCAGCAAGGCCTTTTGTGACAGTGCCCTTTCACAGGCCACTAGAAGCAGCATCTGCTGTTCATTTTATGCCCTTCGCAGGCAAACTGTGAATTAGACAACAATCTACTGGGCCAAATAAAAAGAGAAAGGATGAGGAAAAACAGTACCTGTTTATGGAATAATACACACAGATGTTAAGAGAGAGAGAGAAAGAAAGAGAGAGAGAAAGATAAAAAGAAAAAGAGCGATATTGAGACCTAGATATGCATTCTCATATGCAGAGCTATAATACCAGTAGAGCAAGAGGGATGTTGCATGCATATGAGTGGGCATATGAGGACAATAATGCAAACAGCTGACTATCATCACTGCTTTTTCTGTTAAGGTGGGCTGCATGTCCCTAACAGTGAATTGGAATAAGCCCAGTGAGAGGGATGGGGATGAAAACTGAATAGTCAGGCTCATGTCTAATCTAAATCCCTGCTGCTGCAATTTAAGCCTATTACTTCCGGCCCTATCAACCACAGACATGGTGAGTAGATTTTTTTCCTTCCTCTTGATAACAGTTTTCAAGGCTATTAAAGGCTGTTGTAATGTCCCTCTTCAGTCATCTTTCTTGAGGCTAAACAAGCCCAGCTCTTTCAGTCTTTCTTAGAGGTCATACCCTCTAAACCTCTTATTCCTCTTCTAATTGACCTCCAGGCTCTCCCCACTCAAGGTACATCTTTCTTGAAGTGCACTGTTCAAAAGTGGGGACATTATGTCAGCTGAGACTTCACCAATGCTGATTGTAAATATTACTTCATGCATCTTCCAGACCACATTCCTGGTTACATATTCCATGACGACTTCTTTTTAAATTGAAAAAATCCTCAAAACCTGCATAACTTATGTTCACACATGCTTCACTATAATCCCTTGTTTCTCCTCTGAAGACGTGTACCTGTCTGTCTGCTTCCCATCCTGAATCATCAGACTTGCTTCTAAAAAGAGCATGTTTTAACTGTCCCCATTGAATCCCATCATTTTTCACACATATTCTCAACCTTCTTTTAAGCTTATCTTTTAACATATTCAGTGTTTACAGTCTAGTAACAAAGTTAATAGGTATGCTCTCTGTTCCACTATTCAGTCAATTAAATGGAAACACCTAACAGAACTGAAGCCATTAAAACTCTGCTTGATACATCTTTTCACTGTGACAAGTTTCAGGTCTTCTAGGGCGAGTACCACACGTACCTCCACTTTCTGATTATACATAGCACATCAGATACCTCCCTCAAACAAAGCTTCTATTATAACAATATGTAATACTAAATAAGAATAAAATCTGCGAATTTCCCACCACTGATTTCCTTTCCTTCTCCTCCCCTCATTTCCCCCTCCTTCCCCTGCTCTGTGCTAAGGTTTGTTTTTCATGCCAAGGTCCTTTAAATGAGACCCTGCATAGGAAGGTAGGCCTGGGAAAGGTTATTAGGAAACTGCCGTCTAAACTGCTACCTTTCCTGCTTCCCCACCCTCTCCCTCCCTACAAAGCCTCCTCTGTTCTGTTTTAATACTAATGAGTTCAGAGGAGGTTCCTAGGCTGGAGCAATTCTCAGCTTGGACTGTGCCAAAGCACACAGGCACACACCTCTCTGATCGCTTCCTGCCCAAACACAGTCCTGCTGGCTCAGCCCTCAAAACCTGGGCTTGGAATTGCTGCTGCAGCCCAGTGCCAAAGGCAGGTTGAATTGCCAGGGGTGTTGGTGCTACCTACTCCTCTCCTCCCAGCTTATCCTCTTGTGTGCATCCTATTTGCCATATGCCCCCATGGAGGAAAACAAGAGTAAGTCAGAGCTTGGCTGACCTTTAAATCTCTGATAAAATATTCCGTAAAGGGGCAGGAGGAACTGTGAGGTCAGTTGAGAATTTTATGGCCAAAGTTAACTTCTTACTGAGCTCTGGTTGTGCAGCTCAGACACATATGCTCAAACTTATATGCAGGGTAAACCTCAAAGGAACTCAAATAAATAATCATTTCTGGCATGAGTTCAGGTTTACACAGGTAGAAGTGAAACAAAAGCTGGCTTTATTTTTTCTCTTGCTCTCTGTATTATTACTGCAGACTTAGAAGTGCAAACCAGAGACCAGAATGTCTATAACTCCATTAAACTGAATGGACTTTACTCTGAGTTTACACCAGTGTAAAATATTAATCAAATCAGTTGTTTTAAATTGTAACACAGACTAAAACTCTCTGCTAAGCAGCCTATAACACACCTAATCCTACAGTCTACAGCACAGATTTCAGATGCAGAATAGACTGAACAGTCTATTGGTCTCCTTTTCACTACTTGTTGACTTCAATATTATGGAGATGATCTGTAATTACTACTAATCGGTCCAGAACAGCTAGAAGAACACCCACATGTGAGGCTTCTGTCATCTCCTCTGGGGTGAGGTGGAGGGCAATTCCACAATATGCTTCACTCACACAAACCAACTATTTCCATAGTCAAACACTTAATTGAAGGCAGGACAGTATATTTGGTTATTCACTCACACCCTATTCTGTCTCATTGCTCAAATATTCTGATAATCAGAACAGCAACTACTGCACTGACATCACTGGTCTTAAGAAAACACCAATCAAGCTGTTTTTCTCTAAATATTTCTAAAAAGGCAATTATCAGAAACTTTCACAAAATACAGAAAAAAAGGAATAAGAGAAGGATGAGCACTTGTCTTGTAGAACGAACTTCTCTCCTAACACCAAATCACAATTGCATTTACTATCTTGTTAAGCATTTGTAATGTAGAAGCCAGCAACTTTACACAGACTGACAAATTCATCCAGCTGTTGCTTTCTATACAAGACGTAATCCTGAAACACAGTCACTAAAGCAATCCCAATGGATTTTCCATGACTCAGGGATCTCCCTGGACACCTTCCAAACTGGGAAACTGCAATGTTTTCCCCTTGTAATTTCCTTTGGAGAAGTTATTCTTCAAACCTCCACCACCTAGTAAACCATTGCAAAACCTTGTTGTGCACACTGCTAAACTCTTTTCAAAAGGTGTTTGTGTTATTATTCTGGGCAGCCTTTCCTTTTATGTGGTCAATAAACGATGGGAAACTGCAAAGTGAAAAGACGCCCTTCAGTGTTTTTAACATAGAAGTGCCTAGAATGTACAGATGTTGACCAGGGCCCTTTTGTGTACAGCACTGGGTCCACATGTGAAAGAGAGTCACATAGGAAGGCTATGGAGCCTTGTATCAGATTCTCCCTAAAAAAAGAACAAGCAGATAAGAGCAGAGCAATGATTATGACAGTGGGCAGTAGTAGAGATTTCCTCCCAAGATTTTCAAATACAATACATTTAGCCACTGGCAGACTCCTGTACTACCTAAAACCTCTGTGTGCTACATCTTTGTAGCACCTTTTAAGTCTGACTACAATTCTGTATTAAAACTTGTTTAAGGAGCATTATTATTCCCTGTTTCACACTAGGGAAACAAACTCACAAATGTGTGAAATAAGTTGTATAAGCTTGCAGAGGTATCTAGGAAAAAGACTTAATGTTCTTCAAATGTTTTGCATACAGACTTTTTCATTTACAAAAAATTAGGTACCTAGCATTCAAAGTTCTTTGTCAGCAGTGTTCCATTGCCATGTGGAAGGCATCTGTCTGTACTTCCTCCAGACAAAACACATCAAAGAGCAGCTGTGGAGGCAGCCCAGTGTGATGAGTGACAGAACAAGCATCTTCTGACACTTGCCTTCCATGTGCTGTGCCCATCCGGTGCAGAAGGGCCACCACTCCTGTATATAGTGACACCAAAATCTCCCCTTTACGCAGTATGAAGGAAAGTGCCAGAAAACGGCTGAACTGAAAACCTTGTACCCTCAAAAGGTGCTACTCCATCCACCCAGCCTCACCTGGGGCACCTTGTGTTCCCCACTTCTTGTAGATCAGGCAAATGACAAAAAGAGAGCACTTCTATCCAATACTGGAAGAGCCATCCCAGATTACCTTACCAAGTTTTCTGAATGATAAACAAACTTGAGCACTATTGGAAGACACAACCCACCTATAGAAGGTCACAGAGGTACAACATAATTATAAATCCTTTTCCCCCCACTCTTTTTCAGGCTACAGGATACACTATCTGAGCAATGAGTATATCTGATCTAAATTGCTACCAGATGAGCAAATACAGAAACTAATTTGAGTCAACATATTTAACAGCTGATCCTTCATTATTATATACCTACTTCTCCACTCAGTTATCTTGTTTTGTTAATAGTTCCTCCTAAGCCTCAACTATACTCTGTCTCCATAGGGTAACTCTTATCCTGCAAAACACTTGCATTCCATCCGCTTTCACAGCCTTTCTTCCTCACTGGAAAATTTCACTGCTCCCCCACCTTCAGGTGGCTACTTTTACATTGCTATTTTGTTATAAATTTTATAAGGTCTTCTTCATCACAGGGATCTGGCTCCCTCTTTCTTGCTTAAATTAGGCTAAATGACAAACCATACCTCATACATCATCTCAGATCTGGCCCTTCTTCTATGAGCTGCAGAAGAAACAGACATTTGTCATTCAACCTTCCTTCATCAATATGCAAGCTCTTTCTCTCTGAAGGTACAGCCAAAAGATCATCTTGGCCTAAAATTCATCCTGTGTCAGCCTCATCTTTGCAACCTGCCTTTGCTCTCCCTTCAGCAGCACAGTTACTTCATTTGTTGTGAATTTTTCTTCAATGCTTTGGAAAATATTGTCCCCCTTATCACAATCTCCCATCCAGTTACAGTCTGGCCATCATGCTTTTTGCACAATGTAGTACTTTCCTCTGCTATTTCTCTCAGATGCATCACCAGGTGGCACCTTCCCATCCCAAATGACTTTTCTGACCCGATTCATAACCTCTCCCCTCAGCAGACCAAATCAAGGTCCAAATATCCTCTCTAGAAGGTGAGGAATAAGTTCTTAATAGATTTGTAAGTCATCTAACACAGCTCTGAATAACATAAGACATTAATAAAGAGAAGTAAAGAAAGAAACTGCAGAAGGGGAGGAATTATACTCAGAGGAGCCACTTCAAATTCATGGGGCAACAGGACATCCTCATACTGCTGTTGCTGGCTCTGTTTCTAGTGGAGAGGGCAGAGTCTGTTACTCTAAGTCAGCAGGCATCAAGGAGGCAAGAACTATATGATAAAGCTGGTTCAGCTGTAGGATGAAAGTAGGAAAAGTTCTACTTGGTATCCATCCAAGTGGAAGAGACCCAGAAAGTCAAAATAAAGATAAATTAATTTGATCCCTCCAACTAGCAACTATGACTTGTACTGTCAATATCATCTTAGTGTTTTGTCAGTTCATTATAGCCATAACGGAACATGAAATTCAAATACCAATGATGTCTTACTAAGGGAAAAAGCTAGAATAGAGCTTTACCTTTTTTTTTTTCTTTTTATGTAATGCTGTATAACACTTTCAGCTATGCCAAAACAATACAGTATTATTAGTCAACTGATCACGTATTAGAAACCTGTGGACACAAGATCTCTGAACAGTAAGCATATCCTCCCTATCAGTAGCTTAGGAGAGAGGATATCGTGACAGCTTCCAAGCATTCAAGTAGACGGAACAACCAAGACTGACATCTTAGCACATCCATTCTCTAGTGGTGGGATCTGTTCCTTCCCCTCTTTTTGTATCCCAAGCTACTGTGCTTACAAACTCCAGTAATTTCCCTTTTATGCCCTAGAGGGACTATACACATTTCCTCAGGGAACATCAAGATTACCCTGTTAAAAACATGTAGTACAGTAATCAGGTCTTTCTAATGTGTTTCATGTATACTGCAAGTAAATCATACTCAGAATACACTCAGACATTCCCAGCAGATATTCCAACCACAGCCACAACCTTCCCCACCTTTCAGAAGGCCAGTCAGAATGCTCTGTTTGGGATATTCAGAAGCCAACAATCACCACAGACACAAAACACTACGCAGGCCAAATTTCAGGCAATGCAGAATGATATAATTCCACTGCTGTCTTCAGTGGAACTGAACTACTTTACATAAGAACTATTTGTCCATAACTTTTATAATAAAACAAGAAGATCTACAAAACATTGTCACCCTGCACAAAAGTTTTTTAACTACACGGGTACTTTGGTAACACCTCCAGCTTCTTCACACTCAAAATCTGGCATGTAATCCTGAATCTGGATTTACAGTTGTTTACACAGCCTTATTAATTCTCAGACATAGAGTGTGAGACCTGGCTCATATCTCCTGTTCCTCTCACAGCATCTGGGTCTCACACATTTGCAGCACAGTGACTGCTGCTTCTTACACAGCTGGTCAGGGAGCTGAGAACTGCTAACCAGCTGCACCTACTGGAAGGGAGCCAAGAGAGAGAAAGTGCTGGTGCTACACTCAGTACCACAAGCCTGTCCCTACCACTGGACTCCATATATAGGTGTTTGAAGGGGGAAGCCATGTCTGCCACAAAGCCTAAAATGGAATACCTCTTATGTTTTGGGACTTGAGTAACTATAGAAAACTGTTTGTAGTGATATGTGCATTAAAATCAGGGATACGTACACACATATTGCACAAGGGACACAAGTAAAGCAGACTTGACATTATGAAAAATCTCTCTTTGAAGAGCAGGGAGAAAAAGAAAAAAGGTATCCTGGATACAGACAATTAAAAAGAAAAAAGATATCCTGGGTATGTACAACTTCGAACTGAAGAACCATTCTGGACATGAAGGAACATTGGTGCATAACCAGACAGACATGATACCATGAAGAGCTCTTGCCTCCCAAGCCTCAGCCCCTTAATTGCTTCTGAAATCTTAAATCACCCAGTACTTTTGCCATTATTATAATAGAAGACAAGTGCATCTGAGTGCAGGAAAAATTTTAGTCTGACAACTATTAACTAACCCAAGAGAAAGTTTTTGTGGCCTGGCCCCCATCAGTGAAGAAACCAATCTGCTACCTCAAAGCTTCGCTTTTTTTCTGCCTTAAGAGACAGCGTCTTCTACTCAGATAGTGATGTTAAGCCTTCTTTCTGGATATGAGCCTCTGTGTCATGAAAAATCCAGCTTGGTTTCATCATCAGTAATTTCTTACAGCCTCCACCAGTGCATTCTCATTAATTGCAAAAAAGGAAGCAATAATTGGGGACCCTCCACTGTGCCAAGGCCAGCAAAGCCTCCTAGTTTGCTGGAGTCAGAGCTCATCATATGCAAATAAAAATGAAGGACCACTCCAGATCTTGATTGCATTTGGCACTACACAACCTTCCTGGCTGATCATGTACAGTCATTCATTACAGAAAAGCACAGAGGGGATGGGCACAAGGAATAAAAGAACTTCCTCTTATGGGTAAAACAGCATAGAGGCACTTTTAAATTATGGTTGTGGAGAAATTTGCATTGATCGACAACTCAAAGTCACAAGCCTGTCAGAGATGTAGTCTGAAGCTATGATTTTCAGGCAGTGCAAGTGACAGAGAAATTAAATCTCTTTATTCAAAAGAATCCAACAAGAGGATAGAATGACTCAGAAGACTGACAATTTGAAACAAAAACACTAAAAATCTTGGTAACGTGTAAATTTAAATGTTATTGAATAGTCTTATCAATACACACATTTAGGGTTTGAAGTAAGGACCTAAAATGCTTACCTTTCTAAGCCATAAGCTTTCAGTGAAAAACTAAGGACTAAATGAGTTTCAGACATGGAGGATACTTTTCTGGGAAGGTGGTGCTCTGCACTGGGAGCCAAGTGACAGAACAGGCAACTCTGTATATCTGTTCCCCAGAAGTGTTATAAGGGAGCTGGGGAAGAAATAGACAACTTTGTTCTCCAGGCCCATCAACAAACAAGAGAAACACAGCTGGTGCCCTCTTGTGCCTACATACATTGACATAATATTGTCTCTTCACATGAAAGCCCACAATAGAGGCATTTCTTCTACTTTTTACCCCATAAATACTCTTGCAGGTTGCAGAGCCAAAGAGGGGCCTCACGAACACTGCCACAGTTAGGACTTGGCAACCTTCAGTGGGACTGATGATATATAGGTGTACTTATTCAATGTGGTAAAGCCTAGTTTTCATCTGAGGTTTATGTTGTATCCATTACATTAAATGGCCTGCAAGGGAGAACTAAGCATGAAGGAAACTTGTTACTTCCAAGTCAGCTGTTTGCAGTGAGAGCTGCTACTACAGTTATTTAAGTTTGGATCTTATGTCCCTGTGGCTCTTGATGAAAGCATGTTATCCAGGGCATGCAAAATTGATGCTTTCCTCAGAAATTGTTTTGCTTCCTCTGATGAAATAAATAAATTAATTCTCAGATAATCCCATGCAATATCTTAACCTCTTACAACACAAAACTCCTTTTTCCTCCTTTTCTCCTCAACTTTCTCTCCTCCAGGGAGACTATAATCACTGAATTTTATTCTCTGTGAGGGTAGAAAGGGATCAGCTAAATTAGCAGAAAAAACAAGTGAGATCCATGTGGTGGGTGAGGACAGAGAGAAAAGAGCAAGAGCAGAAAGTAGAGTAAAGCAACAAACATCTTACTCTAGATATCCTCCTAGCTCAGGTGGCATGAGACATTCGAAGTTCTATTCACAGTTACAGAAATTATCAGAGTATACTGAGTTACCAAGCTGCTGCCCCTGCTGCTTGGACTCTCCTGTCACATCTCCTCATATTTTTCACCTTCATGGATGTTCTTCTGTACAGCTCTTATTCCAAGGAGGCTGAAGAAAAAGGGATTAACACAATCCCCAGTTGATCTCTTCAGTTTACTGTCATGGTCACTGCCATTCCTTCCAGCTAGATTCCTGGCCTGGCCCACCTTTAATTCAGAAACTGAGCCACCTGTGATGCTGTGGAAGGCATTACTAAATATTATAGGATCAGAGTGTACAAGGTGAGAGATTAAGAGTAGAACGTAGGGTTATGCCAGGAAGGGACATAGTTCCATATTCTTGTGGTTGGTGTTACAGGGCACCATGGAGAGAAGCCAAGGTTAAGGTTTCTATAGTGGTTCCCAGCATATGCTGAACACACTGAAGATGCTTGATCCTGAGGGAAGGACAGAGCCCTTGATTAGGCACTTGGTTCCATTTTCATTTCATTGCACTCAGGCACTACCACAAGGGAAAATATGTTTTTAATTTCCAGTGGCCTCATAGTTCAGAAACACATAGCAGTTACATGTGCATCTTCTCTACAACAAACGTTGGGGTTTTGAAGTAGGGTCAGAAAACCAGATCTCTTCAGAGAGAGAGAGAGAGAGAGAAAGAAGAGTGTAAGTTGCCTCACCCAATCAGCAACCTACCTCCTTTCAGCTGCTTAAGAATGGTGGGAACTCATTTGGAGCTGTCATTTCAGTGGACAAGCAGAAGCATAAAGGCAAGCCACAAGAAATGCTGGATAATTCTGAAGTTTTCAAATACAGACATTTCATAAATATTTATGCTGCTCCTCAATTGTAATTAATGTAGCTTAATAGGTGTTTTTGGTGGCATAAAGTCTGAAGCTTTGTTCTGGGAAAGCCTGGGAGGGTGGTAAATAGTAATATGGATAAAAAGCTTTTGTGAATCTAAAAAGTCAACAAAGAAAAGGCTAAAAAAGAAACAGGTTCAAATGCAATGTAAGAGAAACCAACCATGATGGAAGAATCCAGTCAACATCCCACCTGAGATAAATACCAGAATGCTTCAAAAGCAGCCAAGACTAAAGTGGGAGAACAGTAAGCATTTCTTATTTTTTTTCCCAGTCTAAGAATCTAAGGTGTTGCAAGTAACTAAGACAAGAATAACATCATACAAGAGTGGAGGCTGTAATAATATGCTCAAGTTAGAAAACAGCAGCTCAAAAGACAACTCCACTTCTTCTCCATGGACCTTCCACCCTTAAAATAGACAACCCTGAACTCTACCTTCTTAAATAACATGACTATCTCGACAGAGCCACTAACAAAAGAAATTTTAAAAAGAAAAAAAAAAAAAAAAAGAGAAATGACAAAAACACAAGCTCTTTCCTTTGTGCTAGCAGTTTTCACATTTTTTCTTCTTTCCCAGAATTGCCAGCATTTAAGTTACTCGCAACAGTTTTAATTCATATCTGGGATCACGTTGCTGGTGTAAGAGATATCTAGATGACAAAATCTTTAGTGCCCTTAACCAACAAGAGTCCAGGACTCTAATACTGAGCAAAAGGAATCAGAATCCACTGTGACAAGAACACACTGCTGCTAACAAATATGAATGAGGACATGGAGAAGCTGTTTCATGAAAAAAAATGATTTCCCCTTTCCTTGCAATAGTTCTTCCAGATTCTTCTGCAGTTCCTGTTCAGTCAATAAATCTGTACAAGGAAAAACACATGTACTTAGCACAGCCATTTTTGCCAGCAGGCACAAAAACAGCTTGGCACCCGCCAACAGATCACCAACTGCAGCAGCACTTTACTACATGGTAGTATACACAGTGCCAGCTGAGAAGAGAGATTGAGGAAAAAAGCAGAAGTGATGCTGGCTAGAACAGCTTTGATGGTCAGGTAGGGCCAGTTTTACAATTTATGAGGTACAGGACCACTTCACACACCCTACTCTTTCAAGCTTCTCTTCCTTGCCTGTTCATGGAAGGAGAGACACTAAATCTGGCTGTTCTGCCCCCTTTCAGTGGGGTGCAAGAAAATGGACCTTTTAAGGGCAAAGCCTGTGGTCACAAGTGTTTTTGTTTGCTTTGTGTCTTATGCATCTATACTTCCGATAAGGACTTACCTGTACTGTTACTGCTACATTAGTCCCAAGGCAATCACTGCCAGCAGACAGCCTGAGAACTAGCACGTCTTCCGTCTTAGCCCAAATAAAGTCAGATCAAATCACCCTGACAGTAGACTTCCTTCAGACCCACTCTCTGCACATATTCCCAATGAAATAAGACTGAATTTGGCCCACATCAAGTAATCCTATCTGTTTTAATTTACTAATCGAGAAAACAAGGCCTAAACACAGCATCCAGCTTCAAGTAACACAAAGCCTGGGATCCATCCTAAAACTGTTTTTCTGGTTGACCAGCACTAAGAGCAGATGTTTCAGCTTGTCAAATCAGCATCAGCTTGTCATTTGACAAC
The DNA here is from genome assembly GCF_963082525.1 of Nesoenas mayeri. Classification (NCBI taxonomy): domain Eukaryota; kingdom Metazoa; phylum Chordata; class Aves; order Columbiformes; family Columbidae; genus Nesoenas; species Nesoenas mayeri. The sequence goes on along the minus strand of NC_137544.1, from coordinate 89,126,281 downwards.
CACTGACTTGGTCAGAGTCCAGTTAGGCAGCTGCCATTATTCAGTTGGTTGGTCTGGATGCATCCCCCAAACAGAACAGCCCATACATGTATATTTGCCTCAGCCCAAAGTCTACCCGAGCAAGTTTGCAGGCTCTGAAGTGTACTGCAACTCCATCACAAATAAAGGATTCCAACATGTTCCTAATTCCTCCTGTTGAAAACTGGAAATCTCCAGTTTTACTTTTCATTATATTAATTTAAGGACCACAAGAACAAGAGAAGACATGGTTCTAACTCTCAAAGTGTCCATTTTTCTCAGAAAGGCAGGTAGAAATATACTGAATATTTATTGGACTGGAAAACTCATCACAAGGGAGGCTTTTCCAGCACAGCTAGGCTTAGTTCTTCTTGTCATTAACTCTTACATGGGAAAATGCCCCAGATTCTAGCTGCAACAAAGGGAAAAATAAGGCTTTTAAAAATTAATTCAAGCACACCAATGTTCCATTACACCCTTTGTAGAGCAGATGGCAAGATGAGGCTATACCCCCTGGGCCTGCTTCAGGGAGCTACCACAAATGCTCTTCTCACTACAGATCTCAGATGATGTTGGTGTCATCATTTCACTTGGGGATTTGGGTCAAAAGGCTTTACACTCAAATCTGTTTTTTATATAGTATAAGTGCACCCAGACTGGACCCCAATGGATAAGCAGCAGGGAGGCGAGTACACAGCACAGAGCCCTCCGAGGCACTTCCAGGTCGCTGATTTACACTAGTGCACTTACAGACTGAATCTTTCTAATCCAATTAAAATCTCAACTGAGCTGTCAATACAGATGTAGCCTGTTTTATTTTAGTGTCTCATAGAACATGCATTAATCCGGACCTGTGGACAAACTAGCCCTTCTAGGCAAATTCTGCACTTTGACAGCCAGGTTTCTAGCCCAGGTTCTCCCACTCCTAAAGCCCTTACTGCTCTCATGTTACCTGCCTGACCAGGAACTCCTATGGACATGCATCACCATCCTAGCTGAGTGCTTTATAAAAACAACCTTCTTAAAAGTAGCGCTTTTCTTTCCTAGCTCACTTTTCATGTAATGATAGCTAGGGTACTATCCTTAAATACAAGAACATGAACATGATCTATTCTAAGTTCAATGGCTTCATTTGTTTGAAATGTATATGCCAGTTACAGGCTGTCAACACATTTAATAAGTTATAGCACAGACCAACAACTCACAAACTTCTGGGGCCAAAAATTTTTTTACAGATCATCATGTATAGTTGTCATTAAGTTTAGCACTGAAAACACTATAAATCATACTGTTAAACAGACTTCCATAAGACATCTGTGAGCTGTTTTACCACAAGCACATGGAACACCAGTATTTGCCAGGCACAAAGCAAAAAGCTAAAAGCACCCTTACATACCACCGTAAGCTCTCAGACTCCTCACAGAAACGGATACTTTTCTCAGTAAGCAAAATCCCAGTAGCAACTAAAGCAGGTATTTCAATATGACACAAATGTAAACAAGTTCAAGTTTTAGCAAGCCAAGCTACGAAGCAAAGTACATCTGTTGGTGACATCTTTAGGAAGGCTGGATTTAATGCTTCAACAGATCTTGGTACTGGAGAGAGGTGAACTTTGACACAGTAATTAAACCTTTGCATGTGAAAAACAATACTTAAACAGCATCCAGGAATATACTGACAGCAGATTACAGGTTACACTCTTACTCGTGAGAGATACCTGTCACCAAGCAGAATTCTCAGTCAGTCAGTTGCACTTTCCAAAGAGTTCAAATAGTCTCACATAAAAGGAAAAATGACTCAAACATAGAATAAGATTTTGAGGGATATCTGTGTAAGAGGAGATTCCTCAACTTAGTCAGAAGCAAGTAGACCCTCTTCTGCTGCACTCTTTATTCTTCCTGAAACAGCTGCAAATCCTATTGACTCCTTCTTACACCACTGCCATAGAATACTGTAAATACTAAAAAATTGTCGTAGTGCTAGGGAAGATGGAAACAGTTAAAGGAAAATACCAATTTACTGTGTACAAAAAAAGCAATTTTGGCAGAGGAAGTCCTTGAGCTGAAGATTGTTAGAGGGCTGGAGAGTTTCCTAGAAAGGATCACCTATAGCCATATCTTATATTCTTCTCTAGGCATCTGCTTTGGACCCCCAACTATAGTTGCCTATTTGTTAATTTCCATTTGCATACCCAAAGTATGTGGTCATTTTCATTGTTGCAGTATTTTGAAGCATCAGTAACAGACAAGAACTTACTGAGCTAATGTTATAAGTGTAATATAGAAAGATTACTGGTAAATTCCTGTGATTCTGAGATCAAATATTTTCTATTATATTAATCATTTCAGTAACACCACTCAGGCATATATACACTTAAAGGTACCTCACTTTATATAACCTCCGATCTCAGAGTGGTAATGAGGCAGCTAATCATCTCCATCAAATGGGCATCACCTTTACAATGCAGATTGCAAAACATCACAGCCCTATGACCTCTGCCTGAGTTTCTGCATGCAGGCTGAACAAGAGGGCAAAGACAGCAAAATCGTTTGATGCCAGGCATGAATAGCAAGTGCCTGCTACTGAAATCCACATTTACCACAAAAGCAAACAACAAAGTTCATCTGGAATAACTGCTTCCCTTCCTGTTTACGTCTGTTACTGCAAAAGCACCTTTTCATGGTTCAAAGGCAGCTGGCTGATGAGACATAATTAGAATGGTCACCTGATTCTTATACCTCATCCACAGTGTATTACTGATCAACAGAACAATATAGTCTTTATTTTATACACCCACAAACTCAAAGGTTTCCCACTGTACTATACCATACAGAAAATTTTATCTCAAAGTTTTTAATAAGAAATTGACTGTTGGGAATTCATTCTCTAGAGAACTTACGGGATTCCTTCTAATATGCCCAATCCTATACCTAGAGGACTGCATAGCGCTGCCAGAAAGTTTTTTCCTTTCCCTAAGAAGTCCTTCAAGACTCTCCCTTTGACAAGAAGAGTTCATCCACTCCCCAAAAATTTTTCAGCAGAAACTTACCACGAGTTCAGAGAATCTGGCATTGAGCTCTTCTGCTGGTGGGATTGGGACAGAAAACTCAAGGAACTGGAGGGGGTTATTGTCCTTGAGGTTGATTTCAGGGAGGTCACTTCCCCCAAAGCAACAAAGAAACCCCAACGCATGACGATTCCTCTTCCGGGGGGCCATGGTCATGATGTATGATGCTATCTTCTGATCATGTTCTGCAAGAAAAAAAGTAAACAATCCAGACATTAAACTATAAACAAGACTCTGGATCTGTGCAACTCTCTGAAGGTACAGTGGTTATCACTAATGTAAGAGCTGAAAGAGGACAGAAGGCTCTGAGACACAAAGCAGGAAAATAAACACTCAGGCTACACAAGGTAGATTTATCAGTTATGCTCAGTAGTCAAGGTTGAGTGTACCATTGAATGCCAGTACTGGCCTTTCTCTCACTATTACAGTTAAGGAACCAAAGTATCAATAGCAAAAAACCCTATACTGGAGAATTTACACAGAAAAAAATGGAAGAAGCCTCCAAAGGTATCCCATTTGGTCAAAATAAAACAAACAATGGAACAATGAAGTAGACACCAATTTTCCACCACTCTGGATCTAGATGACCAAACACTCACTTATCCCTTTACGGCCAGGACTATGGCAGCAGGACCATTTTGTCTATCCCGTTTTCAAACACACATAACTAGCTTGGGCTGCTCCATGTATCCAGGGGAGGAACTGCACAGTGCTAATGCATGTGTTCAGGTTTACATTTGAGCTGCCAGATCCCATCTTGACAGGACCCAGGCTTGAGGAGCTTTGGTATCAGGACTGTAAAGGGAGGCAAAGGGAGGCCTGAAGGAGGGGCTGGGAAGTGACTGATTTCTCCACATAACACTGTTTGTGAGAGCCCATCCAAACAGGAAGCCTCCTGCCAGCAGTTTGAAAGGAGGGATCTGTGCAGTCCACAGAGAGCCACATATTTTGCCCTTTTAAGGGACTTATTGTTTGACAGCTCAGGGGCTTATTTGTGTCATATTTTTTAAGGACTTCACTTTTTCACTTAATCTGCAGAATAAGCTCTATCCTTAGAGAGTAAATAATTAAAGCCTGTTGGGAAGCCCAGCCCTTTGGGCAGGGGAGCAGGGAGGGAGGTGACAGGTGAACCCAACCACAGGATGCTGGATGCTATATCAACAGCAACACAGCTGAGCTTTGTCATCAGAGCAGCTGCTGCCCTAATGTGCCCTACACCACTTTGGTCTGTTTGCTTGCCAGAACAAGGCTGCTTTGAGCTCTCAGAGACTAAATATCTGTGCTAGGAAAAACACCTTTAGGTCAGTAGTTACATAGTGGGACTTAACATACTGCACACAGCCAGAAGCTCTCTGGGGATTTTTTGTGTAGAAACAAACAAACAAACAAAATCCTAAGAAATAAAATAAGCAATAAATAACAACAATGAAAAAAACCAAACCATCCAAATCTCAACCCTTGCGGCACTATGTGCTTGGCCAGAATCACCTGCCCTACTTTGTGCTGGGATAAATTTATCTAGCACCTTCTCTTATGCACTGGAGTGGCATCAGCTACAATTATAATGCAGCTGAAAGGAAAACGAGCTGGCACCAAGTGCTGGCTTCTGGTATGCCTGCTTTCCTTTGCTCTCCATGCCAACTCTGCAAGGGGTGGTATGTCTCAGCAGGACATCACTAGGCAGAGTGATGATGGCTTCAAAAGCACATTCATAAGAACACGGGATTCTCACTGGGAGAAACCACAGGTCAACTTAACCCTGGAACTGATCTCTGACACTGGTTCAGGCAACAAAATCAAAATGTCCTCAAATCTAGCACAATAATGTGCATCGCAACTTCTGCTGTTTCTCAGTGGTAGACTTAAGAGATTCAGTTCTTTGAAGATTTCACAAGAGAGCCTCAGAAGAAGCTGAGCTTGTCCACTGCAGACCACCTTCTCAGGGACTACTCTGAGTGCAATGTCCTTTATGGTAATCTGGTCATGAAGGAGGACAGAACCCATTATTTTGACAAAACTTTGTTTTGGAAGGAAGTCAAACCAAGGAGACAAACCTGATTTACATATGATACAACTACATTTGCATCAATTCAGTTATAGCCAAGTTTTGGCCCACTGTCTAGAGACTTCCTCACTAGCCATCAAAGGACCAGCATTCTCTAGGATATGGATAATGAATAGTCCTTGGAAAAATTGGCTGAAACAGGCCTTCTTTATCCATACTGCTGAGAAATACACAAGCTAGTCCTTGCTCTGTGGTGTTTTTATAAAATCAGCAGCTGTTCCTTGGGATCCATACTTGATAAACCCAGCAAAGATACTCAGTTTTTACTACTCTGCAAAAGCACGCAGAGCTCACATGAACAATAACCTTGCATTGCCTCACTTTCACAAAGCATCATTCCATTACGTAACTCCTACTCTTAACACTGGCATTTTCCAAGTCTGTCTAGAAGAAACATGCAAGTAACTCATACTGACAGAAAGGGGTGAAATGACACTTTTGAATTGCTATAATACTTGTAACCGTAGATAGGTGAGGGTGTCCAGATGCTTTTAAAATACGACCGAGGACTACTAGAGAGGTATACAGCACAGGTATTTTAGAATTGGATCACTGAATGAGTGAATGGTATTTCTAAGTGGGAGCACTATCTTTCCAAATATTAAGCTTGCCAGTCACAGGATGCTGAGGGGCATTTACTTAAGTTGCACTGTTTATGCTATTTAAGAACTAATTACAACTCCTTGATTTTTCTTGGTGGATATAGTTTTTTTAAAAAAAATCAACGTTTTCTAATAGCCTCCAAGTTAATAACATTCTCCTTTTCTTTCTCTCTCTTTTGTCTTTTCTTTGTCAAGAACCAAACGTGGGGGAAAATTGCTTCCAAAGGACAGGGCAAGGAAGCAACAAAGAAAATGAAGTAAGTAACATATTTCATTTTTCTAAGTGATAATTGATAACAAAACTGTCATAAAAATTTATGAACAAAAGGTGTTTTTTTTTAAATTCTAATAAAAGCTCTACTACCTTTCAGCTTCTTGTATAAAAAGTAAGGTGACTGTAAAAATGAAACATACAATTATCTATTTCTATATATACCTCCAGTGAAAATCAATGGGAAATCTCTCTCTGGAGAGAATCCCACTATTACACATAACTCCCTCCCACAGATCTTATTTGTACTGTTTTACCCTTTTGCACAACACAAACAAGTTGCTGTCATTTTGACAGCCAACTGCACACACGCTCTGCATAGTGATCCCCCTCCTGCTTCCCAGCCTCATCTGTGGTTCAGCTCAGGTCACGAGTCACAGGCTGGAACTTTGCCCAAGGTCTAATTATAACAACGTCCTCTTCCTCTGACAGTGTGTACGTGTTCATTTCTAAACCATTTGGCCCAGTGACCAAACATAATTAAGCTAATGCAATTTTTCCAAGTCTTATCAGAAGGCTTAGCCACATGGGATGAGATCCATGCTAACTGCACATGAGGATCCTCTTTCAGGTTCTAAATAATTTCTTCAGTCCTACTCTGTTCTTCATTCTCAACTTAGAAATCATATTTTTCATGCAAACATATCCTAAATAAACCATGTTCCACAAATGGTAAGACACCTGGAACAACTGATATGCCAGCAGCTCTCCTGTACAAGAACTGATTATCGTAGTTTTTACCTCACTGTCCTGTCATTCACCACAACGAACAGCCAGAGCACAGCTGTAACTAAAATAGAGAAAATAACTTTTGTATGGTCATCTTTGAAAAAACAGAAGTAAGAGTGAGAACTCTGAGTTAACTAAACACATGCAGTCCTGCAAAATCAGTTTGTTACATGAGGAAGCATTAATGGAAAACACTGATGTGCTCACTTCCAGAGCTGAATCTCCACCGATCATCAACAGACACACAATGTCAACAGATGCAGCCACAGCTCTCACCTGAGCTGGGTGCATGGGACTAAATGTACAATGCAGCATCACTGTCCACACTGGTTTATCCTAACAGGAGAGGAAATGAAGTAAATAACTTCCATTTCCCCATGAATCTGTACCTCTATGGAAGGATAAAACATATAAATGTGGTGTATTATCACAGAATTAGAAAGAAACCTGAATCTGGGCTGGCTTTGAACAGAAGCCAACTCACCTCCCACCTCCAAGCACAAGATAAATCTCTGTGCTATTCAACTATTAAATAATAAATTACCAGAACTTCATGGTGTTATGGTAGCTGCTTTCATCATCACTTACTGATAATGAAAGGCATAAAATAAGCACCATGTTCAAAATTGTCACCATTGGGTAATGCTAAAGAGCTCTGCAGTGATCCTATGCTCAGTTCCTTGGACCATGTTGCCTCTCCAGTACACAGATGGTGAAACTATGAGCTTCAAGACATGCTCCAATAACCATGGGAATTTTCCATGTATGTTACATGTAACATGACAGATGTCAGATGCAATTGCAGCATGGGGGATGGTGAAGGGGAACAGGCAAGCAATCCATTTGTTGCATCTGCAGTAGTAACCCAACACCCTTGGCTTGGATTTTTCATCATACTAAAGAGTTTCCTGGTCTCCAGGGTAAAAAACAGCAACAAAATAAGTGACTATTTAATATCCACAGAGTTAAAAACCCTTATTTCAGGAAAGTGGGCAGTCCTTACACACTTACCTACTGTGTTGGACAGGAAGGCATCAGACCCAAAATGGATCAACAGATCACAGGAAAGAAAACCCTGTAAAATGAGTGGGGATTTGTGCAATGATGGCCACTCGGTCCCAACAAGCCATAGCCAACACTTGATGGTACCACCAGAGGAGGGAGCTCATCTTGAAACGCACAGTGCATTTTGAAGCCACTTCAAAGATTTTTTCCCTCCCACAACACATCAAAACAATGGTGCAGGTCTCAAGGTGTTATAAGGACTTTGTAAATCAGCCCAGCTCTAGTCTCATTTTTTTTTGGTTTTTTTTTTAGGACAGAGAACTGCTGGAGAGAGTCCAGTGCAGAGTCATGAAGATGATTAAGGGAGTGGAGCATCTCCCTTATGAGGAAAGGCTGAGGGAGATGGGGCTCTTTAGCTTGGAGGAGACTGAGGGGTGACCTCATTAATGTTTACAAATATATAAAGGGTGAGTGTCACAAGGATGGAGCCAGATTGTTCTTGGTGACAACCAATGGTAATACAAGGGATAATGGGTTCACACTGGAACACAAGAGATTCCACTTAAATTTGAGAACAAACTTCTTCTCAGTAAGGGTATCAGAACACAGGAAGAGGCTGCCAGGGAGACTGTGGAGTCTCCTACTCTGGAGACATTCAAAACCTGCCTGGACACATTCCTGTGTAGACTCATGTAGGTGTTCCTGCTCCAGTGGGGGGATTGGACTAAATGATCTTTCGAGGTCCCTTCTAATCCCTAACATTCTGTGATTCTTTCACACACCATCCCATCAAAACTGAGATGGTTGAGAATTTCAAAGCATTCTACAGACCTAAAGATTGTCTCCTGCTATAGTATTATATATTATTAATACTTTATTTAATTTTAAATTTTTATTCATTTATTTGCCTAGGAAAAGGGAAGAGCTATTTGAAGACTGTCAGGTGTAACTACACCCACGAACCTACTTAATGCAACATGTCTGTCAAAAATCTGTTTATTTGTAATACTTCAAGAATGCTCAGGATGGGCTGGATGACCAATGTTAGTCTGATAATGTTGACAAATCCCATACCTCTCACCTGATACCATGTTAGCTTATAAACACACAAAAAAGCTACAGAACTGTAAGAGGCCTTTCACTTCTGAAAGATTAATTTGCAACACTTTCTCTGCCTTCCCTGGGAATAAGGGGAAAAGCCCTACCAAAACAAACCAGAAACCCCAAACAACAATAGAAAAGAGAAAAAAGATGCCAGCAGGTTCCTCGTGTTCACTCCAATAATTTATCTATCCAAATTGTTTTCATAGAAAAGCAATTTTAAAACAACAGTCAAATCAAGATTCAAAAAGCATAGTTAGAGAGCAACAAAACAGTTAGAGCCAGTATCATAAATCAGGCTAGTAGTCATTTGTGATTTCTTTACAACTTTTTTTCTACCTTTTAATCAAGTTCAGATTAATAATTTTCTATACCTGACTGAACAATCCATTTATAATTTTACCTGTATAAAAGTTATTTTCTTTTCATAAATGTACTAGTTTACTATATCTCTGACTCCACAGAAAAAATAGCAAGGTCAAAACTAGACTGTCCTCCTAGACACAGAAAGTTAACTCTTAATTGTAATCTTGCATCTCATTTAGATGCAAGTAAATCTACACATCTTTAACATTTCTGAATGGTGATGTGACCATTGCATCTTAAACCACAAACAAAACAAGTGAAATTCACAACTTAAGTTTTTATCCAGAATACACATTTTTGATTTACTAATTGTCTAAACATTTGGCTAGGAAGGGAGGCATAAGTGTCCTACTGAACAACAGCTTTGGAGGCAGGAATACACTTTGCGTAGTGCTTATCATAACACAGGTTCCTGTCCTGATTTATCAATTCCACACTTAGGCAAGCTTCCCAGCAGTTCAAACTACCATGATGGTAGACTGAATGGAATTGCATATCCTCTAAATATAAGCAAACTTTCTGGTTGAGTGCAGTAGTCTGGAGTCCTGTCTTTCTTTCCTTGCTCTCTCTGTTATTAATTCCAAGTTTCCTAGTGTTGCAGCACTGCTGTTTCAATTACACCTACAGATACCCTCTACTTCCTTCTCAATCAGAAAGTCTGGACTCCTACCAATTTTCTATCTTCCTCACCACAAGGCACATCGGTTCTATTCATACACTTTACTGAATATTCCCTTCTATAAGCAAAACCAAGCAAACAAAACCAAACAACCAAAACCAAAACAAAACAAAAACCACACCAAACACCAAAACCACATACACAATTCTCCTTTAGGAGGGAAGAATGACACTTTCCAGTTCTAGCCTTAGTTGTCTCTTTCCTTCTTTTCTATCCGGTTTAGTTTTATTACCTAACTTTTTTGTTTCATTTTGTTTTGTTTTTTCTCCACTGTTCCGTCACAATATCCTCACTTTCTTTCATAACAACTCTTAGACTTGGAATGGCTCCTAGTAGCCACTTCCTACACCACGAACTGCAAAACTCCTCTCTTTTTTTAAAGCAGATATTAAAGAGGAAAAAAAAAAAACCCCAAACCTCTGAAGAGACACCTACTCACCTACTACATAACACAGTTTGTAACGACTGGACCATACTTTGTGTATTTTTTTTTTTTTTTTTTTTGTATTATACTCCATCAGTATATTTTATTTTTATTGTATTGTACTCTATTGTTCTAGCTGTGGCACTCAGGTTGTAGGTTCTCCAATGTAGGGTCTACTTAAATCAGCAATGATACAGTGCCAAGTAGACTTAAAGTACTATACAAATAGTAACAAAACCAGTAGGTCAGCAAAAATTGATCACTTGGCTGGAATCTGGCCAGCACATGACAGTTCACATCCCAGGAATAATGCTGCTATAGAGGAAGCATTTAGTAGTGTCCAAACATCCAGTGTGGATAAATGTATGCTTTATGATGTAACAGAATTTATGCAACGATTTTCCCTACCACAGCGTTAGCTTTACTAGATGGGCTGGTTTGTCACATCTTTGTTTTTCTTCAAATCACTGTGATCATAACAGCCTGTGGGAAATGTGTTACATAAAAGCAAACATGGCAAAAGAATCACACAAACCCCACAGATGCCATCTCAGGACCCAATTATAACTGAGACTAAGACCATCCTGCAGTATGTCTTTTCAAACACTCTCTACAATCCTCAGATTTTACTCTTGAAATAATTCAGGTGCTAAAAAGACTATTCAGTAATCTCAGTGCCATGAATTCAGGACAAGACTACAATCCAAGTTGCACCTGTACGACCCAACAGAGTGGGTCTGACTTGCCTTTTCTGCAAGCTATGGATCTACACAGTGGAGTCCAGTTTAGACTCTTAACTTTCTTTTGGTGTTGGGTACAGTGCTGAGATTCAATTCCATGGGAGAATGCTGTGGAAGCTAGAGTGTGAGATGAAGCCTTTATTCAAGAGAAGAATTCATAGACTGAAAATGAAATAGATCATGATGATATCAGTCAAGCAGACATACACATTGACAGCCAGAAACAGTGCACTGCTCCTTCAGTTCCAATGCAGAAGATTATTTTTCTCTAAAGGAAGATGAAGTCCTTAGCCTTTTATAGGTCTTGTAGTATGAAATACCTTTAACATCATTGGTTTGAAACTGGCCCTGATCAGCAAGGTCTGTCAGTTCTATCATAAGACCAGCTCCCAAGCATGAGACATCCACATCCACATCAAGAAAGAAGCCAAGGACAGAGTGACCTGGAGAACAAGCTGTCCCACTCAACCTTCTACACCAAAAGATCAGGAGTACTAGTAGGGCAGATGAGTACTAAAGCTTGGTCTAGGGACTTGAAATCTCTGCAACATTTCCATTGGGAAGAGTAGGGTTTAGTGACAAGGGATGTCAACAAGAGTCACCCAGTAGCACTAAGAATTGCCACCTTCAGAAGAATGAACACACAAAATCCCATTACTAAGAGCACCCCTGTCTTGTTTCAGTCATCGTAATTTTTCTATTCTGTCATTGCCCAATTATTTCCAGACATGATGTAACTATTTTGCCAGGGGATTTGGGAGTCAAAATGTTGCTGCTGTTGTCATCATTATCCTGGGTGCCTGAATTTTCCAGACAAACTAAGCAGCTGAGGGCATTAGAGTGCCTCTACTGAGAGAGAAATAATCTGTAAGAACTGCCAGTGTGGTCCAAGAAAAACAAACAAATGGTAAAGGTCCAATTACATCTTCCCAAATTCCAGCTCATTTCCATATGAAATATTGTTTTCTTATTCAGTCAATTAGTAGAAGAATGTTTCATCTGTTTTGTCATGTCCTCATTTCCTTTTTAACATTGCGTTCATGGCCACCACAGGACATCACAGATCAGCTTGACTGGAAACATGCCTTGGTTGTAATTATTGAAGAGCAGCCACAGATGTAGGTGTGCAAGTGCTGTCTTCACTATTGACAGGCAAATCAATTACCTGCACTGGTAGAATTTTCCTGAAGATCGTTCATTGGAAAAAGCAACTCAGCCTTTATGGTAAATTGGTATAACCAGGGGGAAAAAAAAACAAAACAAAACAAAACACAACAACAAAACCAACAAAAAACACCACACACACAACATTTGGACTTCTACACATTTTTCATGGCGCTGAATTATCTTCAAAATGCGTGCTCATCAGTGTCACCTGGGAAAGCTGGGTTCCAGGCTGCAGATGTGCCACTTTCCTACTTAGTGTCCCAGCACAAGTACAGCATATTTCTACTCTACAACTACCTGAAAGGAGGTTGTAGCATGGAGAGTATTGATCTCTTATCTCAAGTAGCAAGCAATAGGAGAAGAGAAAATAGTCTCAAGTTGCACCAGAGCAGGTTTAGATTGGATATTAGGAAAGATTTCTTCACAGAAAGGGTTGTCAGGCATTGGCACAGGCTGCTCAAGCAAGTGGTTGAATCACCATCCCTGGAGGGGTTTAAACAATGCGCAGATGAGGATCTTAGAGACATCATTGTTTAGTGACAGTCTTAGGCTGATGGATGGATTCAATAATCTTGAGTGTCTTTTCCAATCAAAATGATTCTATGATTCTTTGTCACTGCGAACCTGTAAATAATAGAGATGGTCCTTCTCAGTTCATTTCCATATACTGAAAAGACACTGATGGCAATGATAGTTAAGAGGCCTCTTTAGTGATTCACTAAATAGAAGAAACAGTCAGTAGATGCATCACAAAGGGAACAGGTCTTGGGAGTTTGATGCTCTCTCCATCCTAGAAATGGTTTCAGTAGGTCAAGGCACAGACAGGGTCGAAGCGTCATTGATTTTTATATACCTATTTAAGCTACTCAGATTCCAGAGTTGTCAATTTGGCACCAAAAATAAATTCACTCTAGAAAATGAGGTTAAGAAAAGGTCATATGTAGCAATTTATTCCAGCATTTTTATTTTTGTTCAGCATTCTGAAAAAGGATACTCTGGGTTCAATGCCCTGAAATCTCAACATTACGCAAGTAGGTTTGAACTCCAAGCCAGCAGCTTGGTGAAACTGTTGAACTTTTAACCTAATGTGTCTTCATGAAGAATGGATATTTGGAAAGAATTCTGCTCAAGGATTTTGGGTTGTTTTCTGTGTGTATTTTTAAGTGGCATTCAGATAAAATATATTTTCTGGCTGCTGTAATATTTACATGACGAGACTTTACACCAACACTGAAAGCTGATTTCAGAGCTGTGACTTACTGCTTCAGGTTTTGAACCTGTTAAGCATTTCATGGCATTAGGGTGAATAGGGCCTCACCTCTATTTAGGTCAATCTCCACAGAGCTGATGCTCTGAGTGACACAGGTAGCAGTCAATTACAAGGGTCTGAAAAGAAAGTGCTACCTAAAACCAGCCACCTTCCTTTCATAGTCAGTGCATGCTTTTGGCCAACAGCAGTATGTGGCCAGGAATGCAGTAAAAGGAAAACAGAATCCCCCTAAAATACCCAAACATGAGGATCTTCTGTACAAAGCAATGCATATCCATGTGGTCTAAAGCATATGGCACACAAGGGTGCGGTGCCTGTGTCAATCACTACCAACTCTACTGCCTTCTACAGGCTGCCGGTAGCTAGTTCCAGTCTTCTAGGTTCTCACAGCAAGAGGTCGTCCACATCAAGTCCCTTAACTTGTCGTGATTAAGAAATGTTTAAGTACTGAAGTACGTCTAGGGAAGATTTCTTAGAACTGTAAGTGATCACCAGACTGTTCTTCCCCAAGGATAGGTCATTTTCTTAAATGTATACTCAAATACCCAAAGAAAACCATAGAGAAACTGCATACAGCAGATGTGTGGGTAGTCATGTCCAGATTTCTAAGTATCTACAGCAAGTCAATATCCTGCCTGAAGATATAGTAAGTTCTTTCAGGTTCTCAGCCCAATCTATTTGCATCTTGTTGACAAAGATTTGAGTACACTCAACAGAAAACAAGACTGCAGTATAAAATTCCCCCTGCTCCCCACCACAGCTACACTCTATGGGAGGGAGGAGGGAAAAATAATCAAACAAAACCCCAACAAAACAAAAACACAAACAGCACCACCACAAAAAAAGAAAAAAAAAAACAAAAACAAAAAAACACACCAAAGAAACCGAACCCTGCTTCTAAACAGCCATCTGATCTAGGTACATAGTCCTTAGACATGATTCAAAAAGAAGGACCATTATATAACAATAGAAGAGAAGTCTCCTCTTTGTTAGAGAAGGAATATCTTTATCCCCCTAGGGCTGTGAACATTATATCCAGCAATGTACGTCTTTGCAGAACAAGTACCAATATCACTGTTTCTTGTCTCTAGTTCTGCACAGCACAGGTTTATTTGATAGACTGTATGGGGTTTTATCTAAATATGCACTTGCTACAGTTTGGTTTGTCTCCCTCTTTGGAAGCATATGTAAAAGTTACATTAATCATTATTTTTTCTTGCATCTTGTATCTTCAATTTATGGATGGAAAACATAGAAATACAGTAAGCAGTCATACATTGCCTGCTACAACAAGTTCAGGTCTCAGGTCTGTTGCTCTGGTCAGGCAGGGACTTTTGTAAGATAAATACATATTATGTAATAATATCTCATACTGCAAGAAGGAATGAAGTTCCACTTATCCCCATTTTCTATTTGATCTAGAGAAGACACAGCACACCAGTTCTAAAATCTTTCCAGTAACAAGAAATAGCAGCAGCATTTTACCCTCCCTCTACCCAGAAACCCATTTGAACAAGTAAGCACTTGATTTGCACACAACACTTTGTACTTATCTCCCAGCAAAATAATTGGGACTGCAAAAACTTCAGAAGCCTTGAAACATTGAGACCAACTACTTCTCCTCCCCCCCATAGTCATTCATATTACAAGTAAAGAGTCCATCACACTACAGCGGTGCCTGGCAATGCTTAAAACTGAGAAAACTATACAGAGAAATGGCTCCATCTCTAAACCTCTGAAAATAAGATAAACTAGCAGATGTCTAATGCAAACACTGAGCTCACATCACTGAGACACTTCAGGGTGACCACTTTCCTAGTGCTTGTTCAGTCCATACCCTTATATCAGGCAAATGCAGCCTGTAAGAAGCATGGCTACTGCCCAGGAAATGTTCTTAGTGCTGGGTTTAGAGCATTATCAGCTATTAATCAGAAAAAGTTCCACTGGGATAACCTCAGAATTAAACAAATTAAGCAAAACAAGTCTAGAGAGGAGAGTCAGTGTGGGAAGCAGTTTTAAGGAATGTTAGTTTGTTTCCAAGAAAAAAAAAAAATAGTTCTTTAGACAGGAGCGAGTCCACAAGGACTTAGAATATCCTGTTCATGCTGAGATTTCAAATACAGGCAAAAATTTTCTACATTTTTAAGAGGTCATACATGATAAGGAAACAATTAGTCTGCTACTAAGCAGCACTAACTCTCCTTAATTCCCTGAGCATATTTTATATCCATATCAATATTCCAGTAGATGCTGGAAATATGTACTCCAATACTCCTACAGTGACAGTTTCTCTCCATTTAAATTGCAATAGTACAACTACATGGCAAACAGTCCTCAATCATCAAATCCCAGCATAATGACCACCAAGACACCTATTTCCCAGAAAGCTGCTCATAATAGAAGTTCCCTCCAAGGAAGTGGCTTTTCACACCAGCTCAGAAACCTCCACACAAAAGAGGATGAAACATAACATTGCCCAGATGGAAAAAAAACAAACAAACACAACAAAACAAAAAACAAAACAAAACAAAAAAATCCAAACAAACCACAACACCACACTTTTGTACTGGAACTGGATCCACCTTGAGAAGCAGTTTTGTCTCATTGTTTTAGTAGGAAGAAACTAACATTAACAGTATCTTAGGAATGAGAAGATCTCTCTGCTCCTTCTAACCAGCCACTCTGGACCAAAGAAAGCATTTCTCCAAGTTGGAAGAGTCTCTAAGGACCAAAATTTGAGCTTGAGTTACTAAATAACTGAATAGAGGGAAAACACTTATCACGGGAAGAGCAAAGGGCAAGAGGAAAGATCAGGTTTCTCGCTGAAAGGATACTGTGCTCTGTGGGAGTACTATAACAAGTCTCGTGCTGTGGAAGGACTTTGGTGTGGAGGTAATGCCAGTGGGTCAATAGCTAATAGTTCAGTCAAGCAAATAAATTTATGCCTTTGTATTCATTTCTTTAAATATTTAGGCTGAGGTTACTCCAGAGGAAAATATCTTTCTTATCAGATAATACAGGTCTTATATTCTGTAAAGAGAATTATTTCAGATCTTTGCCAGGGAATCCCCCAAAAATCATATTTACGTAGGCAGGTGAAATATAAAACAAGCACCAACACCACCAATCGAAAAGAAAAATAACAACAACAACCAAAAACCAACAACATTCTATTCTGTTCATTTTAGCAAGGCAGTTACTTCGGGGTGAACATAATATTGGAATTAGGCTAGAGAGACTTTACAAGAGCCTTTCATTCCTCAGATGAGTGAACGAACAACATACATTCCCTATACAGTTTCCTCTCCATAGCTATAACAGACTCCTATTAATTCCAACGGAAACACGTAACCTTGTAGAACAAGAGACCAACTCTTCCAAACACAACGCAGACTCAGTTCATTTCTTATGACATGTCCCTCACTGGACTTGCGCCAAGTGGGCACCTGAGATTTTTTTTTTTTAGTCCCCCAAATGTTTCATTTTCTCCAAAGACCTTTTGAGCTCAATATAGCAAAGACAAAGTAGAGCATGCAAACCATCATTTCCTGACTCCTCAGGAATGTATTCCAAGTTATACACAAACTTCAGCAGGTGCCAGTATGAATGCCTCTTCACTCATGCAATTTATATCATTAAAAAAGGAAAAGGAAATCTGATGGTGTTAGGATCAGAGTTGAAACAGAAACTTCTTTTTTAATAGAGATTTAAAATGAATTGTTATATTGAAGAAAAAATGCCTTTCATTTAGGCTGTAAATCTGTTTTCTTCAAGTAGTGAGCAACAGTGAGGCAGAAAGCTTAATAGGAGAAAGTACCTTACACCAGAACAAAAAAATGTACATGTACTTGGTTAGTGCTGCACAGACCTCTTGCCAGGCTTAATGTACTCAAAAAATGTTTAGTTTTCCACCTTCATCTGTGAAAGTATCTGACTACAGATACAGAAAAACAACTTACACTGTATGTCAGTAGTAGTTTTATGCTTCAGCTACACTTCCACACTTGCCTTTAAACCTCCTTTTCTCAGGAGTAACCTTCATTGCAGCTCTTCAACCAGCTTGCCTCAAAGTAGAAAGTGACATCAGAGTCATCATTGCTTCTGACATCACTAAGCAGAAGCTGCTCTCAAGCCGTGCAGAAAGTCAAAGCTCCCTTTTCACATGGGGCCCCAAGCAGGATGTCTGCACCTTTACCAGCCAGTGCCAGAGTTCTGTTTCATGGACTGCACTGCAGCAACCTTCAGCTCTCTCCATCTTGCAGCCCCATCATCACTGCCAGTAAAGACCTAGATGTAGTTTTCTCACTGTTCCTCCTCACCCATATATTTCCAAGGCATCACAGAGTGGCAGTAGATGAGCAGCACTCACTCTGGAGAGGGTAACTAACACAACTTGTACAAGGGAAAGGGACTTTAGATGCAGATATTTTTTTTCCGCCACTGTTTGAAGAACTGATTGGGATATGCCCGTGTTCTGCATGTCTCTTAGTTGGTTTCAAAGGAACATTTTATATTCTTTTCTTACTTCTATTTACAGATCCTCTTCACCAGCTATAGCTCTGGAGCCCAAATGAAATATTTCTCACCTACCTACCACTACTGAGACAACTGCATGGAAATAAGCTAGTGCCAGCACACTGACATTCAGGAGCTGCTCAGCAACTGCATAAGCTGTTCAGAATCAGCCATGCACAAATAACATATGTGCGTTCACAACCCAAGGCACTATCAGACAGTTGGTGAATAGTAAACCAGTGTCCTCCTGTTCTGCTCATCAGTTAAACTCCCATAAGTAAGTCACAAATAAGCATGTTACAAATGGATAGCAGGTTTGGCTGGCAGAACATACTTTAAGCTCAACCATTGAAATAAGAGTCAAAATTCTAAGCTTCTTTCACTGCTTTGGTCATATATCCCTAGTTTTCAGTGCAAGGTCTTTCTACACAGTAAATGTTTCCAGGCCCACAAAAACAAAGACACAAACCAATGCAGTTCTAAAAGAGAAAACCAGATAACTTACATACATGTCTTCCACCCTTATCTAAAAATAATGAAACAGCCTCAGTCCTGAATTCTGCCCCTTCTTTCAAACTCCACTGACTGCCACTGTAGCAAATATTCCACTTTAGTTCAAGCTCTTCCTTCTAGATATAGCAAAAGGATTTGCAACCCATCTCAGAAACAGTCTGCTTGATGGAATTCACTTTCACTGGCTTAATTAGAATATTGAGAGTCCATGTTTTTGCAATACCTCTTTCCTATCTTCTTCCAGCCAAGGAAACACGTCAGTAAGGACATTTAAAGATAGAGGGCTTAAACCAAAGCTTTATTGTGGTCCACATACGTGTATGTATATATCAATTTCTTTACCTCATTCTCATTCCCATCACCAGACAGACACAAAACCCCACAGTGTTTTGATAAACACACCAAAAGTAGCTGTGGACGTAAGTACGAAAACATGTACAGCAAGTTTATTTTATGCCGGTTTGTTTTATGGCTCTCCTCCAGCATGTTGGATGCGCAACACCACTAGGGTCACAGCACTAAATTTTTCCTTAAACAAGTCCAACTCAGAAGTTCAGGCCTCTTTTTCTCTCTCCATACCACCTGCATCCCAACACTCCTGAATAAAAACAGAATTTCCCCAGGGCAGAAAAGAATCATGATATGTATGTATGTCCTTCTGTACTGAGTCCTCTCCTAGCCTGGCCGTGCCACACCACACCTTCCTTCATCACTGCAGTTTGCCAGGCACTATGTGGGGAGAGGATCTGTACAAAGCTGCAAAGGTAAATAACCACTTAGGCTCATGAGATCAAAAAATTGGTGGGAATGCAACTTGACAGTTTTGAAATAAGATCAGCAGAATAGCCCCATCTTGGTCCCCTCAAAGCCCCATTGAGATGGTTCCCTTGAAGGTTCCCTCAAGTACTACATCCCACAATGGCTTTACAGACAAAGCACCCCATCTCTAATGCTCCATTTTGTGCTTTAATCCATGTTTTTCCATTAAAAGCTCATTAGAATCCCAAACCACACATTTTAATCTATCCATCTCTGAAAGGCAGAAAAAATTATGAGTCCTCATTATCTTACTAGGCAGTAGAGGCTAGTCTGTATGAAATACATGGAAGGAAAAAAAAAATGGTTGAAAGGAAGACAAAAAAAATGAAAATATTGCCTTCAGCTTCACTGATCAAGATATATATTTTCCTCCAGGAACAATGTTTCTTTCATGCACTTATACAGTTTTTTTTCTTTGCAAACAGTGCAGCAAAAAACCCAAACAATCTCCAGATTAATCAGAAAGACCTGACAGGTTTTCTGTGAAAGACCTCTTGGAGTAGGTGGTGGTGGAGTAAGCCATGACACACCTTTGATTCAGAAGTTGATAAACAAATTCTGAACAACTGATAGAAGAAAGAAAGAGAAAGAAAAGGAAAGTGTGAAATGATAAGTCAAAATTTCCCCTTTAAGAAAAAAGTATAGTTTTGACCTGCAAGGGGCATTGAAGAGGACATTCAGAAGCACTATGTACTACCAAGAATCTTTTCCAGGGACAGCCCAACTTCCTGGCTCCAGAAGCCACACACAAAAAACTTTTTCATGGTCAAAAGCCAAAAGACACACACCACACACCTTGTAGAGCTGAGGGAAGGGAAAGTGCTTGGTACTGATTCACAGGTTGGACGTGACAACAAATCTTCATAACCCCTACTGTTGCTTTTGAGATAAGGCTGAGACAGGCAGGTAGGCAGCTCTTAAGAAAATGCTGCAATATTGATCTCAGCAGTTGAGATTGGAAAGGGCCTCTTGAGACCGTCTCGTCAAACCCCCTTGCTCAAGAGGGTCAGCTAGGGCAAGCTGCCCAGAACTGTGTCAGTTTGGGCTTCAAGTATTTCCAATTAGGGAATCATAACTTGTCTGGGCAAACTGTGCCAGTGTTCAAACCCCCTCACAGTGAAAAGGTTCCTTGTGTTCACATGGAATTCCCTGTGCTTCAATTTGTACTCACTACCCCTTGTCCTGTTACTGAAAAGAATGCACCTCTTAAGCAAAGAGTCAAATTTCTCAAAAGTCTCTTACCAGGAAAGCCCCTGCTCTATGCAAGCATTTAAGGGACTTCTGTATACAGATCTATACTGGTTTCATGATGAGAGAATATTGCATAAATTCTCTCTTGAGTCAATGTCTGCTAAGGACAGACAAGAACAAGCTGCAAAACAAGGATTCATGCATTGAAGAGCTATGATAGAAATAAAATCACCAGTACGATTCTCACACCACAAAAATTCAATCAGCTACAAAAGATTCCTCATATTTGTAGAAGGCAAGTCTTTATAGATTGTTACTCCACTGCACTAGGCATCTACCCCATCCTTTCTCAAAACTAAATGCTAATGAAAACACAATTTTGTCATTAACATTAAAAGCTGTAATTACCCACACAATTTAATACCAATAGAAGCAGCCTTAAAGAACAGCTCTTGTCTGGCAATGGTAATCAAGTTTTGTTAATGATAAAACTGTAATTAACAATAAGAGCTGAGGTTCCTCATAGGATTTAACAAATAGAAGAAGGCTTAAAGAAAAGCTCTTAACTGCTAATGCTTATTACACTACTGTTTCACAGTTCTAGTACCATCCACAGCATAGACACTGTCCCTGCACTAATACAGTGACAAACACAGTGGATTTCTGTGTCTACTGGTTCCCATAGTAGGTATGAGGTAACACCATTGCTATTGCACTGGCTTGCCCAAAGACAGTCTCATTACTTCACTGCTTGGGAATAAGTCTTTGTAACTGGAGATGATGCAAACTAAAAATCCCCTTGGGTCTGAAGTTGAACTCCCCAGAAGTTTAGGGCTTTACAGAATTGTTCCCTTTGTACGCCTCAGCTGCCTGCACTGAAGTCAGTGCATGTTTGACCACTGATTTCTGTGGGAACAGGATGGAATTTTAGCCACAGTAGGACTGCCAACTACTACCATCTACTATTTGCCCTTCAGAAGCTTTTCAGGGCAAATGCTTGGAAAGTAGTTGAATTTAGTTTTTATAACAAAAATCCCAGAAAAACCCTCTCCAAAAGGTCAAGCCCTGTTCCCTGAGGCTGGGTGCAAGTTTTATGTCAGGACTTCTCCTGAGCCTGTTGTGTGGAAGATAAGGAATCTGAATGATTTCCTGCTCAGCAGCATGTAGCTCCCCAAATATCTGACAGTTCATGTGCTAGGGACTGCCTCCACAGAAACTTGGCTAGAGAGACCATCATGCTGAAAATGACAGCTTTCCAGTAGCAAGCAGGCCATCTTCAGTCCCTCACATTCTCCATCTATTTTTTAACTTTATTTTCTTGCCCTGTGGCTCTCCCAAAGCACACCAGGTACTGCACACCTTTTCCCAACAGGTCTGAAAGGAAGGGTATTAACTCCCACATCAATGCACCAGTGCTCCCCATGGGATCCTGAAATCAAACACATGCTCCCATTCACCAAAACACCATGTGCCAAGCATACACTTGACCCTGACTTGTAACCCTCCTGCACTGCATACATGATCTATCAGATAAGACTCTGATAGAACCCTCAGGTGATGTCTTTTTCATAACCATTTCAAAATCAGAAGGGCTTTCCCTTAAGACAGTTTCTGTCTCCTAAGATGTAAAAGACAAGGGGAAACAAAGGAAAAAAACAACAACCTTTACATGAGAGTTTATTCTAAAATAGGGCTGCATTCATCTCTATGCCAGAAAAACAACATAGCCCCAAGGACTGCTAGCTGGGTGTTCTCTCTCTTCAGGCAATCCTTTGCTGTGCAGCTGCTTGGTCTCTTCAGGACACTCACCTGCTAGACTACACTTGGGAGATGCTGAGTGTAAGATTCCTTCCAGCAAAATTGTTCAATGTCCCTTAGGGCCAGGCCTATCATATGCAATAGCTGAGCTTATCCAGTCATGTCCAAGCTGTATCCTCATGGAATTAGTCCCTGAAGAGTAAGAAAGATTTGGTACAACACAGTTCTAAAGGCATACCTGAAATGATGTCTGCAAAGACAGTTAACCTGGCCTCTCCCAAGTTGTATGTGGTCCGTCAGAGCATTCATTCAAAAGAGGAATTAATTGAAGAGAACGTCTCGATTAGTTGATGGTATTTCCATTCAACTACATGCCATAAAAGGAAATTTTTACTATTGAGAGGAAATGCAGGAAATCCTCTCTCTAAATGCACTGATCTTATCAGTCTGCTCTGCAGCCTAGCCCACTTCACCACTGCCACTTGCAAGAAGAAGATTATACACAACCTGCAAACTTCATTTGCCATGTGGACACGACAAATTCATGACACATTTGAATTTCAATAATTATAATTCAATTTTAAATAGTTTGGCCCTTGGCATCAAGACCAGATTTAAAAAAAAAAAATTATCCAGCTTCCATTTCAGTTCAAAACAGGAGACAAATTTCCAAAAACTGCAGCTTATTGAGCAGAGCTCATCAAAAGGGAAAATAACTGTCTTGAAAAAGAAAAAGGTCATTTGGAAAAGAGGCAAGCTACTTTAGTATTGGAAATTCTATATATGCCTGTAGAGATTTTTTTTTAAGGAACAGAAAAAGAAAACACATTTCCCCTTTCACCAGTATTTTTCCCCTTTTATTGAATCCAAAAGAAATAATTAGAATAAAGAAAACAGTTTAGAAAAATCTGTCACCATTGATTGCATAGCATCCAGCGGCATGGAGAAAAAAAAAAAAAAAAAGAAGAAGGAAATACTTTCAAATAAATACATGTTTCTGGTGTGATTTATCACAAATTTTGAAATATCCAGATCTCACAAGAACGTGGAAACATTTGGGAAACTGCGTTTTCTACAAATTTTGGCAATTCTGAGAACAGGCCTTTTCATGAGAACATCTTAGTGGAAAAGTTTGCATGAGACCTACTGAGCTCTTTCAAAAGTCTGACCACCAGTGGCAGAAAGGGAGACGAACGCTTTCCAAGATCTAGCCTTCTCAGAACAGTCATTCAAAGAGCCAAGAGATTATCCTCTCCAACTTCAACACCTGTAGACTATTACCAGCTGCAGTCCTTCAGCAATAACAACCATTTAGCTGCTAGTTTGGTCAGAAACATGGAGTTCTACTTTACTCCTAAGCTGCTTCATTGTTTCTGAACAGGTAGTACAGTACATCAGTAGGAAACGGAATGAACAAGACCCACTGGGCTAGTTGCCTTGTGCCATAATGTACAGGGAGGAAAACTAACAGTGGATCTCCATCTGACTTGCTGAACAAGTGCGTGAAGATAGGATAGCAACTCAGCAGTGAAGGATCTTGTCTTGTGCTGAGCAATTTTGAAAGATACCATGCTTAGGAAAAAAAAATAAAATCATAAATACAAATACATCTGAATGCCCTGTATCAATCATTGCCAAAGAGACAGTAGAACAGGACTGTCCAACTGTGTCCACAACCTGGTAGCCTTTTAGATCTACCTAAACCTTCCCACTGCTCAATTCTCATCTCAAGAAAACTAAGCAAAACAAAAAGGAAACATCCCATAATTTTAAGGCACATGTGGAAGGTACTGAAGATTGGAACATAGCAAGCTAAGTGGCATCATGCAGCAATTAGAAGACAAAAACAATTCAGGAGGATATTTCCCTGTGTATTTACTTTAGCTGGGCAAAAAGTAAATACAGGCTGGAAGTATGAAGGATGTAAAAGATGGCAGAGTAAAACTCTGGCCTTGGGTTTATTTGGCTTCTTCTGGCCTCAGTGAGACTTACACTCGCTAATCTGATAGCCAGTCTTACAAACTACAAAGCTGAAAAGGTCGTACCAATCAGCTACTCTGACCTCATGCATATCATGAGCCACAGGATTGCCATAAATTAATTCCTGCCTGAAGTAGAATGTAACTTTTCAGTAGATATCTCATTTGATTTAAAGACTTCCAGCAGTAGAAAACTTACCACAGCCCTAAGTAAACTTTAGAAATTTGTGCTTCATCTGCCAAGTTTCAACTCCCAGAGCCTGGGTCCCGAATTACTTTTCCTAGGTTGAAGAATGCTATCGTCAAATCTTCTCTTTATAGCTAATTATAAATGGTGGTCAACAAGTCACCTTTTAAGCACTTCTATAAATAATTACAGGATAAGCTTTTGAGTCTCATCCATCAATACCTGGGATTAACCAATGTTAAGTTCCACAACCTTCCATTTACTACCTCTGCAGCAGTCTGTCATGTGTACAGTGGTCACTTGAAAAGCAACTAGCTCTTGGATTGAAGGAGTTATTCAAGTATAAAACAGAAGTTACATCTCATGGCAACCTGGCAAAGCACAAAGATATCACAATACAGGTATGAAGAGAATGATGGTATGCTTAAGATCATACAGCAAGTATGCTGCAGAGCCCAGCATAATGCCAGTTAATTCTGATTTTAAATCCTGGTCATGGTTCACAATGCCATTTTCCTGCACAAAACAAGACAGAAGCTATTCTAAAAACAAAGCAAAACCCCATATTCTGGAATCTCTCCAAATTTAAAGCAAAGTTTTTGAGCTATTTCCAGCAACTGAAAGTAATATAGAAAAAAATCTTGGGATCTGCATAATAGTATCCTTTCTGATTATTTTGAGGCATAGAAAACATACCAAGCAAATGAAACTCTTAGGCCTGCACCCACAGCAGGCCCACTCATAGATTCTTGTTGTTTTGCAACTCAAGAGGTGCTTGGCAAGGCCAGTTTCAGCAGCCTACTGAGGCTTTACTATCAATTTGATTTCTAAGAACTAAGTAGTCAACAAATTCTTTCAGTTCCAATTGTAAGTCTGTCCCACAAATTCCAGTTTGCTAATGTAAACACCATAAAAGAAAACTTTAAAAACAAAATATTTGAAAGTCAGTTTCCCTTCTTTACTAGCTGCCAAGAGCAGAGTTCAGGGCTCTGTGCTTTTTGAGTTGACGAAATCGTTAACACCTACAGCAGCATCAGGAATGTGACTCTACCCTCAGGACTTGGTAAGTAATAAGAAACCGGTGTCAGTTTCACCTTTAAAAACCAGTTCCAAGTAATAAATTTCCATTTTCAGATCTGGATGGAAACCGAGCCCAAGCAGCATAGCAGAGGCACAATTCAGAGCACTTTGTTCAAAAGTATCAAAACTGACAACCATGTCAGCAAGATGCTCACTAAAACAGTCAGAAGATGCCGACCATAAAATTATACCTTGCTGTAAAATGCATCCAGCAGAGTGTGTGGCAAGCTACTAGAAAAAGCAGTGCACATTCACAGAACAGAATACTTGATTCATTTTCTCTTTAGCTGGTTCTTTTCTTGCTACAGACGCCAGACCAAGACTTAGGGAGACCTTGTGTGGCAACATCAGGCAGCAGTCAGCCAGTCTGGAAGCTAGAGAGCCAGTGTGAATTACAGGGTCTGTATGCATTTAGCAGCTTCAATAAAGGACCCCTTTTATATTCATTAAAACACAGTTCAGTCTTTGCTGCTACAAGGAGTACGACAGAGGAGACATTAGCAGCTGCTCCTTGGAAGAGTCAAAATTTTCTAGTAGGATAAAAGTGGGGTGCAACCCTCTTTCCAGCAACACAAGTCTTGGGTATCTCACAGCATGTGGCAATAGCTTTATTGTGGTTCATCTCCCTCTTCCCCAGATAGGCCTGCCTAAGAGAAACACAGATGGCTTTCTAGTGCACCAAACCACTTAAACCAACACTTTCCTGACTGTGCCACACCCCGTTCATGCCCTCTGGGCCTTACGGCTGGAGCACAGTTTGCTTCATGGCCCCCTCTCTGCTACTTTCATGCTTCTCAGATGAATTCACTCTTGCATTATAAGGCACAGGGGAAAATAAATACCACAGTGATAAGCTGCCATTTATTCTGTGTACATTTCAAGCTCAAGGCAAACTCTCTGTCTTTCATCCTGTTAGGATGGGATGCTTAGAGCATCCTAACTTGCCAAATGTCCTGCAAGTTGCTGCATATATTCATGCACTTCTTCTGACACTAGTGTTATGTTTTGTTTTTCCCTATAAACATACATCAGATACCTTTCCTGAAAACACTCCCTCTGACATGTGATCCAGTGTACAGCTGGTACCATATGCCAATCCTCCCATAAAATTCCTATCCTTGTGCCCTACCAATAGCCCAAGAGTCCAGGATTCTCAGTCGTTTCCTGTCCCTTGGATTAGCATTCAATGATGTCCTGTTTACATTTCAGGGTTGTGGTGGAAATAAACACCATAATGTCAGGACATTCCATCAGCAGGATTCCAGCGCAACCATGCTGGGCTGCAAACAGGATGCTGAACCAAGTATGGTCTGACTTTATTTTATCTTCTTTTCTCTTCCTTATACTTTTGTTACCTAAGAGAAATACTGGAGGGTCTTAGAGTCGTGAAGTTACTAAATCCAGAGAATTAGCAAGGAAGCAAATAAACACAATAAGCAAGGAAAAAAATCACAAAATCACAAAAATAATTTCATTTCTTTAGTAAACAAAATTTCAAAGCAACGTAACTATCCTTTCATCATGCAGATGATGAAATTGAGACATGGACAAGGCAAAGCCATTTCCTCGTTAGATGGTTGTAAGGACTAAATTCTGCTGTCAACTACAGTAGCAATAAAACTAGAGATAGGTCAAAATTAATTCATTTCAATTATTCTTAATTATATTTCAATCACTTAAATAGCAATACTTGAATAATCAGAGGTGACATCACAAATGCATCTGCTATCAAATCTCAGCCAAGAGAGACTTCTTTTCATTTATGTAGGTTCTAACACTTCCAGGCTAGCAAACAGCCTATTAGCAAATAGGCTATCCTGTGGTATGACTAAAATCTCTCTATTTCTTACCCCAGCAATGTACGAACAAATGCTGTCTTCTCCATTCCAATTAGAATATTAAATGTAAATATTATGAAGAAGGATCTCTTGAGATACACAAACTGGATGGCTACCAAAGACAGGCTGAATTCTTTAAAAGTGACATTTTCTATGATGCAATGGATCTCTCAGAATCAGAGAAAGCAAAGAAGGGAAAGATATACCAATCTTATATAGGGTATTTCTCCCACTCCTAAAATCACTGTGCTGGACAATATTTTGTTGTCTGGCCAGTTCAACCTAGATTTCAAGTGTTGCCATTTTTTGCGCAGTAGAGCTACTTTGTAGGTATTGATCCTTGAGGGAATATAACAGGAAGCCAGAATATTGTGCCACTGAATGAACACTTGCCATTTGGGATTTAATTGGCATATAAACAGCTCCCCAGCACTTGCGTAAGATTCTCTTCTCCAAGCTGCAACCCAGGTTAGAGTTGTCTTTAAGATAGTTTGGTACAATATCCCACAGGCATCTCATTTACTAACAGTGAAAGCCCTGTAGACCATCTGGAAACCTCAGCAAGTGCGATGACAGCTGTAATCTACCCCTTAATTAAAGCAAGGGAGTTAAGACCTGTGTCCCAGGCTTGCAATGGTCTTCTTCCCCACTTCTAGGTGTTAGTTACTAGCCACTGTTCATCAAGTGGACTAGACCTGCCAGATGCCTCAATATGACAAGGACAGCTTTGAGAACCTGCCTCAGGTACCACAATGCCACGCAGAACATTTTCTGTTCTGTGAAGTTCATTTCAGAAGAAATGTGTGGAAGCCTAAGCTTCACCATATTTAGACCATGATGCAAGACTTACCTCTTTGTCAAAAGCATAGCATGAACTGCAGACTCAGAACCCCCTGGCTCTTTTCCATGAGCTGTATTTTTCTTTCTCCCTGTCCCTGAAGTTTACAAGCACATTGTTGGAAGTAGGTAGGGGGTACTGGTGCTTTTGGTCCCTCTGTTTGAGAAGCCATTGATTTAAACCATGTGCACACAGTGAAGTCTCAACAAAGACATTATAAATACATGTAATGATGGGACGGCCACTGGCAATCAATGGAAAAAAAAGTGGGGGGAGGAGGAGTTAACTGGGTTTTGGGCCAGCTCCTAATGGACAAGCTTCCACATCACAAAACTAAACACTGCAGCTGCCACTAATCACATCAATCAGCCATCTCCTCAGAACAGCCAAGCAGTGAATGGACAGACACTGATTGAGCTGCTCTTTCCCAGTGTGTTTTTGCAGGACTCTGGAGTGCGCTGGCAAGACAGGGTGTGAGAAAATTTGATGTATATTGCCCACACTTTGCCAGCCATTTTATAGCCACTTTAACAAATAGTACACTAGCTTTAAAAATAATCAGTGGGCCCAAGTTAAAAATACAGTGCAAGTTGGCTTCCATGAGAAAGCAACTGAGCCAATGCCATTTATAGTAATTCAATGTGTCACTGAATAGCATCATTTTTATAAATACACTGAAAGCCGGACATGAAATAACTGGTTAACAGCTCCCTAATCACAAGGGCTTCCTCTGCTACACATTTTTCCTATTTATCCAATGGCTTCTGTTTTATATCTAGTTTGCTAATGGAAAGAGGGGAAGGGGAGGGGAGGCAAATTGGCCTAAACTGATCCAGCAGATGCACAGAGCTGGGGCCTCAAACACTGGCTTCTTTTCTGCAGCCACCAAAGGGCGGTGGGGGAGAGACATTTCAGCAAAATTCTTTCTCTGCAGCAACTACCGCAGAAACACATTTCCCTCTGTTTGGAGCCACTCAAAATAACTGCAGCTCAAATGCCAGGAGAATATTTTGTGCTTCCTGCATTCATAAGGAGAAAGATGTGAAAATACTGAAGCAAGTTGCTAGTACGGTGGTCTCAAAAAAGCAGGAGAAGTCTTCAAAAAAGAAAAGAGTGTACTCTCATAAAGAAAGCAAAACAAAATTGGTCCCAAAATATTTGTCCTTTAATGATCCCAAAGTGTTTTGCAGCCATGCATAGGAAATACATGATTTTATAACATTGCTCATCTTCTGGGCACACAGACCATTCAGATTTTTAGAACAACTCCCCACATCCAATTTCTTATAACTGTCAGGAATCCCTTTGCAAGTGTGACTGTGTGCAGCCCAATCCACTGTCAGCATTTCTGCATACACTTAAATAAGCAAACAAAAATTCTTCGGGTATGTAGGACTTCTGTGTTTGCACTGCCTAGAAGGCAGGATTCTGAAGCACATTGGAGCCTGTGCATTTCCATCATAGACACCCTGCTTTGTATCACTGAATGAAAGGGGGCAGAGGATGGGAGGAGGCTTCGCACTATCACGAGACCAGGAAAAAAGTGAGGCATTCACCATTTACTCAGAAGTGCATCCATCTTCGTTTGCTCTGTCCACCTTAATATTAATCTGCTTGATAAAGACTCAATGTTTTTAAACTACAAAGGTGTGTGTGGCAGGGGAGAACTGTACATGCAAACAGGATGTGATTGGGAGAGTTGTTCAAACTCAAGTCAGTAGCAGAGGCAAGAAGCGAACACTTGCCTTGCACTTTTTGTCCACGAGGCCCTTAGCTCCAGCAAATTGTTCCATTGTCTCCCCCATTTCTGTACTGCAGTACTAGCGCCAGAATAATATATGTAAACCTCCATCTTCTCATCAAAACTATGCCTACATTACTGCGTCCTCGTAGTCCACCATCACAATCTAAACTGTCAGTTTTTGGTGTTGTGAAGACTTATACTCATTTCCTAGTCAATTGTCAAAAATTGTCTATCCAGAGGGAAAGGAAAGAGACTAGTGGCAGACAATGGAGTAACCAGTGACACTGAAACAATCTTAACTCTGTTCTCACTGCAGGGTGGGCAGGTTCTAGCCTCTAACCTACACTTCTAGCCTGCTTAGGGTAGTCTGTGCTTAAAGCACCCCCAGGTCTGGTTCAAAGGCATTTCTCTTTTTTGATAGTGTAAGTGAATTTGGGAAAAACTTAGGAACGGGAACACAAGAGATTCCACTCAAATTTGAGAAGAAACTTCTTCTCAATGAGGGTAACAGAACACTGGAACAGGCTGCCCAGGGAGGTTATGGAGTCTCCTCCTCTGGAGACATTCAAAACCCACCTGGACACATTTCTGTGTAACCTCATCTGGGTATTCCTGCTCTGGCAGGGGAGTTGGACTAGATGATCTTTTAAGGTCCCTTCCAATCCATAACATTCTGTGATTCTGTGAACATATCAGAAGAAATTGGGCTCTCAATATCACTTCAGACAAACATTTTTAGTGGTTTGGTTTTTGGGGTTGGTTGGTTGTTTTTGTTGGTTGGGGAGATGGGGTCTGTGTTTGTTTTGTTTTGTTTTAATTCCCATGGTACCTTAGAACCACTTAATGAAGCAGGCCATTTATGGCTGATTTATATTTCCCCAATAAGGAATCCTGACATAATAGGAGGCAACCAAACTAGTTGCAGATTCAGGAATGACTGAATGCAATGCTGGGCTTTTACACCAGGCAAAGCAGAAAGAAAAACAAAAAGCTACTTTCACTAGAACCATGGTCACATGTGACCCAGGGACACCATGAAATCTCTTCCTTCCCTTCTGTCTCTGTATCTCCTTTCACCACTCCCACTAAGTCACAGTGTTTACAGAAACAAGCCAGCAGCTTTTTCTGTAAGAAATAATGTAGCACTTCAAAGAACAGTTCCTCTACTCTTGCTAGGAGGGAGGAGGAAAATACTACCCCAAGTGGTTACTGTTGCAATCCAAATTCAGATGCCTTGCCTTGTGCTACATAAAGTCAGAGAAGATGATGGGCCAGCAGCAAATGCCTTGACATGCTGAGTGGGATTACAGACCAGAGTCTGCACTTTGTATGAAAAAGTAGTAAGCAGATTGCCAAGACCCCTCTCTAAATACATTTCAAAGTGGGTTATTGTGAAGACCATGAGCATTATGGTCTCAGCTGCCAACAAGTACTTCTGTGGGAAGCAGTTTGCGAGCAGGAACTCATTCTCCCAACAATCCAAGCTTTGACCCATATTCATGCTGTGCAGTTAATCTAAGTGGAATTAGTGCTGGTGAAAGGGGCCATACGGACAGCCCTTGAGACAGAAATCTTATTTACCCACAGAAATTCTCCTGTGGCCAGCAGGCTTGTAAGATACATCTTACATGCCTGTGTCCAAGCCATGTGCACTTCTCACCAGCTCCCTAAACAACTAACCCTAGACTATCCAACCCCAACTTTTTGTAAGATTGCACTGAAAGATTTTACAATACCTAGATTCACTCAAAGTAAATATAAGAGTGACTCAAAGGCATTTTTAGATAGTACAGAGGTACTTATCAGTGTTTTCTAATTAGTGCCACGTTTTTCTGGGTCTGAGCAGCAGATATCCAAGAACACATCTGTTTGTATTCTGGTCCAATTACAAAAGAAACACATTGTGTTATAATGAAAATGTGTTCTCCTATTCTTGCTAGACACTATTTTCCTCCATCTCTTCTCAGGCTATAGCTCCTGTAGCTCTACCCAGGAATTGCTTAGTAATGACAGACCAAAATTTTCAGTTAAAATGTCCTTTAGCTATTATAATGATGAAAGCTTTGAAAGGAACATAAAGTCAGCAAAGCACAAGTGAAGCCTGGACTTAGATCCTGCTTTTCCTGCAAAGTGAAGCTTATAACACAATTCCCCTGTGTCTTCACAAGGCACATGGACTGTTTCTACATAAACTTTGGAGGACTTCATATATACTCCTCACATGCAAGATAGCAGCATATCACACAGCTGTCACAGAAGCATCCCTCATTAACATTCTTTGACTTGTTTTATGAAGTGAGATTTTGCAGAGGAGAAAAGTAAATAGAATAAGCTGTCCAACACCAGCACTATATGATGGTACATGAGTAGAGACCCAGGCAAGGATAGGTGCACCGGAGATCCATACAATGACTGAGGAAACCAGGACATTTATTCGCCTCATTTAGATTATATATGCTGCAACAGCTACAGTAGCCCAGGATCATTTCATTTCTGAAAATGCAATGGCAGATAGTGTTAATGAAACCGCTGTTGGATTCATTGTTGCTCAGCAAGTGTCAGCAGAATCAACATCTGGCACCCTTACTTGTATTTCTCTAATTTTTCAAATGGAAATATTCTTTATTTACCTACTTTCTAGCAACCCTACACAAGGCATCCTGCACACGCTTCTGGTGGGTTCTCCTACAGAAGTGCAGGTTGAAGTATTACAGTAATTCATTGCTTTTCATGTCATATGTTTTCATGCTAACCACTGAAATTCTGGATTGTCCACCATTGGCAGGTACTGAGACAATATAAAAGCTCATTGCTACAGACATCCTAAAACTACTGGGCAAACACAGAGCAAGTACATAATGTCACCAGAGGAACGGGTACAGCTTCAAAAACAAGCAGAAAGCCTCACTGCTTTCTTGTATCCCATCATCCCTGACCACCATCTTTATCTGATGCAAGGACATTAGTCTTTCAAAAGAGCCTGCAGAGAGAGCAGAGGCGCAACATTATATCTTGAGTCTGCCCGTGGACGAAGTTATGCTTATGTTTGCATGCCTTGCCCTGTTGCACATTCCAGAATGAAGCTACTCAGGCTTAATTTGTCCCTGACTTCTAGAGTCAGAGGGCTGTATGTTTGAAAAGATAGGGTAGGGATTCATTTGTGGCATGTCTGCCTTCAGTCCTGGGAAATGAGACTGGCACAATATTCACTTCCACCTTCCTACTGAACTTAGGGGTAAGCTGCAATTCAGTACTGAATGAAAAACATTTTCTCTAGGAAACTGGAAGCCAGCAAGTGTTTACCTTGGACCTAAACCCTCTGTTCCACCAAAGCAGTGTGTTGGAGCAGTCATGTGCCAGGACAGTCATCTTAGATAGACAGTGTTTGAGGAACACACAATAATGCCTTGTCCAGCCTTGGATAAGGCTCATGAAACACTAGACCTTTCCCTCTCCAAGCAGTAAAACAGTGTTAACATCTCTTGCATAAAAGACTACCCCAGTCCTGCTTTTTCTTCTTAAACTACTACTGTTCCCCACAAATTCTGCTGTATCAAATCCACAGCTTGTTTATACTGAAAGTCCCTCGGATAAGTGGCAGCTTCTTCTTTTGGTCCTCTTTGGAGCTTAGCTACAAAGAATAACAGTCAAATCTGCATTGGCAACATCTTCTATAGCCAGGCATCAAGCCCAGAGAAAGTGTCAGAAATCATCTGACCTTAAATATATTTTCCTATTCTTGCTCTGCATTCTCAGTTACAGCCATCTTTCACCTTAGAGGGATGAGTTTGCCTTTGAACCCGTTGATTGTGATCACATAGTCATAGCAACACCTTCCCAAAACACTGCTAATATTGGATCACCCAGAATGGTATCACGGTGAATACATGGATAATGGGAAGAACACATCCAGTTCATACGAAGTACTAGGCACCAAGTTCACCAAACAAGACTATCACTGCCACTTATTGGTTACAATTTCTACATACACAAGGGTTTATGCCAGAAGTTGGTCCTCCATTCAAAAAAAATCTAAACACTGTAATACAGATGGCAGAGAAAAGCCAGACACATAAAACAAGGTTATACTTCCTCCTTATGGATCAATCCCCCTTGCAAAATCCCATTCTCCCTCCTCAAGCCTAGTCTAAAGGTCCCTTGCAAGTGTTGTTCTCATTAATGTTCAGGACATGACTTTTTCATACATTAGCTCAGCTCTAAGCTTTATGCTTTAAGATAAATGCACCGCACACATTCCCCAGCACGCCATGGAAAGATATTCCTGTAAGACATAGGTCAAAGTGGACCATTACAATCATCAAACCTGACCTCTTGCAGAGCACAAACTACAGAATCTCGCCTAATAACTTCTCATTCACTGTCTCTCATAGAGGTGGAAACAACTGTCAACTGTATGGTATAATTGTGTTTGGTTTTTGTTTTGGTTTGGTTTTTTTCTGACTCTCATCTACAAAAGGCCATGAGATGTCTCTTAATAGCCAGAGACAGTTCCTCAAATCATGTTTGATAGCCACTCAAATTCTGAATCAAGCTTTCCACCTGAACCCTCCTCACCCAGTGATCAGTAAATGTTTTATTAGCATCAGTGAATTTAGTCTCAAGTCAGGGCTTAAAGTTCTCTTTCCCCTGTTTCACAGATGAAAAAACAAACAAACAACCTACAACTATAGAGAGCAGGATCTGTAGAGCTACAAATGGAATCTAAGTCTCCTGCTTTCAAGGCCAGCTCCATTTTTGGAAAAGCAGTTTCCTTTAAATTAACCATGTAATGCAGAATACTTCTTGTTGTTTTGAGTTGTTTGTGTTTGTTTGTTTATTCCTCCTTCTTCATTGTTTCATTGTTTTTTACAGAAGCATCCAAAGGCCACAAAAATAAAAACATCCTGTGATCTCCACCATACTGAACAGCAGCAAAGAAAGTTTGCCCCTGCAAGTGCTTTCTCATTTCCTTCCCCAAAACCCAGAACTTGTCCATCACTGAAAGAGGTTGTAGAATTTCACCCAGTAATATGTATAATGGTGTGGTAGGACTGCTCAGTTATAGTGACTGCAGCAAGTCTTCTAGTATGGGGCACTACAGCTTCTGAATGTGAAAGGAGAAACCAGATCCAAGTAGTCAAGACAGGGTTGTTTGGGGTTTTTGTGTGTGGTGTTTGTTTTTTCCCTTTTCTGTCAGAGGTAGGAGATTGGCATGAAGCAGTGAGCTTCAAAAAAAAACAAAAACAAAAACAAACAAACACAACACACCAAACACAAAAATGAACCAGACTACCAATTTCATTTTACTCGAGTGCTTCTAAAATGTTTCCAGCCTTTGTGTAAATACAAACCAGCCTTGAATACATAGGATACAGGCTTCACCACAAGACTTCTTTCTACAGCTCAAACATCCAACGGTAGATTAACCAAATTGGAGTTCACATGGTCTAGATAGCTGTGACTCTCAAATATTGCAGGGAAAACACTTAAGAATTCTGTTCAAACATAATTTTCTTTCCAGGCTAGTAAGTACTTGTGGCTGAGGCAACCAGAAAACATCTACACTACCACAAAGCTAAGAAATATCTACAAGTTTGATGCCTTTGTCCAGACTCTTTGCTCAGTCATAGCAATGTCTCCCTTCAGCAGGATTTTCTTAGTATTTCAAAGGTGCTCCAATGGGATGCAAGCAGCAAACAAGCCAAGAACTTGACTCAAAATTGCCTGTAGTCATTAATACGCAACTACCAGGTACTGCTTCCACTAATTTTTATAATGCAATTATTTTGTTCACATTAAAAGCACTTGAACCCAGTAGCTTTCTTTTTGTCTTGTTCAGGTGATTCTTTTCATTTTCAGGCTGGTCATAAGCCCTATTCAATGTTCTGAGATATATATGGTCTCTTCCTCTAATTTGCTTTTGAACAAATCTAAGCACTCTGGTACTACTAGCCTTGTGAATCCCATTAAGTTTCACTTAGTAATGATGTAGTTTCTTATCTCCAAAACAGCAAGTAGGGTCCCCCATTATGCCTGGAACAAACTCTTTGTGATCTCCAGACACACAAGTATTTCCAGGGTCAAAGAAGTCTTTCATGCACTACTGGTATAAAGTGGAAAAGACAACTATCTATAGCCATGAGATAGACACTGTACCTAGAAACAAAACAAAACAAAACACAACAACAACAAAACACACTATATTTGTAATCTTCAGGGTGTAAGATAACCTCTGATAGGAGTCAGGAAGAATATGTCCTCTCCATCACCTTGGAAAGAAAAAAAAAGTGTCAAAATAGAAGATGTTTTCCTTAGACTGGAATTATGTTGAATGGCTCCAGAACACAGGGTAAGAAACATTATCTCTACCAATAAGTATGAAATATGGGAATCTTAAACTGTGTGATTTGTACAGGATGAAGAGGATGTAACACCATGAAGTTTAGCTCATCCTTAGCATAATGCTTTTCTATTTTCCTTGCCAAAGTCATTATTCTTCAAGATGTAAGCTGATCAGAAATTGAAAGCAGGGACAGTTACCCTTGTAACTGGCAGGTTACTTGTGCAAGGAATGCAGGGGAGTATGCATTGGCTTCCATTAGAGAGGAGATTCCAGCTGAAATGATTATTTTGTCCCTCTTGGCACAAGAGTTGTTAAACTGCTACATTCTGCTACTGTAACAGGACTTTCTAACCTTGCTGTTTCTGTACCAATTTAATATTGATTTCTGTTGAAGTTGCTGCCAAAGCAAGGTCCTGAAATAAGGGGCCCCACCGCAGTCAGAAGGAAAAGAAGGTACAGTGAAACCAGGGAGGGGTTAAAGAAAACACAGAGAAGAACGTTGTACTTGGCTGTACAAATAACTTGTGAATGTCTCGAGAAATGTCCTGGATTATCAACTGTAATAAAATCTCTCAATGAGGAAAACAGGGATGTCCTAGAGAACTAGGAGTTCTGGTTTTCTGTGTTCACTTCATGCCCACTTTGAAAAGATTCCCTTTACAAAGTTGAAAAAAAAAAAAATGCAGCCACAGAAAGCTCGTTTTTCCAGGTAGCTAGAGACAGATTTAAGCACTGCTCCTGTAAGGATAAAGACAGCAAAATACCATCTGGGACGTGGATAGGAGAGCAAGGACACCAAAATAAAGGTTTTTGTTTAGTTCTCAGTCACAGTCAAATTTAAGTGGGAGACTGAGAGCCTGATTGTCAGTTTGGAGCAGCAGTTCCTCTGTGAAGAATGTATTTGGAAAAAAAAAAAAAAAAAGGATGATGAAGTGGGGCTTAAATAACGATCAAAGAACAAAATAGCCCTCAAATTACACAGGTGTATGCTTAAGGTGGGCAGCTGGCTGTCAGACAAGAAGACTTCAGAAGCAGCAAAGATCTCACAAGTTTTCCTCTGAAAGTTAGTATAGCACGATGCTCTCTATATCATCTGCTATGCAGCAGTCCTTTTGCGTATCTCTTTAAGTGACAGTTGGTAATATCTGTAAGACACAGGCCAGAAACAGCCTTCTGCACTATTACAGTACTAATTACTTCCCCTGAGTTTGAGGAAGACTGTCCAAGTTTCCACATAAGCTCCCCAGTTCCTACTGAAACATAGTGGCTTACCATGTGAACATTTCTCTCCCTTCAGCACCTGGATTCATTCGAGTAGGAAGAAGTAACTCACCAAGTTATTCCTTTATCTGAAGCAATAGAAGCCTATAATTTTCTTGTTGATATCCCAGTATCTCT
Source organism: Nesoenas mayeri (assembly GCF_963082525.1). Lineage (NCBI taxonomy): Eukaryota > Metazoa > Chordata > Aves > Columbiformes > Columbidae > Nesoenas > Nesoenas mayeri. Next base: position 89,088,574 of record NC_137544.1, on the reverse strand, counting down.
GCATGCCAGAAACACAGGACTAGTGCCTGCATGTGCTTGTATAGAAGACTACTTGTTTGGTTTGGCTTTTTTTTTTTTGTAATATATTTGCTTCAGCCCCATCTTGATACAGTTGAAAACTACTTTAGCCTCCAAATCCCTGCCTATTGAGGTTATGGTATGTTTGCTCTTAATTTTTTTAACAATAGCCAAGACTGAAAAGCTAGTCTTTCTTTTGAGGGGAGACACCTCAAAAAAAAAAAATCTAGCAGTCTGTTGCAAATGCCAGTTAAGGGGCTAAGCTCTGCTTTATCTCAGGCATGCTTTTAGGATGCCTCAACTATGTGCAGGTACAAAATGCAATAAAAGAGTTTTAAGAATGGGAAAAAAGCAAGTAACAAATCTTATCTTCCCATCTTCATCATAAAAATGCAAAACTACCCATATGGCCCACTGCAAAAGAATGCATTTCCTGGAGGCACTGTGCTGTCTCACTAGCACACGCATACAAGATGTACTGTACAGATATCAACTGGAGGTCACAAAATCCCACTGCTGATGAGAAAAAAATCCTCATATTTCACAGTCAGGAGATTCTCCCACAGCCACATTTCACAGCACAGCAGCTGAGTAAGGATTTTTAGAACCAGCAAAAACATCAAAGTGTGTTTAAGGTCCCAGATACATGATATTTGTTCAAAACAAAAAGTGTCTGTTCCCACTGCTTAGAAGAGCAAGTTGGATGTGGTTGTGGGTTTGTACAGTGACGTGCATGCACAGCATCATGCTAGGAAGCTTGCAGATCTGTGATGAATGGCACGAGCATGTGTTCATGTATCCCAGGACAAAAGCATGTGATTGCATGCCTACTGGCATCCTCAGGCATACACATGGTGGTTGGGCAGGATGAAGGCAGAAACACAAGTTTGCACACATGCAATTCTTACCTTTTCTCTGTATATGAAACACAGATTTAGAGCCTGAGTGCAATAACTTGGCAGTCAGAAGAGAGTGACGTTTCTCATGTAGAAAATACCACCCAAGCTGCAAAAGTCATTTTTCTTGCTGCTCTTCCGTTGCATGTGCATGCTGGCACGTCACACTGACATGAAGTCATAGCATATTCCAGGAACAGCTCTAGCTTTTTCTTTTTTCAAGAAGGAAAAGTGGCAAGTTGACCAAAATTGGCTTAAACCATGAAGACTGAGACCCTAAAAGATATGCAGATGCTTTAATTGCAGGACAACCATCCTCCAAGAGAAATCTTGGGAATCTGTGTTCTTGTGAACACCAACAGAGTCAAAACCACAGTGAGGTCATTTGATGACTATGGAAGAGGCTTCTGCAGGCTCTTATCCAGTTTGGCTGATCTGTATTAATAACCTGGGACTTCTGACATTCATAATGCAATCCAGTCATTTCTGATAAAAATAAGAGAGGATTATGTACAGTTCACTGTGTATGACAGCATCAACCAAGACTTTGAAGCAACGCTGTGGGTCTTGGATGGCTTCTTTATGCTTTTAAGCCACTGGCTGCTTCGGTTGGAACACAAACAGTGCTTTTCTGTGATGTGTCTTCCTTGACAGACATCAATGATATTCTAGAGCATTCTAAGCCATCTGATGAAACAAAAGACTGGAAACATGAACAGCTACTCTGCCTGCTACCAATCCAAGATTTTCGATGACCCAAAAAAACACAGAACCTATCTTCTCCAGTTTCACAAAGCTGTGCCACAGGATCCATATCCTGTTCCTCCAAATTCTAACCCACCAACTGAACAACAGGAGCCTCAGGCATTGCAGCAGCATTCAGCAGGCACCACTAGAATTCCAGGCAGAGAATTAAAAGCTGGTTTGCTTTTTAGTGACAAGAAATTATTGCATCTAACAAATGCTCTGCAGCAGGAAGAGACAATGATGTTTTCTATCAACTCTGAACAGGGAATAAACTCCCAGTAAAAAAACCAGATGTTATGGAACCTTACCACTAAAAAACACTGATATGTTTTAAGCCCTGTGCTAGCAATTAACATTAGACCGGCACACTCTGAGGAAGCTGGGAAGGAAAGGTCTCTGAAGCTACAGCTCCTCATTTTCAAACCAGCTAAAGGATGACAGTTATTCATCAATCAATACTGTTTCCAGCCACACAGTTTTAGTGACTTAGTTTTCTGGTGAGTTTTTTGGGCTTAGACAAAGCAGAAAAAATAAATAAATAAATACTATGTGTTGCTTCAAACACTGAGAAACAAAATGCACCAAAAAAATACCCACATGAATTTTGCAGGTCTGCTGTTGCAAACTCCTGCTTCATTATCAGGGTTAAAGTGCCACCAAAATGTTCAGATAAAAGTGTAAACTGGTGACAGAAGATATTCTTCCCTAAATACATATAGCCACATGTACAGAGAGAAAAAAAACACATTATCAAGGGATTGAGAGTAACTCCAAATACAAGTATAGTTTTATCACATTTTTCCAACTTGCTGCATTGATCTCAGTCACACAAGCAGCACTTTCATTTGCTTTGTCCTCTAAACTCCTTTTTATTCTGAAGCCTATGGACTGCAAGGAATCCAGACCATTTTCAAGCTCAGATGCCACAGCAAAAGGGAAATGATCCTTGGGTCATGCTATTTTTAATGCCTCTCTCCCTGCCATGTCATCACTTCCATGTCGCTTCTACAGAGGATGGCAGCTTTGGAACAGCTTCAGTGGAGAAGATATGAAAGACATTAAAAACAAACAAACAAAAAACCACACCAAGGCAGAGGGGGGATGGTACGGGGAGGGGGAAATGCAACTTCTGACCATCCAGGAGTTTGGTAAAGGCTTAAGGAAGTTTTTGTCTTTTGAAGGATTTCTTAGCACTGGGAGATGAAAAGAGAAGAAAAAAAATTGCATAGGAATACAGGTATCCAGAAGAATAGAAGAACATGTCTAGAGACCCATTTGTAATCCTTAAAGTTTGCCAGAATCAGACACTAAATACAAATGAAAGGCCTATTCATCCTGATGCAAGAAAGAAGGGGTTTTATGTTTTGTTTATTGTTTGTTTTGATTTTGTTCGTTTGTTTACAGTGAGAACAGTCAATCACTGGAACAACCTCCCCAGGGATGTGGTAGAGTCACAACCACTAGAGGTTTTCAGGATGTAATTGGACAGAGTGCTAGATAACCTCATCTAGCTTCCCTTTCCCATAAAAGGTTGGATCACATGGTCCATTTTCAAGGTCCCTTCCAACCTGGGCTAAAGATCTAGATCTGGTTAAATTGATAGCGGTTTAACCTCCGAGTGCATCCTGAATTCTACTTCCTGAAGAACCACCTATTTGGACCAAGAGTGCCAAAAATATATGTGTGTGTGGGGTGTGTGTGTGTAGGGGGGCTGTTTGGTTTTGTTTTGTTTGGGGTTTTTTTTAGTTGGTTGGGTTTGTTGTTGTTTGTTTGTTTGTTTTTTTACTAATTGTTGGTATTTCAATATGACATTTTTCCAGTAGTAAATTCAGAGTTACTTCATAGTGACCATAGGACTGGTTGGGCATTTACATCTGTTTTTATGTCCATGCTCATTCAGCTTTATCACTATTGGTTTTGGAGTCTCTACTTGCAGGACAATAGTGCCTGTATTATTGTAATTTTTAATCGTACAGCTGAAGCCAAACAAGCAGACTGGTTATTTAATCTTTTGCTTTCCAATTGCCAGTCTTTAGATCACTGAAGTTTCTGCAAAGCACCCCTTTGTTCTGCTGACCTCTAGTGACTTACATCTAACCCTCCTCCATACATTTCCTGCTAAGTTAACAGAGAAGCTGAGACAGCTGGAGTCATTAGATGAAGGGATCAGTGTTGGTGAATGCTAACTAGGCTAATGCAAAGGAGTTATGCCACAATTGACCGTAACCCATCACGTCTCTGAAGCCTCAAGGTACAAAGAGGTGCACAGATGCAAGTACACAGAGGAACTGAGGTACAGGAAGAACAAGAGACTCTTCATGCAGAGTGAACACAAGGAAATATGAAGATACAAAATATGTCCCCAAAAAAGGACAGAAAGATATTTATAAATACACTTACTATATGAGAAATTATGGCTATTTCTAGCTTTAATGAGAGGTCTGGCTGTGGCACATGGAGCCATGGCCTTCTATTATAATTTTAACTTGAGTTTCTTGGCTAAAACAGCATGGAGGGATCACAGCAGAGCTTTTTGTAGAGGCCATCTAAGCCTGCTTAGAAGTCAGGTTACTTACACAGATGGCTAACGTTCTCAAGTTCAAGACACCACAGATTTACTGCAACTGATTTCTAAGCTCCTCAGACTAAAGTTAGCTCAGGTCTCTCTATGTGCATCGTCTATTTCCCACCCTAAACAGCAGTGCAAATACACTACACCGGTAAGCTGCTGTTGCTTTCCATAACTTCATTTCACCACGAGCTAGCATGCATACTAACAGCTAGGAAAGGAGACTATAACATATTCACTACTGAACACGTCATGGCACAGAATCAACTTGTGTTGCCTCTGTACAGTGGCAGTAAACACTTCTCTATGAAATGACATATCTGACCAAATTAATTGATTGTTTGTAAAGTACTTCAGGATGAGAAATTAGTGGCCAAAAATAAGATTACTGTTTATATTACAGGGATGTTCACTAGAGCAAGTGCCTGTTTAATTCATCCAGCTTTGTAAATTCATCCACTCAAGCTCTCAGAAGCTCTTTGTTATTCAAACTCATTCTGGTGGGACATCAAAGCAGCTGTATTTCTCAGCTATTGTATCACAGATTGCCTTAGAATTAAGAGCTCATATTAAGAAAAGATTGTCTCAAAAGGTGACATGTGAAGGGGTATTTTCTTCCAGTGGAAGTACGAACTTCTGGAAAATCTATACTATTCATCTGCATGGAAGATTGAGAAAGGAGGCCTGAACGCACAAACAGATAAGCATAAGCTGGGGAAAATGTCAAACGGGGAAGGAAAGGAAGAAAGGTGATAAGGAAAGACTAACCAGTGCCAAAAATTTGGGGAGGACAAATATTTCAAGAGGGCCCAGTCAGAAGTTTAAATGTGGACAGGTTACTCAGTAGCTATTCAAGTTCAGATGAAAGAGAACCCCTAGAAAAGAACAGACAGGTGAAAGTAGAGAATGAGACCAAAGACAAAAGACAAATCATAAGGTAATGACAGGCAAAGTCAGTCAGGACCAGATAAATATGGAACTCAAGAAACAACAGTCTAGGGAGGAAAAAAAATGCATGAGATGAATATAAATTTTAAGGCTATAAATTTCAGACAAGTACAGGTATCTGAAAATGCTGTGGTACTGCTCATAGGTAGAGCTCTCAAAAAGCCTTCTCCTACTACTTGGCAGAGAATCTGATGCCTGTAAAACTTCAGCAGAGGGTAGATCAAGACAAAAATGCCATAGGGGCAAGATGATGTCTGTGACATGATAAGGAAAAATCTAGTTCAAGATTCTTGAAAGCAACAGAGGAGGTGAGGACACTTAAAATGAAACATAAGTCCACAGAAACAGGAATATATGAAGCCAATAGAGAAGAGAAAAGTCTGCCCAGGTCACCTTCTACATGCTTCATGCACCAATTCCATCAACCTGACAGATCAAAAGTAACACTGAGACACCAGGATTTATGGAGGCTTTTCTGTTTGGTTTTTATGTTTGTTTGGTTTTGTTTGTTTGGTTGGTTTTTTTTGTTTGGTTGGTTTTGTTGTTGTTTTTTTGTAGGGTTTTTTTTTTAACCTCAAAGACTAAGGAGTGCATTTTAAGTACCCTAAAAGTTTTATTTTCGGTTATTCAGCTGCTTAAGTTCTAGCTAAGGTGGAAAGGGAAAGGTAGGAGAAACACATTCCTGTATAGCATGATTTGATGAGGTCAGTAATTGTACACAAACTGTAAGTCAGGGGAGCTTGTGTATCTGTATGTATATATGCATGTACACAAGGACATCCATCTAAGATAAAAGTGAAGAGTGAAAGTTTTCCATGGAACTATTCAAATCTCCTAACCTATACACAGAATCTTATTGTCACATAACATAATGTGAGAGACAGATCTCATCCCTTTCAATTAAGAAGGGAGCTTTCAAACTCATTCACTGTTTCTACTACTGTATTATCTTTCTTTCATCCTAGGGTCTCTGCCTAATGCAATGGATTGAGTCCACCAGTTTAAGCCTACCCATTCTTGCAGGGAAAGAAAGAGAAGACAGAGAAGTTAAGACTGTCAAGTTTTGAAAAATACCCTATGCATCTGTGATACATAGGGCTAGGATTACAGGCTGACAAAAATCCAGCCCCCAAAAAGATGATTACATAGAAATCAGTCTCACTGACTGAGAAATAATAGACTTTCAGAGAAGCCAGAATAAGGGTACTGGCCCCAACTCTGAGTTCTGGATCCCTCCCACAATAGTTAGGTGATTCAAAGTTAGGTAGCAAGTCAGTCTTCAGAATCACACACTACTCTCTTCCATACCACACAGAGGATATACCTAATGAACCAGAAATCCAAGTCACCCACCCTCTGCTTTAACTGGTAAACTATATTCCCTCCTACCTTATCCCAAAGCCAAGAATACAGTCCAGCAAGTCAGGATTCCCAAGTCCCTCTGCTATTCTCTTGAAGAATTACTAGAGTGTAGTAATACATAGTTTCTTCTGCAAGTTGCATTGGAAAGGTAAGACCGGAGTACCATCTGTAACTCATCATGATCTCTGTCTGCATAAGAGAATGTGTTCATAATTAAATTATAATTATGTTTGTATCTAAAACAAGAGGGAGGGAAGAAGAGCTGCTTTTGGGCTGTTCAAAGGCACTAGGATAAGACAAATCTCTCCCCCTGCCAGCTTGGGCCCAGAGATGCCACCAAGAGATATTTACCCCTTTGTAAGAAAGGGTAAAGTACCATCAATTTTCAGTTCTCTGGTTAGTCAACACACCTGGAACTGGACTATGTTCAGACAGGTTGGGCAGGGTATAGTTCATGTTGATAAAGACCCAGTAAATAATTCCCAGAAAGCGGCACTGCAGCCTGCCTCAGGAAAGCTGAACTTCATTTAAAACCACTTAAAAAGGAAACTCTCTACAAATTAAGACTTGGTAATGAGTAGAAAAAGATCAGAGGCAGAACTGCATGCTGATTATAAAAGAACTTAATTAAGGAAATTGTACCCATCTGCACAATGTTGAAATTGCAACATGTTCATTTCCAGGATTGCCAGTATTTCTACATCACAAGAGAGGGGAAAAAAAAAATTTAAAAAAAAAAAAAAAAATCACAATAATGCCCAGGCTCTAACCTAACAGTGCTGTCTATGTATATTCTGCATCTTTGTCTTATGTATTAAGCACACACAGCAAGCTCAATGTTCCTTGTAGAAATATTTTCAAGCAACGGCAAGGTCTGAATGTCAGACATACATAACTGATCAATAAGATAACCATCTTGAAACAGCTCAACTTCAATCTTGCATAACAAATAGTCAAAGCAAAGCTCTAAAGCATATCAGCAGAAACAGATTTTCACCAGCTTTGTTTGACTGCCAACTCCCTCCTTAGCCACTATGAATAGATCCAGTCCATTTCTCATCTAACTGTGAAATTCAGTTGTGTTTCAGAGGAGTAAGATTCATATAGCACACATTAAATAAAGTCCTGCATAAGATCCACCAAGAGATTTTTCCTACCTCTGCACCCGGTAACAGCTGTGGCCATTCTGACTCCAGACTTGGCATTGACCACTGTCAATAAGTCAAGGGCAATCCCGCCTTTTACATTACAAACATTAAATGCCTTTGGTGTTGTTACCAGGAAGCACGTCAGAAGTGACGAAGCAGTCAGCTGTGTACAAAGCTCCCATGAATATAGCTCAAATGCACAATGAGGAAAGATAAGAAGCAAAGATCTTTTAGCAAAATGTGTTTATTCAGACCAGAAAGAGATCCCAATAAATAGAAGGTCAAAAATCACCTGGAAACTAAATTTCAGGTTGTTAATATCAGAAACCCCCTGTTCCGCCCCCCCCCCCAAAAAAAAGCACACCACACCACAACTCAGTCTAAAAATATCATTGTAGCCAAAAGCATCTTTAACAACAAAACTTTCATAATACTCTTTTGACTATTTAACTAGTCTTTTGATTTAAAACACTACATCTTGATTTTGTGAAAGGAGATGTTGCTCTTTTAAAACAAACCATCAGGTTCTTATTCATTATATGTAGACCTCTTTGATTTAAAAAGTATGTGTTTTCTGCTCAAACCAGCCTACCCTTCTTCCTCATTTAATTGCTTAAACCACCTATTGCATTACTTCTGAAAAGAGACTCCCTTTTTCCCAGCGTTAATGCTGCCATACACCCAGGAGCTCTCAAGTATGTCACACAAGTATGTTGCCCCGTTGGAAAAGGATAATTTTGGTCATTTGCCTCAGCCTTCTGAATTAATGGCAACTGTGGGCTGCAGACAAATAACTGAGCTGCATTTGCAAGGGAGCCTTACAGTACCATGCACAGAACGCTCAGTATATCACAAATGTATATATATTAAGAAATTCAAGAAAACACACAAGGAATGCTTAGCATCAGGCCCTGAAAGTTTGAACCTGTTAAATGTATTCAATATCACATTTGCCAGAGGAGGGGGGGTGGAAGGTAATAGCAAAGAATTTTGTCATTCGTGCAAGCTGAATCCAGCCATTTATTTCCTTCTATGGATACTATATTGCTTTTTAAAAGAACATTTATTTCTGGTTCAGCCTGTCCTGTATGAACCTTTTCCTCAGTATGAGTATAATACAATTAACATCACTTTTCCTTCATCTTGGGAGACCATCACAAAAGGCAATCAGAGCATAAGGATATACTCCAAGTTCAAAAATGGAAAGGTTTTTCAACCAGCCTATTTTGTAAGGGCCATAAGTAGGGCCAATCATTACCATTCATATTTTATAAACAAACAAAGAACCAATAAGTAACAACAGAGCTCATCAGAAAACAGAAGACTATGCTGGGCTCTGAAAATCTACTAAGTGCAGGGCAGTTTACCTATACGCTTAGATTATTCCTGCTTGGAGATCATCAGGATGGAAGAGAACAGAAAAAGCCTGGTTCTGATCCTTTACATACAGTCAAACAAAGGCAATTTAAAAGTTATTTACTCATGGTCATGAAAGCATCAGCACCTCATGCAATTAATGATTAAGACTGTTTAAACTGATTTGTTGGAGGAGAGAAACAACAGTTACTTTAAATTACTGATCACCAAAATATTCTTTTGCACCAGTCCCCCACAAATTCATTTCAGGAGGATTCCAGAGCTATCTGACTTGGGAAACTCCCAGCAGAGAGGGAATACAAGCAGTGCTCAATGCAACAAGCTGCCATATCTGTGTGTGCATACCTCTTAACCACAGAAGCAGTAGAGACAATAAAACAGGATATAGAGGAAAAACTGCTTGGGTAGAGCTATCCCTAGCTACAAGTCCAGCTGAATTCTAAAAACATATTGAAACAACTTCTTCCTAGAATGTAGCTGCTCTACTTAGAACAGGGTGAGAAATATTTGGGGTTTTTTTCCTGTCTTTGCATCACAGGGCGGGTGTGTGTGTGCAGGGGGCGGAATTTAAGAAAGAAAAGTATTAAAAGTGTTTTAATTTCTTTGTTAATAAAAAAAATAACATCCACAGAAAAATACAGACAGTGACTTCAGAATAGCTCAAAAGCACAGTATTCACCTGATGGATCCAAACAGAAGGCTGACTATTCTCACACCATCTGCTCTACCTACTTACTACCTACCATCTGCTTTAATCCAGGAACCAGGTCTTTTGCTTTGGCCCTCCCTCCTCTCCATCCTTTGTTCTCCTGTCTCCAAATTCTAACTTAAACTTCACACAGTTTGACTGAGTTCGGTACTTACTTCAGTGCAAAAAGTCCTGTTTTTGATGCACTCTGTTAAACAAAGAAACCTGTCTTATAAGCAACACCTAACCTTAATTATATAACTTTAAGATCAGTAGCGTGCTGATATGTGTAGTATAACATACAGTAGCATGCTGAATAGACTATATATTTTTTTTTTTTTTCCGCTGAGTTTAACAGCATTTGAGGAATCTTGTAAATGTTGCCATTGAGCAGTGCCCAGCAAGGGAAGATGCATGGGAACATACCGAGGTCACAGCAAACCTTACTCAGCTCTCTCTCCCCTCTATGCCTGCCCTCAACTGCAGCTTAGCGTGGGATCCTGACAGCAGGAGGTTCCCACTATAGGCCTTTGGCTTCATCTTTCTGTCAGCCCCCGGACTCGGCTCTTCTCAGGGACTCTCCACATGCTCTAAAGAAGAAAGATCCCAGGCGTTTGTCTGGGGCTCTGGGAGCCACTTGCATCATTCCTTCTGAGGAAAGAGCTGGAAAGTTGCCCTCAAAAACTCATTTGCAAGCTGCACTCCCTTCAACAGTTTTATCAGCTGGCTCATTTCAAGCAGGTTTTTACAGAGTGATGGGAGAATTGGACTAGATGAAACCACAGGATCAATACCTTTGCTTATCCTGGGCACCAGATGCTCAGACCCACATCATTTTTCAAAGTCCCCAGTGAAAGCTTTTTACAGATACAAAAACATGAAGACCACCTTCTCCTTCTCCCCATCTCACCTTCCTGGCCCCAGAGTTACTAAAAAGTTATACATATTCTCTGACTCTCTAGTAAAATGCAAACACTCACCTTCTCCTGCCTCTGTCTGAGAACTGCCTAGAAAGACTAAAGAGTTCTCAAAACTGAAGAATTTATCAAAACAAAGCACAATGTCACTGGTGATGAAGAACATTGCAAAGAGAAGCACAGTTTTAATTACCTTCACTTCTTGGGTGAAAAACAGGAGATAAAGTCAAGAATCCTGTCAGATCATAGGAGGACTATAAGAAAAGGGAAGAACTATTAAAGACCAGTGTTGGCACAACACCAAATGGGTATGAACTGGCTATGAACACATTTAGTTTGGAAATTAGAAGCAGATTCCTAAACAGAGGAGTGAGATTCTTAAATGGCTTCCCAATGGGAAACAACAGGAACAAAAGCTGTTTAATTTTAAGACAAAGATTGATAAATTTACAAAGGGAAGCCTGCAACTTGATTTCCTCCAATTGCAGAAATGCTGTACTCCATGACTCAGGAGTTCTCTTTTCAGCCTTGCACATCTCATCCTCTGCTGAGTCAAGACATGGTAAATAAATAAATAAAATCCAGAGACAAGGTGCAGCAGAACTAGAATATTAGCAGGGCAGCTAGCATAAGCATGAGTCTGATTTCTTTATTATGCAAATTTATCTTGGTGGTGGTGGTTTTGTTTGTTTGTTGTAGTTTTTTGCTGATGGTGGTGGTGGGTTTTTGTTTGTTTGTTTTGTTTTGAATGGAATTTATCTACTTGTAGGGATTTCGGTATTTTCAGGTAAAAATTTGGATCATAAGAAAAGGCTGAATCAGTGATAAAATTCTATGTATTTATGAACAACTGCAAAGAACAGTATGGAAGTGAAGCCTCCCACATATCACATAACTATTAGACTAGACTGTGAGAAGTTATCTTCACAGACCTGAATCCAAGGGTTAAAGCTGTCAGACGGAACCATAGATAAGAGTAGATAAGTGAGGAAAAAAAGAAAAACAACAGCAAAGCATTCAGGAAGAACGAGTTAAAGAAGATTTATAGCTGTGGAATGTGCGGATGGGTGTAGAAGCATTCACCTGTATATTTCAGACTTGACTGAAATTTTGCTGGAAAGATGTCTCCAAAACCATTAAAAAGAGTCACCAGAGAGAAATCTTTTCACATTCTATTTTTATAGTGAAAAACCCTGTATAATACCACCTATTCTACACATAGAAGAAAAAGCAAAACATATGACATTGAAAAAGCATGAAAAAATATAGTACTGTAACTTAAGAAATCATCTGTGAACTCTCCCATAGCACATCAAACATGAGGTATTCATTCATTCCCACAAATAGAGTCAGTGTTGATCTATAAGCTGCAGCTCTGTATTACACATTGCAGTTTTGTGCATTTAAGCCAGAATAACATTCCCAGAGGATTGAAAGAACCCGCTACAGTGAGTTGTGGTTCTATTTTGGATCATATCACAGCATAACAAATCACAGTTTCAGACAATGGGATAAGGGGCTCAATAAACCAAGTAGCATGATAACTTCATGTATATCCCTTCCACACATGCAACCATGTGTAGAATCAAATCCACCTAAGGCCCTTCAAACTGTGCAACTACTAAGTAATGATCACTCTCATACGTATATGTATCCATATACCATTATTCATTTAATACATGCTGTTGCATAACAGTAGCTTTCTAACCCTGTCCACATACACAGATTGTTTACAAGATCTGATCTCCCACATTTGAGGAAACAGAAGAGAACATAATTTTTTAATGCAGAACGTTCTTTTGGTGCTGCTGGTTCGTTCCAGTAGTTTTACAGCTGTGCTCCATACAAAGTGGTCCTCAGAAGCAGAGTCACTAGACCTATTTGGTAACCCAATATCTCACTGTGACTTCTGTCCTACAAGAAATTCTGAGTGCTGAGAATTATGCACTGGTACCCTGCTGGTCTAGCACATCTTTACAGTCAAAGAAGTTTGTATACTTTTAGAAGGAGGGGAATGTTAGGTTTTTTTTAATCACAAATTAAAGGTTGAATTGGAAAACCAGCCATATTGCAGCTATCCTATACTGGAACTCCAGTCCTGCTGACCTTTGCTCCGGTTCTCAAAGGAATAAGGTTGAAACATGCAAGGGCATCAATTAAAAACAAAAACAAAAACAAGTTTACCTTTACAAAGCATCTCACAACATTCTGTAGATTAGCAAGTCTTTCCGAAATATGGAAAGACTCCTGTTAACCACCAAGTAAAGCTGAGAGACCAGACTTCCCAGAGAGTTCAAATATTGCTGAGGTATGAGATGCTATATTTTGCTAAAGAATTTTGCACATTAGATGCCTGACTACTAATGTAATTTGGTTCTCAGACTGAGAAACTGAAAATGTAACTCTGAGCTATTTTGACTGCCTGCGCCTTGGGACATGAAAGAAGTCAAAGTAGGAAACATGAGCATAAGTCTCCAAATCCTGACAGTCACACTTTCTTGTTCTTTCTCTATGGTGCTCCAAGTCAAAGCTCTGCAGTGGTTGCCTTCTTTCCAGCTAGTTAAGGCACCCTGAAAAGATAAATGAAACAGGAAAAACAACTTGGCTGAAGTACATTTTCATTTTTCCACTTTAATTTCACCTACAAGTCAGCCACCTTAAGCATGGCATAGGATGGCTGGCAAAAGCATAACATTATTGACTAAAACCTAGTGTCACTAGAACTCGTTATTTGTTCTCAAGTATTTTTTAAGTGAAGAAAAAAAGGTTGTTCAATATAAATAAATCCCTGAAGGGTTTTCAGCTGAAATGCTGTACAGTATTAGATGATGAAAGAACTGTTAACGAAGTGAATAAGAAACAGGAAGTTGGAACTACCTGGCCAAGTTTCACTCTTTTTCCTGTGTAATATGTAATTAAAAAATAACCAACACAGAGTGAAAAACAGCTTCCAGTACAAATATATACTTTTATGACAAGTGCTCTATAGACAGAAATCAAAGGGGTTTTGTTTTGTGTGTATGTTGTTGTTTGTTGTTTTTTTTTTTTCCCTAGAGAATATGATTAAAAGACAGTTATTGTTTAAACAATTGTATCTATGTCTTCTTCCATTTTTCCTGAGATTTAAACACAAAGCTTGCAGAAATATTAAAAACAGTATCTCTTTTTTAAAATGCAACACCTTGCCACAAAGTTTAGTTTGTGCTAAAGTTATTTCACATCCTTGTAGGTACTATCACAACCTCTGTGCCACTCTCATAAGTAGTCACCCTGTCCCACCTTCCAGCCTGAAAGGAAGTGTCTGCAGTTCACAGACTCGGACTTCTGGATAAGATTAATGCAAAAGCCCACAAGCAGCTTTCCAAAAGGCCTCTGAATTGAGCAAAGAATAGAGAGACTACAAACACAGGACGTGTGTTATGCAAGTGGCATACTGAAAAACCGCATCAGGCGATTAAATGATTCAGAGGGCTGGTAATGGAATACACTATGTCCTTCCACTAGGTCACTAGGCTGGATCCATTTTGGAAAATGAACGAAAACCATTCCCACTTGATGGCTGCTCATATGAAATGATCGAGACTGTCCTGATAAATGAGTGAGTTTACCACAGCATTATTTCTCACTTGAAACAGAAAGATCACAAAGACTTCTGTTGGCATAACCTCCACAGATCACAGAAGGAGCCATCCCAAATCTGACTAGTCAGCTCCTTGTTGGCAATCCAACAGTGCTGGCCAAAAAAATGAAGTTGAACAGAATTATGCTGAACTTCAGGTTTGAGCCACTGACCGGACCATAAGACAAAGCTAGAGAGCAGCACTGGGGAAGCTGTCTCAGCCATGGTCTAAGGCATCACTTGTTCTGTGGCTGAACAAAGGGACGGCAGTTTTCCAGAACTGCCACTGTAACAGATTTCACCCAAACTAAATTAATTTTGCCTTTTTAAAACAAAAACAGAAGAAATCCAACTCACCGGTAAAGCTGTTCAAGACTTTCAAAAGATAATAATCCTTCAGCTTACCGGGATCTATGCTTAATAGATAGATGTGGGTGCCAAGAGGCGGTTCAGCCCCAGCTGCCAGTGCACCTTTCTATTCAAGCAAACCCAGCTTCCTGACTTTTAGAACGCACACAAATTTGGCACATTTAATCAAGTTACTGTTCATTTTACTAAGGTATCCAATTGCCAGAAAAATGTTTTGTTTGCCCACCAGAAGATAAAAATGGAGCCATTAGCATGTTTTCTTAAAAATAAAAATAAAAAAAAAAAAGATAATTTTGATGCAAACACTGAAACTTTTATTTTTGGTTTGTTCCAGCTGCAGTACAAGGAAAAAAAAAAAAACAAACAAAAACCATCTGTCCCCTGCATCAAGTCCTGTACCTGAAAGCATATGATAATGCCCAGCCTGCTGTCAAAGCACAAGCTGTCAATACAAGAGTGAAGCACTAGTATGGGCATGCACATACACATGCATACACACACGGTGTTTATAAAACTGCCGCTGTAAGGGATTTGGGGTTTATTGTTTTAATTAACTGAAAATGATAACACAAGAGCTTTTCATCTGGTATAAGCTCGGGTTTCATCAGCTGCTGGAAAAGATTCTCTTGGAGAAATGAAATTACAGTGTTTCTCCATGTACTTAATGTGGATTTCAAAATAAATACAGCTATGTGATTATGCCAGTTAATAGACAAATGTAGGTAAAGTTACAGGTCTTGACTCATCTAGAAAGAGGGTGCAGAGCTAGACACACAATCTAGCTAACACATCATATCGGCTAAACAACACAATGCCCAGTTAAAACAAACAAAAAAATACCCCACATGAAGCACAAGTGAAAAGAACTGGGAGGGGCAGTTGGGAATGGTGCCCTCAGCCTACCTGCTGCAGCTGGTTATTGTGTTATAAACCACATGGCATAAACGACAGCTCATTATTTGATGGTCCTTCTGCTCATCCACATTTCTCACCCTGTCAGGTTTCTCAAATAGAACAATGCATCAGAGTAGGAAATTAAGAAATATGCAGACAAAGACTTCAGAACCGTTTGTGTTCTATGCTCCACTTTAAAAGTCAGCTGTAACACCCTGAATCAGTTGCACTGCCCAGCCCTGTGCTCCCTTCCCCCCCTCTCACCCCACCCCCCCCCCCCCAAAAAAAGACAATTTGACAAGATGGTAAGCAGCAGCTCTTAGTATAAAACTTATCCTTTCCAATGAAGGCACTAAAAATTTTTTTTAAACACATCTTGTTCATTTTTTCTTACATTTAAGAAATAATACTCTCAATAATGTATTGAGACTAAAGAAAGCTTCAATATTTCCAAAGATTCTGATGAATCTGGTTAAGAAAAAATAATTTTGGAACTACAAATAAGACAAATGAACACACGCCACTCATCAGCTGCCTCAGACACAAGATGACAGTTGTGCATGTATGAAGATGGAAATAAGTTGATGCCTTGAAAGATGCTCATGCACATGAGCATTGGTAGATCTGATATTGTCTGGAAAAGTTGGAACTAGCTGCATATGGGTATCTACTGCACTGAAATTATTCTTTGAGGAACACATTCCTGCAATAATTCCTTTCCATCTACACCTTTAGAGCTATTGTGCTGGTTTGACTGAAAATGAGTTAATTTTGTTCATGTAGTTAGAAACTTTTCTTTTTCATAGCTAGCATAGCCATTATTTGGACTTGGAGAACAAGAGATAACACCCCAGGACAGACTTAGTGTTTTTAATTGCTCTGGTCTGAGAGCCAGGGACATTCTGAGCACTCTGCCTGCAGGCGTGAGGCATCAAGAAAGGGGGACATGGACGGGGCAGACCTTGACTGACATCCACACTGATCAATAAGAGTAATCCATCCCATTAGCATCACAGTTCATATTTAAGGAGAATAGGGATCTTCCACTCTCTCTCTTACTTCTTCACTCTTTTTGTCAGAGCCAGAAGAATTCTGTTTGGGATATTTAGTTCAGCCTTTTGTTGTTTTGCAGAGGCCTCTGGGCCTTTTTCTGTTTTTTCTCTCTTCGGGATCAGCTGTTCAGGACCAGGTGCTGCTTCCTGGGACTGGCTGCTTGGTGTGGACAATGTTTGCGAGGAATTGCATTGAGTAACTTTTATATTCTATTTCAATTTTTATACCTATTAACTGGTAGTGTATTAGTATTTTGTTATTTTATTAAACTGTGCTTATCTCAATCCAAGTTTCTCCCCTTTCAATTCTCTCCCCTATTCAGGGGGGTGAGTAAGCAGCTATTGTGGTTGTATTGCTAGCTTGGGTTAAACCACAACAGCTATTAAATCTTATTTACTTTCCTTCACCTTCTCTGCAAGTCAACATTTTTGATGTTGCACAGGACAACTTGAGAGGTCTTCACTTATGCTGATAAACTTATCCTTTGTGTAATGGAAAATGTGGGATTCCAAATGCTTGCAAAAGTAGAGACAAGCAAATAAATCAGATGTAAAACCACATTTCAGTATAAAAAATTGACTATGAAATCCTTTATCAAAGGCCAAGGCAGGTTACTATGTTATCAGCGCTTTGAGGTTTTTTATACAAAAGTGAGGATAAGTTTGTATCCTGCTTGTTATATAAAACAAAAAGAGGCTTTACCTACAACAGAGAATAAAGCCAGATTCATCTCAGCTATGTGAGCACCACAAGCCTTCATAACCTGTGGTAACATTCTGCACTACATGAAGCTAGAAACATTCTTAGAGAAAGGATTTTGTAGTAGGCTTCGTTAAGCAGACTATGATAAGATGCTCAGAGATGAATTAACCGCAACAATCTGAAGCTCTGAAAAACAATGACCAAAACTAATAATGCTAGAAACCAAACTGTCAGTAATTTGTTAAGTGTTTCTCTGGTGAGACTCACTCAGCAGAGTTACTGTCAGTGTAAGAAAGTAGTACACAAGCACTCCAATGGCAGGCACAGAATTTATAGCACCACCAACAAAGTATCTACTGGCAGGTAAAAAGAGTAGTTTCTAATAAAAAGAGCTACTCAAGGAAGCTCCATTTCTTTAATTTGGCATAAATAAGGTGAAGGATTTCTTCACATTTTAAATATCACACATGTCATATTAAGCTAATGCTTTGGAGACTTGACAGGATTTAACTGTATGACCTCAGTATGAGCCACAGACCGACTGAGAGTGTGGACTCTCAAGCACAAGATAACCCAAAGAAAAACACTCAGGAGCAAAATAAAACACACACTAAAGTACATTTCCAAACAACACAGTAAAAATAGGATCAGGCACAAACTCTCTCATTTGTGAAGCAAATATTTTAATTCGAAATACAGGGTAAGTAGGAGAACTGAAATCACTTCAACTACTATATTAAAAATGTCATGCAGACAAATGAAATACATTGGGAGATGTAATTGACAGGAGCTTAGCTGAACCTCAGTGACTGCGGAGGACATACACTTCCAGTGAATAAATTAGCCTCCTAGCAAGACAAGCATCTGCTAGGGTCAAATGTGTCTCAGGATGTCTGATAGTTCTAGCATTCTCGAGATCTTGCTCCACTGTCCAGTGGTCCAGCCTGTCCTGCACAACAGCAGGGGCACAGCTAAGTAATCCCACCAGGTAAGTCTGCTTGAAGGAAAGTGAAAATGATTCTTCAAAAAGTTACCAAAGCATCAGTCAGACATCCGACTAGTACCTGCGAGTTCAGAGATAAACTAAAGAGAGAAATCTTTCCTGGGACCCAATAAATCATTTCAAAGGGCCTTTCATACCTGGATGTCTACTGAATCATAAGGAGTATAAAAGAAACATGTTTTGGTTTGGTGGCTTTTGTTGTTGTTTTCCTGAAAAACTACTAATATCCCGAGGATGCACTGTCTCACAACAACTGTTGTCTCATGCAGGTAGGAAAGTTGTCTTCTGCTCATGTTCTCCACTCATTCAGCAGATGTAGTAGCAGTCTAAAGTCTTCAATCAGGTATAATAACCAAGAGTCTGAATTACTGCATTCTATATGGTCATTCAGTTCTTTTAATTTGCTTTTCCCAGCATATCTCACATTAAGGACTCAAAACCTGCAGATCTTTCCACTCCACTGCAAACAAATAGTAAGTAACAGGAATAAAGCCAGACAGAAACATCATCTTGTTTTAGGCACAACCAAAGCCCAGGTCACAACAGAAACATCAAATTCTAATAGATGTTATATCAGATGGAAACTTGACAGATCTAATCCTTCTCTACTCACAATAGAACTGCACTACTTAAAACAATACCTCCATTCCTTTTGAAGCCTTTGATTCAAGGAAACCCAATTCCTATTCCACAAAGTAGCAGAGTATTATTTTACACATCAGGGTACACATAAGCAAGTATACACAGAGTATACACACAGAGAGGTTAGGACAGTCTATTACTGTATTTGCTAACTCTTCATTACACATCGATAGAATATGGCACAACTATCAGCCTCCTGTGCCAGTAGTGGTATTGAGACTTCTATGAAGAAAGCTGTACAACTGGCTGAACGCATCCCTCTTTCCAAACTACTTGAAAATATGTGGTTCACTCATTAGGGTTTACAGATCTTATTATTCAGCTTATAGGACTCCAAACTCTGCAACATCTGTGCTGGATACCAAGGATACATTCCCATATCAGATGTTTAACTCCAGCCTGCAACTTGATCAACATTGAGTCAGAGTTCATCCTCATCTCACACACCATTACTGAAGTAACGTTTCTGTCAGGAGATTCCATAATTTCCCCCTCCTTCTTTGTCCAGGCTGATTCCACAACACATGCCAGAAAAGATAACAGGATCATGACCAGGCTTTAATTTCTAGAGCTGAACAACAGAATTTATATTTTTCTTTATAATTCAGGTAATCACTTTAAATACAAACAAACCACCCCCGCAACCTAAGGGAAGAGAAATGAAGAACGTTGACTTCTCTAAATGGATGCTATATACTGTAGCTTTCTGCGTGTGTGAGTAGTTTCTGGTTTAATTGTTTAAAACATCTTATCTCTACTCGATTTTTCACTTCAACTTTTCCCAACTTCCCGTTTCAGGGAGGATTATGTCAGATGCGGCAACAGCGCCCTCTCTCTGATGCAGAGAAAATGGCATTTAATGTCTATGCTTTTCCAGAGCTGCCAGTCTATTTAATTAAATTTAAACAAACATATACAACATCCGCTCGGCAATACTTAGGCATTCAGATTTCCACTGATAACGCAGTTTTTAAAAGATTCTTATTGCTCCTGCACACATCCCAGAGACTTTTTAAAACTGTTTAAAGCGAAATTTGTTTTTACTCCGGAAAAGTAAATGACAAGTCACTTCAGGCTTCTTGAAAGTCTATTTTTCAAGTCTCCCTCTTTAATCATCTCCTTAAGAAAAGCCAATTACAACTCTTACCAGCTTTCTTTCCCCCCACATACAAAAGCACTTGCTGGTTTCCCATTCCCCACTCCTGCAGCAAAGCGTCACTGTGGAAAGAAGATTTTAAAATCGGAGCACGAACAGTGACAAACCCTCAAAGTTTTTTTTACACTTTTATTTTGCCTCCATGTTTTCCCAGTTGCTCTGCCCAGAAGACAATTAAAAAAAAAAAAAAAAAAAACAAAAAAAACCAAAAAAAAAAAACAAAAAACAAATACAAAAACAAAACAAAACAAAAACCACCACCAAAAAAAGCGCGGCCTGCAAAAAACATTACAAATTAAAAGACTGGAAAACTGTAGCCCACGAAGGAGGATGTGACTTTAGTTTGACTTACCGATTTTATCCAGCTGTATATTTTCCTACTTGCTTTTTACAGCGGCTGAGCTCAGTGCTCAGGAACGTCCAGCCCGTGTCAGGGAGCCAGGCAGGGCGCTGGTCCCCACGCTGGATGCTGCCGAGCGAGGGGAGCGGGGCTGCCGGCGGCTGCTGCTGCTTCGTGAGCTCGCTCGGACCCAGCAGCTCAGGAACTGCTTCCCATTCCCAGCCCTGCTCCAGCGCTGCGGGCTTGGAGAGGCTGGGCCGGCCCCTGCTACTGTGCTGCACTTTCTTAAAGGCACAAGCTCCAACCTGGCAGGAGCCCACGCCAGCCGGGAGCTACCGGGGCTGCCCGGGGCGGTGTCTGGAGCCGGGGCGGCGAGAGGGGTGGGCTCGTCGCTTCCAACCCAGGCGATAACCATCGCAATGCGAGACAGTTCCCTACGTGCCTTGGAAACAAGAACAACTCTCTTCTACGCAGCTTTTCATTCGAGGGTTTCAGGTGTTGCCGTTCTTTATTTTTGCTGCACTCGCGCCCTCTGCAACACAGGTGGGAATAATTACACGGCGAAGGGGACGGGTCCGACCATTTCCCGGGACCGCGGGGGCAGGTTCCCATCTGGGGCAGGGACTCCAGTGAAGTGCAGCAAGTCCGCCTCCACCCCATGCGCTGCAGACACGGCAGCACGCTGTCCCCAGCCCACGGTTTGCAGTGGCACTAGGATTAGGAGTATTCCCTCGCACCTCGGATCATTTTGACCTTCAGAGATTTTATTCTCTATAATGGAGAGGGTATGATGTAACTAAGTAAAAAGCCCTCATTTCCCAGTTTTTCCTCCTCACCCATTCTCAAGATAGTTTTAATCCTAGGTAAACCACTGCTTCTAGTATATTTTCCATTTTCTGACCACTTTCAACCATATCTGATATTAATAGTTAGATTGATATGGGGGAGCTGCCTGTTTCATGTGTGTTGCTGTCTGCAGTGGAAGAAACTGCATTCTCTGTTACACAGTAATACTGAAATTTGGAGACAGTGATACCATCTGCAAAATCTCTCTCTCGCCTTTTTTTTTTAAAACTCATGAAAATATACAGTTTGCTCTCTGTATGTGTAAGTCATTTGTTTTCATTAGAATAACTGAACTCCCATGATGACACCACCAATCAACACATATCACAAAGCAAAGTCATATATACAAGCATGTATATATTTAATGGGACAACCAGAGAAAGCAAGTTACAGAGGAAAAATATCACTTTCAAACCAGCAGGCCAAACCAAACAAGATGAGACCAAGTCACCACTTTCCTGTCCTCTCTGCCTTAACATACACCAATGCACTGCAAGCACAGATTGGGTACAAACTGCAAGCAAGCCGATGTGATATCTTTCTGTTTCTTTGCTCCTATTGTAAAAGAACATGGGTAGAACCCAAAAGGTGAATCTGGCCCTTTTGATGCTAAAGGTCCTTCACAAACAGGCTCAGTAGATATCTGCTAAGTATTGGCATGTATACCTTATACCCTCTGAGCAAAGTAGCCATTTAGCCACACTACTAAATTATAATCTTCAGCGTTATTAGCTTTGTATTAAACCACAGGGAGACATCAGCGTTCCTCTAGCATGAGCTGTACTATGCTACAGCCTTTCTCAGCGCAAAACCTGGGAAAGTTTAATATGATGTACATGTGCAAACTGCACGTGATGCATGTTAGAAAAGACTTTATAATTCCATGAGTCCTCCCTTCTGTTCACACACTCTATTGGTCTGTTAATTCTCATTTTCCACTCATGTCTCTGCCTGCTACTTCTTTTCATTGGATCCTCCAAGTCCCTGCCCATTTATTCCCTGTTTCCTCCTGCATCCTAGGTACTTCTGGTACTGATCTCCACCTTGCAAGCTCCATCTAACTGTCTTGGTCTCCCTTTCTCCCCTCTGTCCTCTCAGCTTCTTATTGCAAGAGGAAAGAAGACCTGAAAGGAGAGGTGGGAATGATTAACTGATTCATACTCTGGCTTTCCCACTGCCTTCTCCTTCCTCCAGCCAAGGTTCTGGAGCCCAAGACTTGTATTCAGCTCTAGAATTAACCTGCAGTAGCAGGCCAAGGGACAAGGGTTAGGTAGGTTCACATTACCAGCACCATCACCCCTCTCACCTTAGCACACTGCACCATTTATCATGATACAGTATAACCAAAATAAATGGCCCTTGTCTTGTTCGTTAGTTAAAAGTTAACAAAATGCTTATCTTTAAGACAAAGTTGGTCATCCATTTGATGGCTCAGCTAAGGTTATGCTGATATGTATAAAGCAGGCAGAGTATGCCTACAAGACAACAGGGTAAGGTGCTGCAGTGGATGGGGATTTGAATGGCAAAGGCGTCAATAATGGAGAGAAACTGAGGCTTGGGGGCAGCTAAAGCAATGCTCCAGTGCTTGGCACACACCTAACAAGGACATGCAAAACACCAGAAAGTGCCCAGCAGGCAACAGGCTTGTGCCACTGCACCAAAATGATCTAACCAGCACAAATGTTAAGATAAAAGAATATCTGCTGCTCCTTATGTATGTTGCTCCTTACACTCCTCATAATCCCATGTGAAAGCTGCCCCAACTCCTCACTGCAGCATCTGGATGCTCCATTGACAGAGCATTGTCTAATGGTTACAGCACAACTCCTGGTTTCTATTACTGGCTGTAGTAGAAATGTGTGGTATATTAAATACAATAAAGAATGTAGAATTCAAATTGTGCTGCATGCTTTCATATTTAGTCAGTAGTAAATGAAACTAGATAAATCACCGATTTTTTTCTGTGACTCTGTTTCACCACCACCAAAAAAAAAAGTATATCAAACTCTGTTATATAATTCAATACTTGTATTAGTAACAGCCTGGGATAAAAGATGACAAAGAAGCCAGCTTTTTGTTATTAAATGTTGAACTACAGATACCTCCATGAAAACTGAAGAGTGTTGCAGTTTGCAAAAATGTTTGACTCTGCAGAACAATCCCCTTGCACAATAAGTGACATTTAATAGGAGCTATTTTGGTATCTAAGCTTATATAATGCCTAAGTTACCACAAAAGAAAAAAGGTATGTTTCTCTTTCTGAGCAGTGTATCACATAACATTTATATCCCAAGACAGCACTAAAATACTTACGAAGGCAGCTTCTTCTGAATACAGGGATAAGGTCATTAAATAAATCACCTGCCTATTTCTATAAGCATTTTTAGGCTCTGATGACCAAGATCAAAACCACAAAGCTCTAGTGTCATCTATATATAAGGGCTTGTAACAGTAATGAGTGAAAACACAAGGGAAAAGGGACACACAAAAAGAAACAGATTATTTGTTTCTCGAAAACAGATTCCTTATAGAATGCAGAAGCAAAAGCTTCCATTAGATGTTGCTCCACCTCTGGAGATACCAACTGTTTGTCAGATCCTTTGTCAAAACAAAAGCACACGAGTATATTAATCTAACAACAAAAGCGTTCATTGTAAGAGGATACCAGTGCCAGGCTGCCTGCTTCATCTGACAACGAGATTAAACACCAGGGCTCTGTGAGCTCAGCTGTGTGCCTTGCCTGACACCACCACGCGGTGCAGCTACTGGGCCAAAGACTCCTGTGCAGTCACCTCGGGCTACAGAACTGGCACGACTCTCATATCCTTCCTACAGAGATCATCTCTGCGTGTCTCCCAGTCTCTGAAATACCACACAATGTTTTGAGCATCTCTTGAGTGTGACATGCAGAGCTGTATTGCTATTATACTATACACTGACATTGGATGTAACATGGTGATGGAACCATCACAATCCTTACTACCAAAGAGCCACAAGAAATTCTGTCCCCTGTCACTGAGAGGCTGAAATGAAGCATATATAGTAAATACAATACAGACATGCATATAGGTAGATTCTTTTAGTTAATATAACTCTTCAAAATTTATTTTTATCTTTGGGCTCAAACCACACCATCAGATCTATGGGCTGGATTCCACTCCCGCTAACTTTCTGATCAACAAGGATCAAACCATGCTCCAATTCAGGGATATAAGTTTCAGATGAAAGCTTTTCAATCCTACTCCACATCTTTAGTGTGTTAATACAGCAGTTTGACAACTTGCTTTGAACTTTAAAAATGTAGGGATCAGGACAATGCTCACCTGAATTAAAGTTCATTATTAACTAAAAATTAAAGCTATTAATGCCACAAGGTTGTTTTCTGCTTGATGAATCATAATGCATGTAAATGTGTGTGTGCACGCATGCATTTACACATGTGTATGCATCCAAATATTTGAGTAAAACTGTGAGAGAACTTCTTGCTGTTAAGGCTAGCTTGCATCTGATGTATTGTTGTACTTCTTTTTATGCAGCATTCCTGCCATCATGGAAAAAAATGTTATAGTTAGCTGCCACTACAAACTCAGCACAAACATTTATTTTTGGGGGGTTTATTTTCTCAGTTAAAAAAATATGTAAAAGCAAATAACTTGGTTCCTAGAACATAAGCCTTATCAGATCTTTAAGAGTTGTACAGATAATGAAAGTTATCGCCTTCAACATGAAGATAATGACCCTTGACATTGCCTTAAATCAATGTATTAGCTATCAAACTACCTCCACTAATTTTTCTTTAAAAAAAAAATATTTGTTTTCCATATTAAAAAATGGCCCACAGCATGGAATTTAGGTCAACTACAAGTACAACTACATTTGAATCTTTACCCATCATAATAAAATGTAAGATGTTGGTTTGGACTTTTCTGGAGATGGCACATTTCAATTTCACCTTTTTCCCCATCAGCTCCTTCTCTTTCATTGGCTTCTCAAGCCTATTATCACCCTCTCTCCTGTACTGGTTTAGATTTAATGAGTAATCTGCGTAAGTTTTTTGCTGACAAGGGAACATGCAAACACCAAAGAAAAGCCATCAATATTTGCTGCAACTTAGATAACAGATATGAAGAGAGGAAAGAGATATATGCCCTTCAGAAAGGAGAAAAGGTTTACAAGCTTAGAAAGCAAAGTTCAGAGATTGCTCTAATGGAAGGGAAAAAAAAAAAAAAAAAAAGAAAGAAAGAAAAAAGTGGAAATTTGACAGGAATTGTCTCATTTCTTCCTTTAGTTTCCTTGGTATTTCTGAAATGTTTTGTAAGTACAACTCTGTTTTCAGATTCAGCCCAACTCAAACTCAGATCCCTCAAAACTAAAGAGACAGAATCAGACAGAATTAGACTAAATTTTCTGCCACCAAAACATTGATCATCTGCCAGTAATAAAAGGTAGTTAGCAGCCCCTGACTACTGTAAGCATTTGTAGCCAGCAACTTCACCCTGACTTCATCTGCCTGGCCTGAAAGAACCTGGGTTGTTTTCACACCTACCACCTTATAACTGTTTTGAACGTATTCATAACACTTTCTCAGGGATAAAAGGCCAGTGTTAGGGAAAAAAAAAAATCAGCCGAACTTCAGATTTTTTCAGTTTCTTTCTGCTTTTCACATAGCAAAATAGAGGGCACCAATTTGTAAAACTAATCTTCCTCTGCTTTCCCCATAATTTTTTAATGCTTCCTTCTACTCTGTATATATCTTCTCATGTTTCAGAGAAATAATAATAAAAATCTATGTTCTAGCAAATGGCCACCTTACAGAAAGATGCAATATGCAGACAAGTGCTCTGTATCACAAACATTAGTAACCAAATGTTGTTAGCTAGACATTCTAAACATCTGAACTAAGGAGGGCTGGAGTGAGCTTGTTCCTAGGCACCTGTTCCAACAAAAATTTATATATGACATTCCACAGCATTTTTAATTTCAAGGATTTTTTTGCCTTTTTGAAAAAAAAAATCCAAAACCCACCTTTGGCTGCACTGTAACTTAGGCTTTTACAAATAATACTTTTAAAATTAGTTTGGGCTCTGAATGGTCTGGGGTTTTTTTTTCCTTTTATTCCTCTGATTTATGTGCATGGTTTTGTTCAGCTGCAAGGTGGAGAGGGGCACATGGACTTTTTTAAGATTTGAAAATGTTTAGGGAATGCCTGATGTTGTATTGACCACCATTTAATTAGCAACAATCTAGATGAACACATCTTGTTCCAACAAAGAATAGGGCATTAATACAGTAACAAATAAAGTCAGTCTCTAGCTATGAACACACAGGCCTCAGTGACTTCCAGGAAAATAAAAGCAATGTCTATACAAAGGAATAGGGAAAGAGAAGAGGAAAGGCTATTTCCACTTCTTATTCTGACACAGGATCTAGGCCAGATCTTTTACTTTGGTTGACTTCTGGTTAGCACAAAACCAGAGTGAAGAAGTAATGGTAACTTTTAAACTGCCCTTGTGACTCCGTGGTCTATAAGCTGATGGTGGGTATGTTAAGACTTCAATACCAACTTAGAACAGCCTTGGGGTTTTGTAAATGATACTTGGCCACCCATGAATCCTGAAAGCTGCTTCACACTCAGAGAGGTCAAGCTAAATATCCTCTTCCTTACAGTACTGGTGACAGAGCTATCACTCTGTTCCTATTCTACCTAGGAAACTCACCTCCTTCAAAAGTGACTTCAAAGCTGTCAGTTCTGCACACCCTTGAGCACTTTGTAGCATATGAGTGGAAAAAACTAGCTAGAGTACCAACTCCTGGCTTCATCTGTGGTGTTGGGCAAGAGACAACATTTGTTTACTGTGTATTCTTTGCAGAGGAGCTAGAAGGATTAGTTACGGTTGGTGTGGCTTTCTAAACTCTGATTATGCACATCCTCTGAAGTTTACATGAAACTAATTAGCAGCACTGATCCCTTAGAAAGAAGCTGAAATCAATTAGGAAGGCAGCTGACCTTACTGTAGCAATTAATTGCAAATGACATTTTATTCAGTACTTGATGACCAAGCTATTTATTCTGGCTTTTTGGGGCTTCAGTGTTTTGTTGTGTTATTCCCCCCCCCCCCCCCCCCCCCCCCCCCCCCCCCCCCCCCCCCATTACACTACAGTTAACCCACCCTGATTTGCCTTAAACATAACTTCCATCACATAGAATCTGTCGTATTTTGTGACACACACTTTCCTAGAGAATACTTGGCTTTAGTTACAGGAATTCTTATATGCTTAGGAGTCCTAGGAACTGGATGAAGTTCCTATGGAGAGGTGGCTCCTTACTTTCAGACAAAGGGTGCTGAATTGTTTTCTTGGAAATCTGCTTGAATGTCAGGGTGAGGACTGGGAGGTAGAAAGGTATAAGCCATCTTTGTTGTACTTGGCAAGACAGTTCAGTTCACTAGGAATGCAGAGCACCCGTGTTTCAGTGGGCTGCTAAGTACTACATGTGTGATTACCAGAAAGATTGAGTTGCTCTGGAGACAAAAAATACATTGCTCTCTTCATGAAGCAGTTGACTGGGGTGTGAAGAGGGACACACACAGATTCTGCAAGGTTTGATTCCATTGTGGTAGTCTGAGCTAGAAGGATACTTGGCATATGCCAAGAGAGCAACACATATTTAACTAGGTAGTGCCCCTGATTCTATACAAGATGTTCATGCACAGAGACTGGGCTCCTAAAATCATTGTTTGTTCCTGAATCACTGTACATGCCAGAGAAGAAACTGGTCACCTTGAGCGACACAGCTAATCAAGAATGAATTAGTTTTCCAGAATACTTCTAAGATGTAAAATGATAATGTTTTAAAATCATGGGGAGTAAATGTGTTCCTCTTGAATACATATTCATACGCTGCTAGAGAACTGGAGCTGTGAACAAACAGCATACTTTATTTCACATAACAGAATCAAAAGTTTTGCATTTGTGGTTTTCTTGTATTGGCTGCCTGTAAGGCTCTAACAGCTGTGGGAACTGTTCAGGACATTGATAGAGGGACAGGCTCATGTCTATGGAAACGACTACAGTTTAGCAGAAGTATGACTGAGCTTGAGCCCTGACAACTGATTCACCACGGCCCTGCTGCTTGGTGTACTCATCTACACCACTGCGAAGCATGCACCATCTTACTCAGCCATACTTTACACCCACATTGCATGCATGTTAAATACTGCTGCAGAGTGCGTGGCAGTAGGGAACTGGGTGACATAACTTCACAGCATTTCAGATCCCATAAAGTGGGAATACCACAGAAAGAAAAGGTTTCATGCTATTTTGTCTCTGTAAGTGACTGCTGCAGGGACTATAAGAGAAATAGAAAGGACACTGAAAACTATAAGGTATTAGGTTTGATTAGGCTTCAAGCACAAACTGAATGCACAAGCTCTTCTTAATACACTAAAGCCCTGAAGGATTCTACATTGCATCAAGGAGGAAGATGGTGACACTAAGTCTTCATCTATTTGGTGGCTGCTCTGGAAGAATGAAGGACAGAATAAAGAAAAGGGCAAAAAAACCAGAGCATAAAATCAGGAATGTTGCTATATTATCATATCCAATAAGAGTCTTTACTAATTTACAAGAAATGCTTCCAGTTTAGACTATAACTAAAACCAAGACCAAGTTAATATGCTGGCCCTCAGACTGAGTAACAGCGTGACTAACACCTGTAGCACGTCCTGGATACAAGTTCTGTTGAAATGGTGATGTTGTAAAGAGGACAGGGTACGAGGTCATAGTTTTTATTAGGATATATGCTGCTTCTAAACACACCTGGTTTGTCTGTAACTGGGGGCAGCAAGGCCCTGTTTACTTTAACCTTGCTGTGAAGTTGAAAACCACCTTGCAGCTGGACAGTTCCTCTCAGCTGGTGAACGTAGGTAACATCACACAAGTTAAGATAGAAATGATACCAAAAATCCTGTTCCCTGGTATTCTGCTCCTCTCCCAGTCCACACACGCAAATTGGAACTAACCTGGAAGATCTGTGTAGTTTCTGATTTGATCTTCTCTCTCTTTGTAGGTCTCTGTCCTCAGTTCAGGTCCTCACTGCATAGCAAGGGCCCACCTTCAGATGAGTTAATACAGCTATTTTGACTGTAGAGATGGTCTTCTGGAGAAAAAAATTGCAAACAAATAGTTAATTTTAGCTTGCTATCAATATAAAGGGCCTCTCCAATGTTTCGTGACTTTCAAAAGAAATTAAAGAAGAAATATATACAGAGGTTCCTGTATGGCCTCTGTTAACTTCAGTGCAAGACTGGTCTTACAGTGTTTTGGTTAAATTACTTTGTCTTGAACCAGAATGATTTGAAGCACATGCTTGACACTAAACAAGAGAAAATGCAGGTAGTAGGTACTACTATTTGGGTATGTAAAGACAAGAAAACTCTTAAAGGCTTCTTCGTTGCAGCACTCAACAGTGGTCTTAATACACTCTAAAATCCAACCTAGCATGAGTATCTCCCATGTGCCATTATATCTTCAACTCTAATTGCATCTGTGTTATAGACAAATCAATGCTTGATTACTTTACACATTAACTTTGAGTATAGGGATCATAAGAGATCACTGGTAGAGAAAAAGAAACAAATTTGTTTGCACAGACTGTGATTAACATACACAAAGATGGTTCTTGGCTTCTTTTGTATCAGCTGCTCTAGAGAGATGACTTCCAGGATTTAGGAGGAAATCTGTTATGAATTATTTAGTTTTATCATTCAGCTAATTTTCTTTTTTCTTTTTTCTTTTCTTTTTTTTTATGAAAACCAAACGATTGTGCTTCAGGACATTCCACAAATGCTGCTGTACTGTCATCTTAGGAAATACCATTAAAGCGACCTTCTCCTTGTTTGCTTCCCATGGTATTTAACTAAGCTGTTTTAAGAGAAACATCATTAAAATTGTCAGTTCCTCCATGAGTGCCTTAAGAATATTCATAGAAACTGTAGTCTTTTGGGGATAACAGAAACACAGGGCCTTGTTTGCCCTTCATTAACCCCATTTTCCACTGAAGTAACAATATTAACTTTCACAGAGGTCTATCAACACTGGGTAAATCCAAGACTTTTTTTTTTTCCCTCTGTAGGAATTTGATACTAGTGAAAGATACCACATTAGAAACATTAGAGAGTGAAGTCCTCCACCCAGCCTCAAACTACATATAGCACAAGAAGCAATTCTACTGCTCCCCTCAAAGTCTTTCAGCACAATTTCTGATTTTTGTCCTGGCATAACTTTCTTTAAGAGGATGTGGGACAATGCATTCCAAACAGTACTTGGCTCAAAATAGTGAGTGCCAGCTGTGATCACAGTTCTTGAGCTGTGTTGACTCAGTCATGAGAAAAGAACAGATTAAGGTATTGCAGAGCACAGAACAGTTGAGGTTGGAAGAGACCTCTGGCAATCATCTGCTCCAAACCCACTGCTCAAAAGAGCATCAGCTGAAGATGGTTGCCCATAGCCTGATCCAGTCAGGTTTTGAGTGTCTCTATGCATGGAGCTTCCACCTCTCTGAGCAACCTTTTCCAGTACTTGTCCGAGCCCATATTTAAAAAGTTTTTCTTATGTTTAAATGGAATTTCCTGTATTTCAGTTTGTGCCCATAAGGTCTTGTCCTGCCACTGAGCACCACTGCGAAACATCTGGCTCCATTCTCTTTACTCCCCCCACCATCAGTTATTTATACATATTTATACATATCGATAATATCCTTTCACACCTTCTGCAGAATAGGCAGACCAAGGTCTCTCAGTCCCTCCTCATACATCAGATGTACCATAGAATCATAGAATGCCAGGTTGGAAGAGACCTCAAGGATGATTTGATCCAGCCTTTCTTGGCAAAAGCACAGTCTAGAAAGATGGCCCAGTACACTGTTCAGCTGGATCTTAAAAGTGTCCAATGTTGGTGAATCCACCACTTTCCTAGGGAGATTATTCCAATGGCTGATTGTTCTCATCATGAAAAATTTTCCTCTTGTGTACAGTTATAATCTCCCCAGGAGTAACTTGTACCCATTACCCCTCATCTTTTCCATGTGACTCATGGTAAAAAGGGAGTCTCCATCTTCTTTGTAGCCACACTTTAAATACTGGAACATGGTGATGATGTCTCCCTGTCAGTCAGTTCCCCACCCACTGCAAAGACCACTTGCCTGGACTGTAACGCATCAGTTTCTCTAGAAGGAGGCTATGGGAAACTGTATTGAAAACCTTGGAGAAATCCATGTAGACAATGTCTGCAACTCACCCATGTTAATGGTGCAGGTTACTCTTTCATGGACAAAATAACTCTTTAATCATTTTTGTGGCCTTTTGTTGCACTCTCTCCAATACATACATCTCTCCCTTGCCCTAGTGAACCACAGAACTGGACACAGCTTCCCAGATGTGTCCCACCAATGCTGAACCTGACTTGCTGGCAATAGTTTTCCTAATACAGCCCAGAGACTTTTGGCCTTCTTTGCCATGAGGGTACATTCCAGACTCCTGTTCAACTTGTTGCCTACCAGGACTCCCAGTCCTTTTTTGAAAAGCTGCTTTCCAGCTGGTTGGTCCTAGCCTGTACTAGTGCATAACATTATTCCTCCCCAGGAACAGGACTTGGCATTTCTCTTTGTTGAATTTTATGAGGTTCCTATTGAGGTGACTCCGCATAGCAGTACAATTATCTGGTCTATAAATTATTCTTCCTAGTTTTATGTTGTCTGCAAACTTGCTGAGGGTGCACTCGATCCCAACATCCATGCCAATAATGAAGATGTTAAACAGATTTGGATCCCAGTACTGACTCTGGGATACACCATTCATGTGCCTGCAACTGGTCTGTTTGCTGCTGACCACAACCTTTTGATCCCAGCAACTCAGCCAGCTACTAAGCCATGTTACTGCTTGCTTATCTAGCCATCACTTCATCGGTTTGTCAAAGAGGATATTATGTAAAAGTGTCAAAAGCCTTACTAAAATTAAAATAAACAACATCTACAAAGCCAACCATCTCATCATAAAAGGCTATCAGGATGGTCACACATGATTTCTACTGATACATCTGTGCTGACTACTCCTAGTCATCTTCTTGTCCTTCCAACCCTTGGAAAGGGTTTCTGGGGTTGGTTGCTCCATCACCTACCCAGGGATTTGAGATGAAGCTATCCACCCTGTAGTGCTCCAGATCCTCTTTCTTGTCCCCCTTGAAGATAAAAATGAAAGTTGATTCTTTCCTGTCCTCAGGAACGTCCTTCAGTGGCCATGACCTTTCAAAGCTAATCAAGAGTAGCTTCACAATGACATCAGACAGCTCCCTCAGCATTTGTGCATGTATCCCATCACATTCCAGGGACTTAATTGTTTATTTGTCTAGTTTCTTTAAATATTCTCTAACCCAGTCCTCATCCCATCAAGGTTAAGTCTTCCTTGCTACATACTTTGCTGCTGGTCTCAGAGACCTAGGATTTCTGAAGGTGAGTACTTCAAGAAAAGACCACAATGAAGAAGACTTGAGTAGAATCATAGAATCATCTAGGTTAGAAAAGACCTTTAAGATCATCAAGTCTCTGAGTATTCCCCACTAATCCTGACCCACAAGCTCTCAACTGGCTCATTGTCCATCCCTATGATGAGGTAGTCTCAAGCAGATGTTATCATCCACTGGATGACGTTCACTTCACATCAACATCAGGCTCCTTCTCTGCAGCAGTTTGTCCTTCTTGTGCTTTCCAGGGAACACTTGCAAATTCAAAGATAGCCCATTCTGGGAGGCCTCATGTCCATTCAAAGCAACACCACAGTTTAGCGTCAACTTAAATCAGTTTCCCTGCAAAACACAGTTCCTACCCAGTTTGCTGGTGTTAATATTTCTATCCCAGTGTCGAGTCTTGCTGCCTGGTACTCTTCACCACATTGAAATGTTAGACCACATTTTAAGACTTGGAGCTTTACTGTCCTAGAAAGAAGCTTCAACTAAAGTTTTCCATCTCATTTATGTAGAGAAAACCTCTCATGGCCCTGGTTACCCTAAGGCTGTCTGCTAAAGGTTATCTCCATTTATTCCCTTTGGTACCACTTAATGATTTAGTCTGTCCTGATATTCCCTAAGGAGCTATCATTAGTCATGCAATTCACATGGCATTACATTTTCTCATCCCTACAATACTTGCAATTTTCACAGTTTTTCGCTCTAATCAACTGAAACTCGACTTGAACCAATGACCATACCTTTGTTTAGCCAAGTGTGGTAACTCTAAGCTTCCTTAGCATGCAGGCCTGCTTATTTCTATAGCACTGCTTTTGGTATGGAGCACTCGCTGTTTGATTCTGCATTCATGTCTGCATATGTCAGTGCTGCAGCATCTCACTCTGCAATGAAGTGATCCTCGTACATTTTTCAAAAGCCTTCTGTGCACATTTTAGCCATGTCATTGTGTTGTCACATAACTAACCCTGTGCTGACTAGTGACAGGGTTTCCACAATAGCTTATGTCTTCTAAAAAAGGGAAAAGCAAGGCAAAATTTAATAAATACATGAAATAACGGAGTAAACGGTCAGAAATTAAAAAAAAACTTTGATGATACCAAGTAAGCATTTGGCTTTTTTAGTGGGAGGAGCTGAGTCATTCACTCATGGCTTAATCACTTATGAAAAATGTGGTCATCTGAAATACACAGAAATAAAAACTTTATAGCACCCTACATCTGTGTTCATTCATTCAATCAGTCTGTCTCACAGGTCTATAAAACCCATTCCTCATTTTAACAGAGAGAATCAAAACACTGTTCACATTTTAAGCAGTACAGCCACTGCTATTTCCAGTAATTAATCTGTATAGTTGGAATAACACACCTATATATATATATATGTATGTATTTTTTTTAGCCACTCAATCCATAATGAGACATTTCATTTGAGACTGAAACTCTGTAGAAGCAGGTTAGATTTAATGCAAGGAAGAGGGAGCCCGATGTCAAGATTCTTTATCAACTTCTCCTCTTAAGTCTTTGATGTTGCTGAAAAAATTGCATGGGCCTGATTTTTCAAAAGGGCAGGAAGAGTTTGCCTTGGGAAAGTGTGTTACTATTTGTCTGTCCTCAGCTGAATTGTGTAGTTAATTTGAGAAGTTATGATTCTAGAAGTGACATTGAGAGGGAAAACTGCAGTAAAATGGAGCATTGAAGGTACTGCTTTGCACAGTACCTTTTATCAACAGCACATGAATTCATGTTGACTGTACTCCCCAAAACCTAGTCCCTGGACTTGTCATGTTGCAGACTAGTTCTTTCTCTTGCCTAATTTCCCAGTGAGTCAAACAGGTCCAATAATGAATGCTTTGGATAGGCCTAGATGTTTAGATAGGAACATATACTACCTGTGTACATCGTAGTACTCTTGTATTATATTTTCTGTGTTTCTTTGCCTTGTTTTTTCTTTCTTATTAAAACTGACTTCTATTTGTTCGTTCTTGAAGTCAGAATCCTCTATTGTTCCCAGCACTGTAGCTGCCACAGCATCCTGTCTTCCTGATGGCAGAGGGAGAAGATACTGGTACTGTTCAGGTCAGTTCAGGTTAGGCAATAGCTACAGCAAGGTTTGCTCATAAAAGAAATGAAATAACACCTCCGATCTGATTGGAGAGTGAATCTCCCTGAAATGCCTAAATCTCACACATATCGGGAGTTTTGGAGGCCTGGCATCTGAGTCTTGCATGAAAGCAGCACATGATAGAAAAAACAGTGACAGTGGATAACCTTTAGAACAGGAGTGTCAAACTCATTTTCACCAATGCCACATCAGCTTCAGTTTCCTTCAAAGGGCCAAATGTAATTTTAGGACTGTATAAATGTAACTATTCCTGCTGAGCTGGCTGATGTGGCCCCTGTTGAAAATCGGTTTGACACCCTTGCCAGAAGCTTCCAACTTTAACAATGTGCAAAAATTTGCAAGATAAGCCCATTTCACAAAACTTATCTTTTGGAATTAGGGAATAAAAAAAAAAAAAAAAGAAAAAAAAAGTAACAGTTCAGAGAAAAGCTGTTGCTATGGACTTGATCTTCTGTCCTCATTAAACCTAGTTTTTTTCTCAAGGGCTGCCTCTTTGAGTAGTCTTCATTAACTTCGATATTTTTTCACATACAAGAGCAGTCATAAGAATATAAAAGCCTTAAATTAAGAATGTTGGGGGATTTTACCATGTCTATTTCACCACTTAGATTGCATGTGATTTTTTTGTTTGTTTTTGTTTGCTTTTGTGTGTGTGGTTTTTGTTTGCTTGTTTGTGTTTGGTTTTGTTTTTGTTGTTTTCTGTAGGAGAGCAAATGCAATGAAAATTCTCACAATTCTACCCCATGTGTTTAATAGCTTTCACAGGCTTCTATCCAGCCCATCCTTCAAGTTGTGTCTGATAAATGAAAGCTCAAAGCTGGAAAAATGCATTAAGAGCATTCCCATTACTTCTGCATCTCCTCAAAGAAACAAGTTACAGTCCTAACCCCAAGTTACCAGGAAGTGGAAAAACCCCGGCACCAAGTTCCCATGTTCGTAGTATACCATGTAAGAGCACCAAGATGTCACATCTGACAAGAAGCAACAGGCATATTTCTGTGTAGTCCTCATTCATCTCAAAAAAAGTTCCTGCCTCAGCTGACATTAGGGCAGTGAACCCCTGGGGCTTTAAGCAGCATTGCCTGGCACATTATCCATATGCAGTCCTAAGTGGTTTTCTCAAAAGAGCTGGTGGAGATGGAGCAGGGGAAGAGAGGTTTAATGCCAAATTTCTTTACTTGATGCAAATATCAACCCCCTTGAGTCATAATTTGACATTCCTCAGCAAAAACACACTCCGCTTTTGAAATATTTACCTTTCTTTTATTTTTTATAACCTTAACAAAATTTAGGAGGAATGTGAACAGTTTTGTTATGGGTTTTTTTTGTCTTCCTATGACGGCAGAGATTTATTTATAGCCAGGAACTGCAGGACAGTTCTCACGTGGCTCCTGGAAATTAAAACAGCATGTAGGGTTTTGTTTTGTTTTGCTTTTATGCCTTTGCCTCTACAATCTCTCCCTACGTTCCCTAACCCCTTGTTATTGTAACCAGAGCCACATTTTGCATTGCTACAATTGCAGGGTTATGTAAATTCCAAAGGCTTGAAAGGAAAGGGGCTGCAGATTCTGCTCCAGGCTATAGGGAAGTTGACACGAACAGTTATGCCCAACATCTAGAGAGAGGCAAAGGGATTCATAAATTGTCAACAGACAGGAAACCTAAGTCTCAACCTCAGCATCAACCTGAAGTTTTCTAAACCTCTTAGTTTCTAAACCTCTTGGTTTCATTTAAATTGATTTGCCTCTCGTTTTTAGTGTTGTGCTTTGCTATGGCCAGGAAAATTTTCCTTTGGCCACTTCTGCAAATCTTCATATGTCCTCTCTCACTTTTCACCAGCATCTACCGGTTTACCCGGAGAGTGAACAACAGAAAGCTCTACAGGTACAGACTTTCTCAGACTCAAGGAACTGCATTTTTACAGTGATCATGAAACTGTATGCATTGAAAAGCATTAATTTAGTAATGAAGTCTTTTATATTAAAAAGCAAATTACACCAAAAGAGAACAATCATACTCACAGAAGACAGCAAGAGAACAAGGAGTATGCATCTGATCCCTTGCAAGAAATCTTTACAGCAAGTAGGGGTGGGAAGAAGTGTGATACATGTTGCATATCTGTGTGCCTCTGAGTAACCAACTTGTAATGCTGACACTAGCTGTGCATTTCTTGTGTGGGCATGGGCAAGCCAATTCATGTTTCCAACTCCGTACTCTCTAAAAGAGGTATAATAATGCCTGACTCAGACTCAATGTTAGAAGGCTCTGCATAAGCTCATCTTAGTCCCCAGTGTTTAGACAACTCAGCTAAATGAGAAAAATGTTTAGCCCACTTCTCCAGCCTTTCTTCTATTTCAGCTCTAAATCACCGTGAGTCAAATCATGCCTTAGACCTCAGACAAAAACGTAGATTACATTATTCCTGAAGTATGTGGAGTTTTTGCACAGCATGGTGCACCCTGATCACTGGAGTGTGCTAATGAGAACTCAGGCAAATGACTGTTTTTGTGAAAAGGTGCAGCCAGAATTCCCTAGATGATTCAGCTGACACTATAAGGAAGGATGAGGTCGTGGCACCACTCCAGCATGCTGCTTTCCACAGCTGTTTGATTTTCAAGGCAGCCTTAAACTTACTGAAGTGGATATAAAAAAGCGGGGCTTGCTGCATTGGTCACCCACCTCTTTGGCACAAAGCCAACCGTGGTAAGTTCTCAGGAAAGAAAACCAAGAAGCACTGCTTCGCACTCTGCAAGCAGGTAGGTCAGTGCCAAGCCAACATAGAAGAGGCATTCCAAACAATTCCCAAGATATAGTATTTTAAAAACAATCGCTATAATGGAAGAGATTACTTCAGTAGTAGAAAATAGTTCCTACTCAGTTGGTAGTTACAGTCGCTGCATAGGTGGCAATAGCTGTTATTATTATGAAAGTGCAGTTTTTAAGTCATATTAAGAAATACAAGATGCATTGCTCGTGGTGCAGCTACACAGGTTCTCTGCATATCTCAGAGATTTCTACCGGTTTTTCATATAAGTTTATTTACTTGGATCCAGGAACTGCTCCATGGAGCTCTGATTCTGACTCTCATGGTGACCTTGGGCAAGAGACTGAATGCTTTCACACCCACAACTCCCTTTGAAGTCAACTGTGATTTGGATGCTCAACATTTCTGGGGAAAAAAAAAAAAAAAAAAAAAAAGCCCTACAGGTCAAAACCAATGTCTGCTATAACTAAGGTGTTTTGGGTCTTTGGGTCACAGCACAAATTGTATAAATTTTGAATACAAAAACTGAAAAACCCACACCTAACCCAAATTTATAAATTTGGTCCTGTAATTGGCTCACTGTAACACAACTCTCAGACACAGAGTGGTGACATGCAAGGGGCCATCTGTATTAACACTTTTTGGAAGAGGACAGTTTATTAAGGTCTGTGAGGAGTCAGAAACAAATGACTGGTTTTGTGAAAAATTGCTGCCAGAACTAGGTCGCAAGCAGCTACAAACAAAGAGAAACCAGAAATCAAAGGCAGCTATATTAGGCTGTGTCCGGTTCGTAATGCACCTAATGACAAGTTTCTGAGAATGATACATTTTACTGAATCAGGTAAAGTATTGACCAAAATCATTATTCTGTAAGTTATGCTTCCTAATACTCTAAACTCTTGAATCTTTTCCTAAGGGAGGACTAGTTTTGTGCTAAATGCACTGTGGAACACAGGCAAGAAACTCTGATATCCTAGAACATCAAATTCTTCAGATTTCTGTCTTGAACCCAAATCAAAATTGACTCACGCCTCTAAAGGATAAACACTGCTTCATATCTTGCCAAAGTATTAAGCAAGGTGGAAGTTGCTTGGCTTTTGGAACTTGTGAAGTTTGCAGCCTATAATTATTGGCCAAACCAGCAGCATAGCTCCCATCTATAATTCACTCATTTCCCTGAGTTAACAAAACCCTTCTTTACCTTCCATGCTTGCATATCTAGTAGATACTACTTGACTCAGCACAATTAGCAAAGCAGGCAGGACAAGGGGCCACTTAGTCAGCTCTGACACATTTTACAGCAGAGGACCTCCAATAGCTGACACAGTTCAAGCAAGACAAAAAAATCATAAAATACTACTAAACATAAACATACAAACTTTTTGATACATCAGACAGGCCCCATGAAACAGAAATATAATAAAATATTCCTACTGATACCAAATGGCAATAAGAAAATGAAAGCCCTGTGTTGGCCCAGTGGTTCAGTGTGGTGAGGTATAGTTAGGCCCATATTAGATTCTTATGACTACCATGTTCCTCTGCTTCATAAAGAAAGGAAGGCGAAAAGAAAGAACAACTGTAAAGATATGGATGGCAGTATATAGGAAAAAAAAAAACAAAAAAAAACCCCAAAAAACAGGCAAAGCAAACCAGACAAACACCCCTAAATAGAATAGAATAGAATAGAATAGAATAGAATAGAATAGAATAGAATAGAATAGAATAGAATAGAATAGAATAGAATAGAATAGAATCATTCAGTTAGAAGAGACCTCCAATGATCACCTAGTCCAATGGCCTGAATGTTTTAGTGCTGTCTAATGATGCAACTCAGGTGAGTTGCAAAAGGCAGCCTCATGTTGTCCTCTCTCCCTGCTGCAATTAGCTACACCCAACAAGGTCTGGAGGGAAAATGACATCTGACACAGCCACGGTAGAAATGACCTAAACTAAGAGGTGGCAACTCTTAGGGTGTGGGAAAGTCTGCAAACAAATCACTGGGTGTGTCAGATATGCAGATGCCAATATAATGCAGTGATTAGTATGTCTCTGCTCAGTGAATATGTAAAAGTCATCCCTGGTGTTTTAAAAACCATTCACAATGACCTCTGAACAAACTCAAGTCTGGGTGCGTTTGCCTAGGAGCAGTACAACATTCACTGTGACCTCATGGCTTCATGGGACATTCAGAACATAACTGAAGTCCAGAGATACTAAACAAATCTAGCAAGGCACCTTATTCTACATAGAGAATTTTTAGACTGCTTCCAAGTATTACGGAACTGGGAAAATGGCTTTTGTGACACCCATGAGTGAATTTCTCAGGGAGTTTCCCTGTGGGTACAGAGCCCATTATTCCCGACCCTATTAGCATCACAAGATGCAGTGTGTATGATCCACAACAAATGGCAACATCAGGCCCTAGAAACAAGCCTCCAAAATGCTGGTGAGGACTTCACCTTTAAAAGTCCAAACACAACAAATATAGGAACCTAGATAGCTCACGGACTTAGGGTCACACAGTCTAAATGGGAAACCTAGAAAATAAAGTTTACACATCCATGAAGCCTGGATTGTTCTATTACAGCAAACAAACAAACAGGTAGGTAGGTTGGTAGGTAACTATGTAGATAGATAGATAGATAGATAGATAGATAGATAGATAGACAGACAGATAGATAGCACACTGGAAAGCACATACCCTGAGTCATGCAAACAGTTAATGACAGTTAAAGGCAGTGGCCAGCCAGCAGAAACAAGCCCAAGATTAACAATGGGAGAAAGTCTAACAGATGTCAAAGAGTATTTCCCATTTCTCTGGAGGCGTTGCTCCCCAGTCTGGCACCAAACGGGCCAGCTCCCTCTAGCTTCTTTGTGAATTAAGTTTACTCCTGAAAGAGCTAAAGAATCCCAAGAGACCATGACTAATAAGTGCTCAAAGAAAAAATGAAGGTTGCCTATCTCTCCCCATCACTGTGTAAGCACTTAGTATTGAGTACCCAGAATTGAATACAGCTTTCCTAGTGTTGTTTCATCATAGCTCGGAGACATATTTCCTCAGCAGGCTATTTGGATCAAAGACATAAGGCAACATCCCTGAAAGAAAAGACAAGGCAAAACACAGAGGGGACTTTTTCACCATCTGCTTCCATTTTAACTTGCTGCACTCCCACATGTCACCAGAGCCTGTAGGGTGGTCAGTTAGATTCTGTGTCATGTGCATTCATGGGAGTACAGGACTACGAGGTCATCACGTTCTGTTTCCTACAATCACAGACAACTGCATGACAGACAGGGAGTCTAGTAGACTCCACAGCACATTTATTCCAATACGGTCACACAAGAACATGAGACTTTTCAAGTGACCAGTGGGAAGCAGAATTAGATAAGTTTTCCAGTGTGAAGGGAGGCAGCCATTTTCAGTCTTAGTTCAAAGCAGCTGACAATGACAAATGAGGTATTTCATTGAACAGAGATATAAGATCATCTCCTGACTTCAGATATCTGATTCTAGATATCATAAATTATTTCACTCTTATTTGAATATTCATGCCCAGTGGATACAAATATGTACAGCTAGAGATAATACTTTTATGTCAAAGTGAGTAAAACCAAAATATTTATATGTATGTCATCTGAATTGTATATTAATATCTTTTGCAAAAATTGAGGCTGGTAATTGAAAAAAATCATCCTCAAGACTGTTGAAGTGTAATTCTGACACTGCTTTTTATTAAAAAGTACAGTGACACCATATGAAAATATTAATATATTATGTTAGGTCAACTCTAGCATGCATTTACAGGAAGTATTTTCTTGGATAAGGCTCTCATTTCACAGTAGCTTAGCTACACTTACAGATGCATAAATCAGAAAGAGTATGGGCATCTGAAGATGTCCTGATAGATGTGAACATACTAAACATCCCCACTGTAAGTAAGCAGGGGATGAGGCAGTGAGGAGCTGCTTGCTAAATTTTGCCTCTGTTTAAACATAAAATGTGTCAAGAAGGGCACAGTAGGACATTTATAACTTAACACATGTTCCCCAGCAGGTACATGAAGCTATTCTAGATAAGCCCAAACACAGCTGGAAAACAACTCATGGGTCCCCCAAGGAAAATTTCATGTAGTCAGAAAATGCATCTGTTTTTCTCCCTATAACTTAGTGACAGTGAGTGCCGAAGACTTTGTAACATTCACATAGACTGCCTGAGTCCTGCTGAAGATGAAAGGCTAAGGTCAAGCTTTGTACTTCTGTCATTGGCAACACATTTCAGGGCCTCTACAACAGAGCCACAGAGATTCACGCATTGGGATGCCTGACCCACAGGGCAGTAGAAGTATGAAACAAGCAATGAGGGCAAGTTCATATCTCAGTAGGGCACAGTTGGAAGACAGTTCATATTGGCAGAGCCCTCGCATGGTTATTACTCTATCCCTGCATAACAGTGCAGGAGGATGCTGACAGATCAGAGCATCTGTCTCTCTGTGCATTCAGCTGTTAGAAACACTTTAATTGGTTCCTGCTGTATACATGGCTGCAAAAGTGGCAAAGACTAAAGTCCCCTCATGTTTGGTCAAGATCTTGCTTTCTTTCATCTGTTGTGCAGATGCTGATGGGGTCGCCTGCCTGGAGGGGGTCAGGATTCTGCCAAATGG
Source organism: Nesoenas mayeri (assembly GCF_963082525.1). Lineage (NCBI taxonomy): Eukaryota > Metazoa > Chordata > Aves > Columbiformes > Columbidae > Nesoenas > Nesoenas mayeri. The sequence continues at coordinate 89,046,211 of NC_137544.1, read as the reverse complement.
ATTTAAGCAGGGTACTCATAGTCCAGACATCTCAGCTTAATGGTCAGTGACTCAGTGAGAAAATAGAGACTGTCTGCACCAGTGGATGGCCTCATTCCTGATAACCTTTGTAAGGAAGAATGATGCCTTGGTGTCCTGGTTTCAGCTAGGATAGAGTTAATTTTCTTCCTAGTAGTTAGTATAGTGCTGCGTTTTGGATTTAGTATGAGAATAATGTTGATAATACACCTATGTTTTAGTTGTTGCTAAGCAGTCAAGGGCCTGCCAGTGAGAAGGAGGGGAGTGCACAAAAGGTTGGGAGGAGACACAGCCAACACAGCTGACCCCAACTGATCAAGGGGATATTCCACACCATATGACATCATGGTCACTATACAAAGCTGGAGGAAGAAGAAGAAAGGAGGAATGTTTAGAGTGATGGCATTTGTTTTTCCAAGTAACCATTACATGTGGTGGAGCCCGACTTTCCTGGAGATGGCTCAACACCTGCCTGCTGATGGGAAGTGGTGAATTAATCCCTTGTTTTGCTTTGTTTGTGCACATGGCTTTTGGTTTACCTATTAAATTGCCTTTGTCTCAACCCATGAATTTTCTGACTTTTATCGTTCCAATTCTCACCCCCATCCAGTGGGGGGCAACGGGGAGAGTGAGTGAGTAGCGGAATGGTGCTTAGTTGCTGGCTGGGGTTAAACCACACCACCTGAAAAACCCTCTCTGCAGATGTATATTGTTTAACCTAACAAATAAAACCATTCCACCTAGTCAGGGCAGATCTCTTGCAGTCATTAGCAGCAGTACCTAGAATTCATATTCTCAGTGTAGACAAAAACCTAAATGAAGAGTGAGGAATAGGAAGAAAAACCGGGGATTGTAGCATGAGGCTCTGGGAAGAGAGGAGAGGGAGGAAGGGAAAAAGAAAGAAAGGTGAGAAGTACCTACTCTGTAGAAGGATGGTATATTTGCATTTTGGGAGAAGTATGAGTTTGGTAAATATATGGTTTGTTTGCCAGGCAGGAATCTAAATGCAACATAATGATAAAGATGTTGTTATTTCAGTTTAATTGCTATAGGTTTGTTAAACTAACATTTCAGAGGACATAAAGACAGCTGAAAGAAAATGGGTCTCCAATCTGCCTGTAGTGAGAGTATTTATACTATAGTATAGACTCCAATCAGGTTTCAGGCATTTCAGAAAGGTGTACCTCGATTTCCCAAAATGATAAATCCGTTAATATTTGTAAAGTGCTTGGAAATTTTCCAAAGGAAAGTGCTGAATGCAAAGAATAAATTGCTAGTTTTATATTCTTATATATATGCAACTTATCCTCACATATTTGTATTGTGTGGGATTGCGGACAAGAAAAAATCCTCATCATTTATTCCTACTGGTTAAATAGGACCAGTCCATTGAGATTGTCCCAGCTCCATCAGAAACAATCTGGCTAATGAGTATATAATACCCACAGCATTCTAGGTTTGATCTTAAACCAGTGGAAAGTAAAGAACATATTGTATTGTAGGGTGATGATTTATTGACTATATGTTTTCTGAGGAACTAAGTGCTGTAATATTCTCAGGGAATAAAATAGAGGGAAATAATGTTACACTTCTACAAGAGTCCAGGAAAATTCTACGCACAGATCAGCAGAGACAAGGATGCTTATACAGGTCCACAGTAGTTTCATTCCTTCTTGAAAAAGTTGTTCCCTTTGACCTGACAAGGAGAGAAGCAGAACTGGCAGGCTGACGCAGAACAACGTGGAATTCCCACGTATTTCTTCACAGCCTTCTGGAGATTTGAAAGAAAACAGATGACAGTGCAGGACCAAGAGCATGCAAAGAGATTAATGATTTTTCAAGACCAGCCTGAAACACCTAAAAATAGCCTTCTTAGTTTTTTAAGCACTGAACTTTCCTGGAAAATGGAAGCACACAAAATATTTGTTATTTATGAAAATACTAGCCATAATCTTACTATTGATGAGAAAGCCTATTTGAAATGTTCAAATTTAGAGAAAAATTTACATGCAAAAGAAAATGCAAAACAGTTCTAAAAATAACTGAAGGGCAGTTACCAAATGAAATTCTCTCTGCAAAAAATTGTGTCTTTTTGGAATACACTTTGAATTGGGGAACAAGGAGAGACGCTGGTCACTTTTTTTCACGGACAAGATGACACAAACACTGCTAGAAATGAAGGTATAGTTTATTCATGTGTATTCTTGACACTTAAAGGACTCTCAAATGTGAATAAGTTTCTGGACGTTTGTGATGTGTCTGGTCAGATTTCTCAGTCCACATCTTACAGATATGACTGCTTCTCCCTTGTAGAATAGCGAAAACATCAGAGGATCTTCACAGTGTTTTCTCTCTTGAAGACCACAAGAATATAAAAATTAGTACATAGAGTCAAATCAGAAATCCATGTAAACCAGTACCCTATCTCAAAGCAATGGTCAGCTGCAGATGGTTAGGGAAAGCATATAGAAATAGCATATATAGTCTGATCCTGTCCTTGCTCAATCCTTTTAGTTGTTTAGGATTTGGAGATGGGAGTACGGCCAGATGACCATGTTTTATAGCTACCAGTGGACCCATCCTCCAAGATTTTTCATCTCTTCCCACAGGTTTATCTTGAGAGAAGGGAATCTTGCCATGTGATAGTAAACCCTTGAAATGTATCCTTGCATGCCATCCTCACAATGAAATTCAACCTGGATTGTGTTCCTTGGCAGAAAAGTTCCTTCCCTCTTTTGTGTGTCTGTTTGTTTGTGTACTTAATTTATGAAAATGTCGTGGCAACAGATCTTCAGATTTGATCTTAAAAAGTTAAATTGGACCTGACCACTTTCTTCAAGGATGAACAGGGTACTGTGTAAATTTCCATCTCTTAAAGCTTCATGGCTCATTAATTCAATTGTTTAAGCAGCTAAAAACATTGCCTCTTTGAAGAGCAAACACAATACAAAGCCTCTCAAATCAGGCTTGTTCACTGCCTTGAATAATAAAAGCCATAACAGTAAAAATGAGTCTTTGTTTATGCCTCCTCAAAAATGTAATATACCAAGGAGATAGAAGGGAGTTGTTAGGTCTCACAAATCAGCTTTGTCTTCAATTCAAGGAAGAGCTGGGTTGGCACATGCCTTGCCTGAATTTAAGTCATCCTGGGACACAGTGAAGAGAAAAATACACTTCAACAAAAACAAATGAGAACTTCAAAGCCCATGAGCAGAAATATCAACTTCAGTGATTATTATTTTGAAGCCAGCAAAACTGGGAAATGAGCAAGTACTTGTCATTCAAGGAGGGAGCCCATTCCTCTCTTGATGCCAAAGTTTTTCTTAATTCCTCAAGGTGACCTCTATTTCCATTTACACAGTCTAAACACATCCTTCTGATCTCCAGCTCCCACTCCTTGAATTCCAGAAAGCCTTCTGATATCCTCCCTTTCTTATCTACTTCTTTCTTTCCACCTTAAATCTCTCTAATTCCTAGCTCCAGAGAAACCTTATCACTGGTATAAGTCTGCAATAATCTCAGAATAACTCTCCTATTAAATCCAAAACCCACGAGCTTCTCCTAGTCAGTTTTGCTGTTCCGTGTTGTCCCAAGTCTAGAAAACTCCTACTACCAGGAGGCATTATCTGATACCATAGAGGTCACCAAAGAAGCCAAAATCTTAGGTGTTGAAATACCATATGGAACACAAATGGAAAAAATAAATCTAACATGAATAAATCTAACATGAACTTTGAGCAACATACAAACCGGACAGAAAGCCTAAGGGAAGGAAAAGCCTGTTTGACCATCAACAGGTACAACTTTAACACAAAGCACTAAGAAAGCTTGAGGCTGCATTACCAATAGTGCTGTTCAGCATGTGGTGTGTTCATGGGCACATGGCTATGTGGTTCTCAGAAAATCAAAGTAGCACACATCCTGGATGAGTCAAGAAAAACTGAATGTGAGTTCAGGACTGACACACTAAAGCTCAAGGGAGCTTCCCGCAATATGAGACATATTCCTCTGCGACTTCTACTGCTGTAAAACAGCAACAACTCCACTAACCCTCCGAGAATTACACTACTTTAAAAAGTAGTATGCAAGAAGAATCAAATCCACTGTGTAGATTTGCCCAAGTCAGTTGGCCAGCATTCCAAAAGCAGCTTATAATTTTGGCTGTCTCCATTTTTGAGTGTCTTAGTGCCTTAACGAGACACTAAAAATAAAGAGCCAAAATTACAGGTTACTTTGCACAACTTGGGCCTCAGTTTCTCTGCACCAAATTCTGATGCTACTTGAACTTACTTGTATTTGAAGCCTGGAATAAGTTTCTTGAACAATACAGAGCTACAGAAAACTTTCACTAGTACAGATGAGAGCAGACTTGCACTGTCTTTGCCTCAGGTTACTCATTACCAGTCTGAAGACACTGGGCCAAATCCTCAGCTGGAATGCATTTGTCATAGCTACACTGAGGCCCCCATACTTATTTGCACTGGCTGAGAATCCAACCAAATAAATCCTATTTAACTAATTTACATAACGTTATGAAAGATAATACCTACACAGAGTTCGGAAGATAACAAATCCTCAGCCTGATAACGACTCAGAGTACTGCCAAACAGAAGTCACTCCACTATTAAATGGAATTGCAGAAAAATGAGAAATTAATCAGATATACTGCATGTTAGTATATATACTGACTCCTACTACTACCAGTTTTCTGCAAATGCCACAGTTCAATTGAGTTTGATATTAGGGAACACAACTGGTAAAATGGAAAAGCCACAAGAGACATCACTGTCAATCATCAACACAACAAAAAACACAGAAAAATAAATGTAAACTCTTTCATCCAAAGAAAGTCAGAGCAGTCAACTTTCTTTTAATTTAGGAACACGCTGTGCTTGCCTAGGGGGTGCAGGGGCAGGGAAGAGAGAGGAGGTCAGATCTCCATAGGATTGACCCAGGTTTGAAAATTCACAGCAATTAAAGTGCTGAAAGCCAAACCTCCCACACATCCTTCCCCTAAGTGTCAGGAAATGGTGTCCCCTGATTGCTCAATCGCTAGGTCAGATGGCTGGCCTGGAGGGACTAGATGGGTTTCTGGGATTCCGTTGGACCTCGGGGGAATTTTATGTTAGCTAAGGCAGATGGAGCAAACCCAAGCTATCTGGGAGATGCTTTCAAGATGCTGTTCAACTCTTGCCGTGCCTCCCTGCCAACAAAATACAGTCAGTGCATGCTATGTCTGGATTTGGTAAGGAAAAATTTTGAGACTGATTTCAAGATGAACAGAATGATCTCCGTTACACATAAGGAGCACAACTAACATAAACAATGGCGATAGCAACAGACAAGTGACACAGTGTGGTAAGGCCACGAGAATATCCAAAGAATTTGCTTACTCAACTCTGTAAAACCATGAGACTGCACTTCACAACACATAATATAGACTTTTAAAACCTCAGTGTTGTACTGTGACTGTCATAAACTCCAACAAGGAATAGCTTTGTGTTTTACAAAGCAAAACTGAAAAGATGTCTTTCCTGTCCATATTGTGTTTCTCTTGCTTCCAGGGTCAGCATCTACCAGTAGAAGAAATGGCAATTTCCTGGCTGATATAACCTCATGCAAATTCAAGGATGCTGAATGATGTCCCACGCATTCTCATGAGACACTAGACTTGTCTCCTACCAGATCAGTATGTCCTTTCCCCTTCTTCCTCCCACCCTTCCACTCAGTGTGCAGTTTTCCCTCTGAACCACAACAAACAGCCCACAAAGAACTTCCAGACTTGCAGACCCCTGCAGGTAGTGTCACTCACTAGTGGGATGCTGAGCTGAAGGACAGAGAGAGGAATTGTGAGACAGACAGGAAGCAGTCAGCTTAAAACACCCCAAATCTGGAACTATCTCCTCCTCAGTTCCTCTTCTCACCTTCTCACCTTTCAGCAGTTCTGTATATATTAGTTCTGTATTGCCCAATGCATGTCAGACAGGTTAACTGTTGAACTAGGTAAAAATACCTGTGGCTGTCAGGCACTTTTGTTGGCTGTGACAGCTCTCAAGCTTTTATTGGGGTGTATAGGTATCTAACAATTTACTATATTTCTTAAAGATTTTTTTTTCTTTTACATTGCCAGTCAATGTGATTAGGGTGTTGCTAAGAAAATAAAGCAGCTTATTGGAAAAGGAGCTGCTAGGCTACTGGAAACAAAATCTAGCAAGAAATAAATAGGAAAAGGATCCTGATATGTCCTGGTAAGGCAACCCAGATTCCAAACTGCTTCCTTCCAAGCCAGGGGACTTCACTTAAAAGTACATCCCTGCAGGATCTGGCTCTGAGAGCACATGCCTCCTTACACATGCAGTCAATACAGTTGCTTTTTCTCCAGCTCAGCCTAGCTTGCTTTACATGGTATGGCATGGCATGGCATCCTTTAGTGGGGATTAGACCTTGAACAACTGCCCAGTGCATTAGCCAGCACAGTGGTTACATCAACCTGCAGTTGCTTTCAGCACAAACTGCGCTTGCTCAGTTGCATTTTGCAGGGGAGATCTCTGCAAAACTCCCTCCTCCCAGTTCTCACCTTTCCTACCTTACTTCCTTTTCCCTGCCCCAGCAACACATTCTGCTGCCCTCAAGAGGAAAATTATTTGCAGATTTATTCCATTACCAAAACAGCTCAGCCCAGGCAGTGCTGACTCGCATCAGCCTCTCTTGTGACTGCTTGTTGGCTGAAGCCAATTCCTAGCAGCACAGTGCACTATATTGTGTAATTTGCATAGCTCTTGCTTCTTAGCCCAGCTTCGTGTTTATGTTCAAGGGCGTCATGTCTCCTTCCAGCAACTGCACAGACCAACCACCCTCTCTCTAGCAAAGAGTTTTCTAAAGTTACAAATGCTAGCTAAGTATGTCAGCTTCACACAGGAGGCATCAAACTCTTCCACCCATGTGGGGCAATGTTTCTGTCATGGGTCTCATTCAGGAAGATGCCAGCGAAGAGGTCAGTTGCCTCCATAGCTGTCTGCGGAACTGCTCCCATCTCTGCTCTGGGAATGAAGAAGGGACATCCAGATGTGAGGTGGGGGAGATGAGGTTAATTGCATGAATGCAGCACTGAATTTTACTTTTAAATGAATACAACTCGGTACACCACAGAAAATGCCACCTTCTTATGCAGTATGCTTGGGAATCTCTGGACCGTTGAGGTAAAATAGATAAATAAATATATAAAAGGTATTAAGAATCACTACTGTCCTTAGGACTTGCACCATATCTCTGTAGCAGTACCTCTGCAAGTTTTTCACAGGGAGATTCTATTTGTAGTAGCTGCCTCTTTCACGTATGACCCTGTTACAGTTAGTTTTTGGATGTGAGATATGTCTCTTTCCTCTACAGAAGCAGTGGGTTATTTGGTAAGCTCTTAGTATCAAGCTAGTACAGGCTCAAGGTGCTAAATTTCTTAGATTTAGTGAGTAACACACCATATTCATGTCAGGATCTGTTATTGTCAGCAGCCTGGCAAACAGAGTGGGACAGCACTTCATTATCAGGGAGCCAGGAAATTGCCTGTCGTCCTCATAAGGAAAGAAGAACATGTGTTCTGCACAACATGACAACAGATTAAAGAGTTAAAAAAGAAATCCTGCATTGTGAAGTTGCCTAAGGAACCTGGATTTTGCCTAGGGCTTATTTGGGATTTTGCTGTCCTGCTACCAGAACACTGAATGAGCTGAATTTCAGTTAATTTTGTAGTCTTCCTAAGATTTGTCCTTCCCTTTCTCTCCCTCCTTCAAACTCCCTCATACCCTGTGACCCCCATCCACATATAGAAGAGTGCAAAAAAAGCCTGAACTATTAGCCTCTCTGCATTGCTTTAGGAGAAGCAATCAAGCTAAACCTGAATCCTGTGTGCTGCCAAGCTGGCTTCAGGATATTTCAGAGGATTTAAAAAAAAAAAAAAAAAAAAAAATGAAAGAAAGAAAGGAAAAAAAAAAAAAAGAGGAAAGGAAAGAAAGACAAGTGATACTTGCAGGGATTTGTTCTTGAAAACAAGCAAAAACATGAGAAGATTTGCTCCAGCAGCTGCACTTACACTGTAGTGCCCGTGTCTCTGCGCAGTTCCTCCCTGTTCTGCAGTCCTGTAATCCACATAGAGAAATGCCTGTGCTGCTCCTCTCACTGACTGTGCTCTTGTAGTGAGACTGGAACTGCTGCTGTTTTCACTTTCAGACCAGCCTCTCTCTCCAAATCCTCTGACGTCAGGCAGCCTCTAAGAGCTATTTATGGAATGAACAATATAAAAGTTTCTCTAGGTAGAGCCCAGACTGCAGTTCTTTGGGATTTGTAATTTTTACACTTTTGGACAGAAAACCCCTCCAAGGGGGGGCAGGGAGGAAATAGTGGGTAACTACAGATGTGGTTGTATAAGTCCCTGGCAAAAGACAGTCCCTGTACTTTTCTGCCCATGGTATATTATATCCACACCCAGGATGTAACTCTCTGTCATCAAAGTCCCCATTTGGAAAGCGGCATTTTCCAGTCTCAGCTGTGCCTAAATAGTCTTTGAATCAAGCCTGGCAAGGAGGGCGCTCCCCCCAACACCCTCCTAGCCCACAGCTCTCTGCTATGTCCAGGCTTTGACTGGATTTAACTAAAACAGGAGTGAAATGGCCCTTCCAAACATCTTGTCCACATCCTCTTTCAGTTTTGCTCTAACCCCTTCCAGCTGGAATGTTTCCCCAGGCATGTGGGCCAGCTCCCTCCTAACTGCAAAATACCTTCTAGAAGTGTCTCATCTCAGATGAATACCAGCTCAGAAAATTAACTTGATGTTTGATCTCTATTATGATTTGCCTATTTGCATCTCTGTTTCTATCATTTCTTTGGTACTGTACAGTATGACATGTTTCACCTGCTGGTAGAGCCACTTAGAGTGTTACATAGAAGAGATGAGGTGCCAGAGCAAAAACTGAAGTAGTTTTTTAGCATTAGTGTTAAGCAGTAGGTGAAGAGTAAGGTGCTCTCAGGGCATAATCCTGCTGAGGCAAGTGATCATAAATTTGTACTGATAAGACCTCTTTGTTTTGCATTTAGGAGCTGAGCTTGGATGTAAGCCTGTAAGTATTAGTAGTCCTATCTAAGAGACGAGGAAAATGAGGTCTGAAGCTGAAGTGATATATGTTGAAAGTCCTTGAGTGAGCCTTACCTGATCACAGACAGACCTTTTTAAGAAGTTAAAAACTTATTCAACATTTCTGGAGGAGTCTACAAATGTGGTGCAATTATAAGCAACTTATTTTTTTATACCACATCATTTGCATTTGTAAACAGTTAGAAGAAGTATGTGTCTTGGTACCACTTTTGGAGACTTGAGTGCTATTTCAAAATGTAAAGCCAAGGTTATTTTCTCTGCAGCTTACTGTCAAAACAGAATAGTTTTTTCATATGCATATGCTTTCTCTTTTCTGCTCTGCCATCATCAAATCTGAACATGAGTCAGGGCCATTTGAAATCAATAAAATTCATCTGATCAACTTCAAAAGGCTTAAAATCAAGCTTACTCTGACATTGCCATATCATCACTATGACCAAAAGCCTTGAGATAAATTCCAGAAGAAAATCGCGTCTCTTTGAAAAGATTTCCACCCTGTACTTAAAATGGGTCTAAGAGCAAAAATGGGTCTAAGAACCTGGCAGATGCAGGAACAAGAAAACATCCCCAGCCTCAAAGCAGTATTCTGTCAAGCAAAGGAAGGAAAATGTTTTAATATATAATGAAAAATAGTAAACCCAGTTTAGACAACATAATCCAAGCACTGAACAAGCAGTGTAGCTGTCCCCTCTGGCTACCAGATTTGTCTACTTGTCTACTTAAGATCAGCAGTGATAATTCAGGGCATGAGTCCCCTCCCTGCCATACTGCATACTACTCTTACTGAAGATCACCCCTGGAGTTACGTTGCTGCCTTTTGGCAGCTTGTCCCACAGATATCTGCAGGGAACTCTAAAGTGCAGAGTGATTCAGGGCTTCTCTGTCGGACATCAGAGCTATTCCTTAGGGGTAGTTCCACCTCACGTCAGCTTTCATTGACTCAGGTCCTGTGGTTAATAAATTCTCTAAAGAACAGTAAAGGCATTTGCCTGGTGTTTGCTGAAGAGGAGATGGCTATCCATGACTCCTGCTTTCTCTGTTTAATTTATCGGATTGTATTACATCTTCTCCCTAGAGAGTGGAAAAGGAAGAATGAAGAAATTCTGACTATCGCACAGAAGTAAAGCACTAATAACTACAGCCTGTCCTACAGTTTGAACCAATCACAAATGGGATTTCTTTATTTCAAAAGACTTTGCAGCAAGATTGAAATGCCAAGAGACTGAAATTCTCTGTTTACCCATACATGATATGGACAATGATAGTGAAAGTTGCTATTAACTGATATCCAGCAACACATTTCCTTTCTGTCCTGAAGGGATCTGCCTCTTAACATGTAGTTGTTAAGGCAGAAACATCCATGCTGTCAGAAGTGTTACAACATTCCAGTTACTGAGGATTAAGACAGTATCTCTATGAACCTGTTGCATTTCTTTATAGAAATGAAAGGAAGAATAGCCAGCTGTATGGCTGTATATTCATAGCCTCTGCTACAAACCACATAAGATTTACTTCTACAAGGTGCAAAAGGAGCCCTTTTAGAACATAACACTGCAAGATGAAGACCATGAAGATCCCAAAAGATACTAGAAGCAGGCATTTTGGAGGGTGAAAATAAATTTTGTGCACTGGACCAACACAAGCATAGGCATTACTCAGCCCTAAAAAACAGAGAACAGAATGAGACCCTCTGCCTTACCAGCATGTGACTGATGAAACAAGACGGCATGTGTTCCTCAGATCCAAGCCAGTCTCAATACATGTTCACATGGGCAGCTCTAGGAGTCCGGTTGTTACTCCCTTAGTGCTACATAACAAAACAATAAACCAAAGGAAATGAAACCATATTAAAATACTATTCTTGCTGCCATAGTGGAACAGAGCATTCAGCTCTCTAGCTTAGTACACTGCCTCAAGCATTAGTTAGATACCTGATGATTCAGAGCATAAAGAATGGAAAACACACTATATCCAGCCAGTCGTGGGCAGGAATACTACATAAGAACTGGGGAGTAAAGAACCTCACAGTTGATCAGTTTACAGCCAGAAGCATGAGGTTGTTTCAGATGCTGGGTTTTTTCCTTTGCACTGATATTGCTATGAAGGTTATTTCTGCATATATTTCAATTTTGAGAACCTGCCAGTTTCTTTTCCAATCCACTGAAGTTAGGAAATGCAAAGTTATGGCATACGTTCAAAAGACTAGCACACGCGAAAGCACACAGCCTTAGCCACACTTTTTAAATCCATGCACTGATTTTCTTTTCATTTTGCATGACAGAATCCTACTGCCTGTGTACTTTTGGCCTCCAGATATAACTCTCCACTGCACTGACCAGAGTGAAAACACTGACAGATCTCCAAGATGTCATGATTTCCAAGGCCTCAATCACTACCAGGGCTTACCAGGTGCTAGTAAACAGTTTAAGTGATGGGAAGGGAAGCCGGTGATGTGCTACAGATAGACATGTGCCAGCAAGAAGGACCAGTCTAATACACTGCCAAAGCTAACTTTGTCCTGTGCAAGGGATTTTATTCTGCACATCAGGAAAGGGTGAAGGAAACACTTCCTGGTGTTGTATCACAGTTTACCTGAGATATCTCTTCAGCCACACAGGATCATGCAGAAAACAGTGTCTGAATATCATAAACAATGCATGGCACTGGATAAACCTGTGTTTATAGCTAGACAGTAAATAACAGCATTTTAGACTCAGTTTCCTCTATTATCAAAGTCAACAAAAAGAGACAATCAGGAGAGAATGAGGCTCACACAACTGAAGGAGTGCTTCCAAGTGGCACAGTGTTAGAGTAAGACTTACAAAGCCAGCACCTCTGCAGCACACTGTGACTGAACCCAGATACTGAGGGATAGACGGAACTCCCCAAACTAAATTTAGCAGCAGGCTTAGACTTTATGGACAGTACATTGGTGTAGACCGAAGGCAGAATGGGCTGAGTACAGCCTGCCTCCACTGCTGACAGAAGAGAAGGCAGGAAAGAACAAGCTCTGTCCCACACAGGGCATTGAGTCTCAGCTCTGACTCCTTTGCAGCAGTCAACTAGACCAAAGAGAATTGAGTAGGCCAGGCTATTTAGACAGTTGTAAACCAAAATTGTTCTGCAGATATATAATATCAGTATTAAACAACTTTTTTGTAATGTATCACAGCCCAACTACCTATTACCAGAGCTAACTTAGATTCATTCTTTTTTTTCCACCAAAATCTATATAGCGAATTCATGTTAACCAGAGTCTTTAGAGAGCTTTGTGGGACAACAGCTCATTGACTTCTTTTACACACATACTGGACTGTTGACTGTTAAAGTACAGATGCTTCAAAGAAGTCAGAGATGCAACTTTGGGGAAAAAAGCGTATGCACACAGCAGACAACAATGAAGACAGAAATGCCACCAACAATATACCATATTAACAGTAATCCTCATGTATTACAAAACAGCAGGAAAACCTGGGCTGGAAGAAAAGTTAAATTATGTGGATTGTATAAAATTTAAGTGTCTTGATTGGCATAATTTTTTTCTTTTCTTAGACATTCTTGCTCCTTGTGAAGGATTTATTTCTAAAAGACTCCAGGAAGCCAGGAGAGTGTATTAGACAAGCAATTATCCCAAGTCACTGCCTACAATGGTTTAAAACAAAGTTTCGGAAAATCTCTTCTGTGGGCATGGATGCAAGTACATCAGTAGCCTACAGAGCTGAACCAGTAAACATGAAAGGAGTAATGATCCACAGTTAACAACATTACATTTTTAATAATATTGAAAGAATGCCAAGGTTGGAAAATCAAGTGTTGGAAAATTACAGATATCTAACACATTATGATATGCATATGTTTATCCACTACCCATGTAAAACAGCTGTGGCAGAACATGGGATGGTACCCAGCTGGCTGCATTTTAGTTCAAGACATTTAGCTTAAGATTACTCTCTCCTTGAAACTTTTGCCACAGTTGATGTGAGCCTGATGCATGGGATGAAGCAAATATCTATAAAATGTGAGCATATAGCCAGAGCTGGTGCTGTAATTTTGGCACTTCCACACTTCCGTGTGCTTTGATGTACCAATGCTTATGCTCTTTACTGTTGTTCTTTCTGTATTATTTGCTAATTAAGGAAAACAAAACAAAACAAAACAAAACAAAACAAAACAACTACTTCCAAAAGTTTTGCATATGAAAACCTACTGAATTCATATGCATAAACCTACTGAATTTATATGCATAATCCCTTAACTTTCCTGAATACAGGAATTTTACTCTACTGCTTTACTGTCACACTATCCTCCTCTTGTGAAGCTGCCATTTCAAGATGAAATGCAGCTTGACCATTACATATACAAGTGTCTTCTCAGGCAGGAAAACATAATTAAGTTCTTGAGTTCTGGTTCTGAATCATAGTACAGTATTATGGACATAGGCACAAACACTTGGTACAATTATTCTTGGAAGATATATGAACTGTAGAGACTTGAGCCCCAAGTTCCATGACCAGACCAGACAAAAGTGACCTTGTGTATCCTTGGTTACCTAACCTGCAGATGAAGGAATTAAGTCAGCCTTCCTATATGGTGAGAACACAGGATCTTGGCTGATAATATCAAAAAGCATTTAATAATCTTTTATAACATAAGAAATGAAACAAGCAAACAGAACAAAATGGAACCATAACATTGGTGTGTTCTGTTTCCTTTGTATTTATTAAATATCAAAAAATGAAGAAATAATTCTCATATGACACATATATTTATTGTGAAAATATATTTCTATCAACTGCCCAATAGTCTATACAAATGAGTCAGCCCACAGGATGAAACAGAAAGCCACTGAACTCCAGATTTTCTTTCCAAATAGAATAAAACCTGGTCTTATAAATGAACAAAAGTTTAGAGATAGAAAATTCATTTGAAGAATCCAGTTTTGGACAGGGCTTGGGGAACAGTGCCATATGACAGCAGTATAATCAGACTTCTGGTGAAGACAGGCAAGAACAAAAGCTTTACAAACTTATGCTAAGAACATACTGACTCTCCAGGCTCTTAGTCACTGTTGATTTAGCCATGGTTCCAGATATTCAATATCCCACAGCACCACATTTTTGTGTCCGGAGTAGAGCAAACAAAACAATGAGACACTGAACAGCTATGACTGTCCTTAGAAGAGGAGACCAGTGCTGCTTCCATATTATTTTCCCAAACACTACACAGAATTGGGACTCAAGTCCCATGAATACCGAGATCGGCATAGGAGTTTTGCAGCCTCTTTAGGAGAGGAGACATCTGTGAAGAAGTATCTTGCAGGCAGCTACAAATAGTGACTTTACTGAAGACAACTGAGAGTGGGAGCGTGTCAAGGAAATGGGTCACAGCTGAGTGGACTGATCTGAGTTTGGACTCTCTTGTCTCATTGTCTTAAACTGCAGCAGATACAGAGACCAGAACTAAGGAAGGAAAGCTTAAAAGAACTTGAACTGTAGAAAAGAAAATGGGGCTGAGACAGGATTTAAAATTACCCCTGGAGCACAAGAAGGAAAAAATGTACCTCTAGGGCACCTTAGTAGGCTAAGGGTGGAGTCACATTATGTAATAGGATGACTATTGTGTTTCACTTAATAAACATCCATTCAAAACTTCACTAAAACCTGATGAGCTGGAAATTCTAAAAAATAAACCAGAATAACAATTGTCATATGTCTACACCCCCTGATCTCCTGAATCCCAGAATGTGTTCCTTAGGATCCCAAAGCAGTTTGAAATGAACAAAGTTGGCATGCTTAGCATATACTAAGACCAAAATACAACACATTGTTAAAAGTGCTCTAAATTACTCCATTTTATTGTGATATACCCATTTACAGAAGAAGATGGACCACTGATGAAAATTAGCAGTGGTGAACCAGTTCAGATCAAACTTTGTTAACCAGTTTCCCAAGAAAATCTTTGATTTGTCATTTCCTTTAATTATTCCAAGTATAGACATAAAGGTGACAGGCTTAAACAAACAATTATTTTAGTTTTTGTGTCATTTCATAAAATTCATGCCATAAAAAAACGTTACTAGAAGATTCTTGTCCTGATGAGGTACAGGAGTTGTCTAAAAACGAAAAGTTTTATTCATGAACTTTTGTTGTTGTTGTTCCAAATTAATATGGCAGTTCTAGCAAGGTATAACAATTTAATTACTTTTGGATCAATTCAGTAAAGACATGAAAGTGGCAGTGTGTATAAAACACATACATATGTTTTAGTCTCTTTGACAGAATTCTTCATTTCTCTGGACCTGTTTTTTCATCTGCAAAATGGGAATTACAAAATTGAGTGCTTGACATGGATCCTGTGTGGTTATTGTCATTCCTCTTGGAAAAGATCTGTGAGCTCCTCAGACTGGAAAAACTGATGAACAACAAATTTAGTCACTGTTTGTGTATCTGATACACAAGTGTGGATGAGATGTTGAAGAACAATCTTACATGAAGGTGCTCCTTGTTTTACCTTTCTCTGTTCTTGGGAGTATCTGATTTGATGTGGTTTCAGATAATTTGTTGCACCTGGGCTAAAGACAACAACCAAGCAATTTTTCATGTTTCTGATGATTGTGCTTATCTTTCCAGATACCTTAATAGTAGGAAAATACTTTTCTGTGTGCACATCATGTCATGTTAAACTAACATAAGTCAGATGGACCTAGCTTACAGAAGAGAGAAAATCACTGGTAGGGATGTAAATAAATAATTCTTTGTACACTTTTTTGATTTGGGATGCCAAATGTGTTCTTAGGACAGGAAATATGCATATACAAGGCAAGGGTCATAAAGACCAAAGCAGTCAGATGGATGCATAAAATACAAGATGTAGTTTTTCAGAGACTACGTTTGCTGAAACATGTCTCAAACATACAAGTGGAAAAGGCAGTAACAGAGAATGCCACTCATCTCTCTTAATTTCCAGAATTCAGAAGTCTTTATTCTTGCTTTCAGAATGAAAGGGCTGCCCGGTTGTGAACAGCTTGGTCAAGTTCTCTGCACTTCTCTGCACATTCCACAGCAGCTGTTATGAAGTTCTTCTTGCAGGACTTCTATACAGTAAGAATGAAATGCTGGTTCAGAGTCACGAAATATGGAAAATTTCTGGACCTACTGGTACAAGTTCACATGCAGATAGACAAGCTGAAACCCTGCAGCACAGACACCTTGTACTAGTATTCTCAAAAAAGATGACAGAGGACATTGAATTTAGTCTTACTTCTGGAAAAACAAACAAACAAGCAAACAAAACTTATTTCCATTCTCATAAGTATTTTTTATGTCAACATGGAGAGCTCTATGGATAAGAACTTTGCTTTCCTAGATGAAGGAGTACTGTCTGGTTCAGGACTGTTTTTAACAGGAAGCAAGCTACCAGATATTACTAACAACAAAAAAGCAAATGTTTCATCATCAAACATTAACAATTTAGAACTGTCAAACTGTATGGATAGACATATCTTGTTTGATTGATATTTTATTGAAGAATTAAGATGCTAAAATGGAATGATGCCAGAGATTGAGACATAAGCAGTATCAACAGTGATCAGGGCCAGGCTTGAGTAAAGGACAGATACAGATACAGCTGTAAGGGTACCACATTCAGGGTTGAAGAGGATTAAGGCTAGAGGCTTCACTGGCTAATGTCAGACACTCCGAAGTATAAGTTGCAGTTGGGAGAAAGAAAAAGGTGAGGCTAGAAACAGTTCTGTTGGTGGGTAAAAAGGACCCTGGCTGAGCAGGAAGAAAAACAATTCAGGATGAAGGTTCTGGGACAAAGTTATGATGAAAAAAGGGACTGTCTGGGTTCTCTCATAGATGTAATTGGTAAGGTACTCCACAGATCATGTGGTAGTCTACAGCAAGTCTGGATTATACAGCATTCATTCTCAAGGAAATTCATTATGGCCATCTGTGGAACTGGTTATTCCTTACTTAGCCATAAGCAGGGCTTGGTAATCAAATTGCAAACTGATCTATACTCTAGAGTATTTCTTTGTGGGTGTATTTGCTCAGTATTTTGCTCATTTTTTAACAAAAACACAAGTTGCTCATAAGAAAAATGCTCAAAGCATCTGAATACTCAATAGTCTATAGCTGACGTAGATACAATTATGCCATATAATGTGAATTATATTAAAAGAATTAAACTATTATAAAATCATAATAATATTATATGGTTGGAGGGGAAGCAAAAGGCCTTTTCTAAAGCCTTAAACACTTGATAAGATAAAAATAATGCCAGCTTAAGTGATTAAAAAAATACATTGAGGGCTGAAAGGTAGGGCAGGGCCAGTGAACCTGAAGGAAGAGACTGGATTCATCCTGTGGGGACAGCTGAACAGTGAATCACAACTAACAAAGTACCAACTAAGTACCGGCATGGATGCCTGGCTTACTTGAAAAAGCTGAATGAAGCTTCTTCCCCACCTGTGAAACCTGATGAAAACTGGTCTATATCACACTCAGTCACAGTAGCCCTCTGAAATCATTCCAGAGACACAGGACCATGAGAGTACTGTAAAGTTTGGAAACAGTCAAGGGGATCACAAGTGAGTGGCTTCCTTCATGTAGAATCAAGCCCTCTGAGGATAATCAATTTATCTGAGAGACTAGCCATGAGCATCCTCAGAAACCAGGGAATGTAAAAGGAATCCAAATACAAGGGAATAATTAGGAAGTGGTGAATGAAGTATTCTGTAACAGTTCGTGCTGGCAGAAGAGCACAAAGCAGCTAACTGGGGCAAGGATATTTTTTTGAAAACAAATAGCTTGACCAGCTTCTTTTCTTCACACTGGTGTTACAAGACTGATTTTGTTAGTATCTGTAAATCTCTTTGAGACCTTCCAATGGAATTTACTATTCAAGTTTTAAAAAATATTATATAAAGGAAAAGTTACAGTGCCAGAATATATACAATGAATCTATGGGAAATCATCATTCTTCCATGTTTCAAGAATTGTTTGACAAGTTTTAAAATTATTTCCCTGGGAACTGGTCTGGCTTAAATGTGTTTATCCTTTTCCTTTTGTTAGCTTATGTTTGCATTTACTGTCTATTAATAATAGATGAACACAACAGCCTAAGGTACTTAATTCTTTTATGAACTGTAGATAATTCCACATTTCAGTCCTACATAACATCAACAGCATAGGGAAAAATGGAATGTGGCAAGAAGCCCAGGAAAAGGCAAGTTGAGTTGGACTGGGAATCAGCTGGAAGGATAATAATCCTTCAAGCCAATATTCATTAAGTAATTTCATGTGCAATGGAAGAAAATTATGATACACACTTGGCACCTGGAGACTTTAAAATGTTACAAAAAGTATTTCAATAACTGTACAAATTGGTTAACAATTGTGATACAAAACAATTATTTCTAAGATGTATTATGCCAACATGATTCAGTTTTACTTGATGTTATTCTGAAACTCCAATAAGTATTCTAAAGAATTGCTTATCAGACAGTTTAGCTGTTTTCTGAGATGCTATACAATCTTCCCGACCATTTTTCCTCTAGCAACCATCATTTGGACTACATCCGAATCACCTCCACTTCAATAACGTGAAATCAAACTTATGGAGATGCTTTAGTGTGCACTAAGACCCAGGTAAGGCCTACAAGGGCATGCAAAAACATCACAATTGTAAAATAGAATTTAAGATGTTCAATAACTAATAATAAAGGCAGTTTTAAAAACAGTGTACTTAAACTGTCATTTTGGGTTAATTTCATGTCTGTTCCTAAACTATTTATACTGAGCCAAAATAACATTACCCCCTTCCAAGGTAAGACGTTTAATTCCTTTTGTGGCTCATGATTTGCATCAAACTATATGTTTTACTTATGCAACTTTTTTTGGTAAACCATTCAATAGACACTGCAAATAACATGAGATCCATTGAAAGGTAAATGTTATATTAGTAGTAAAAATTTAGTTTTTTAGACTAGGCATGTAGCTCACCTAGAAGGACAATTTCTTTCTCTAAAGTGATCTAAAGATCACTCAAATCACTCTCTTAAGTGAAATTATTGGGGTATCCTATTTGATAATGATCAGTCCTACTCCATACATTAAGATTTCAGTTCTTCAATGAAAAAGGTATTGTTTACCTTAAAGTAGACAGTAGACAAGGATTTGGTTTTGTTTCCTTTCTTTTTCAAGTAACATTTCATGTTCATGCATCTCAGTGGATAAGACTTCACATCTGTAAAGACAAAAACTTTTATAGGGAGTTCTCTTCACACATTTTACTAGATTTATACAATTGGAAAAGTGCTTTTTTTCCTTAGTTCACAAAAATTATAGCTTCAATGACAGTAACTGTTGAAAATCTTATCTGTTGTGTTAAAGTGACTATCTATGTGCTAGTCATTTGCAAGAAAAACTATGTTCTGTAGATCTCAAAAAATGAATTTATGTACTGCTGAAAGTTGTTATTTGTGGAGGCAATCTGATAGATGTACTGACCTATGTTTTCAAATACCATATCTAGTAGTTGACATTTATTAGCTTTTGAAAAATTTGGCTGGAGTGTGTACAAACCATTGCCCTCTCCTGGGGGTCACAGAACAATGCAAACTTGAAGAAAAACTACAGAGGTCCTGATTTCATGAACAGTATCTCCAGTAAAAGATGTACTTTAGATTAATAATAACAACATGAACAAATGCTGCTGGTATGTATTTGCCTGGCAAATTACCTTCAAGGTCTCTAGGAACCTAACTTTCTGAAACAAGGATTCATGGCATACAAAGTGTTGTCAAATTTATAACTCGCCATCTTGATTACAAACAACAGGTGAAAGATCAAGATTCTTGACAGTGCTTACAATAACACTTCGCTTCACTAAAGAAATAATGGAGTTAAAGTGCAGCATAGTTACTAACTTAGAAAAGAGGGTTTATTCTATTTTCAAATTTGTCCAATTTACCTCTGTGTTCTTCAGTCAAATATGAAAACCAGGTGAAACACACATTGTTGCTTGTGCTTGTAATCTCAGAGTCTTAGATTCAGCCTTAATTTGAAGGGGATTTAATTCCAAATGCAAGGGAATTGAAACTCACTAATTTGTTACATGCTTGGGGATTTTTAAGTGAAAGATACTAAGAAAGTCTAAACAACTAAATACATAATCCATGGCCAAGATAGAGATATAAGAACAACATTGGGTAAATAAACATTTTGTATTTTAATATAGTGACTCAGATAGGAAGTCTCCTTCTTCACATTGGCAAACAACTGATGTCTGTAGTCCCTGGATACCAACCCTTACCCATTTATAGGATTTCTCAACTGTAGATGGACAACATCAACATGTGACAAAATCACCCAGCCTTAAATGTATCAGGCATTTGAGACTTGAATGAGACTTGAATAAGCAACAGTAGTTGGACAGTGGAGCTGGGGCGGGGGGGGAACAAAAACAAAGAAGACCCACCACCAAAAACAAAAAAAACAACCCCACAAAAAACAAAACAAAACAAAACAACAATCGAAAACAACAAAAAACCCAAACAAACAAAAACAAACAAACCAAACAAACAAACTAAAACTATTTTTTGCCCTTCATTACTTGAAAATGTGTAAACTTGTAAAAAGAAAAAAAGATTGTAAATACTGTTGCAATGTGCTTAAATAAAGGCTATTCTATTTGATCTCAAACACTTTAAGAATACTTCTTAATTTACATTGCTTTGATGTTAGTCTTATACAAGTTTGTTTGTTTGTTTACTTTTAAAATACTGCTTTCTGTAGCTATTGTGATGCTGTATACTTCAGTAATATCATGCATATATCCCACCTATTCACAGAATTGTATTCAAAACCAAACTGGGCAAACCAGCTGATTTGCAAGTGGTAGCACATGAACATATTTGCACTGATTTGTGCATTGACCTGTTTGTCCCTTGTTTACAACAATACACAAATACATGGCAAGTTTAGTGGGAAGATTGGTCTTGGTCTCTTAAGATATTTGGTGGCTTGTTGCTGAAGACACAATCTTCTCTGACTATACTGCAGGCTGTGCTTGCACAACTGGACACATTACTCAATTTCTCCATGTCTTAATTTTCTCGTCTAAGAAAAGGTCATCTACCAACTCTGCAGCTAAATGTGTTAATGTCTGGCATGCCTGGCTGGAGCGTATTATTATATCCACACTGAAGCACCTGTGAGCCTGTGTAAGTACTTATGTGTGCTCATTACGGCAGCTTCTTGAGATCAGTGCACCCAGGAAGTAGGAATTCCCTTAGTTTTAGCTATGTTGTGCTACTTAGATTATGATGAAAAATTTTGTTTCCTTACAGAGAGCCTTCATCACATTGTAGATACAAGATTCTCATCTAGTCACCTACTCAAGTACTAGTTGTCCCATCCTAATCCATCTTCTAATGAGATCAGCTATTATCCTTCTGTATTTTTTCTTAATCAGTCACTCTCCTATGTCTCTCCACTTTCCCCATACTAACACTGTACTTCATTCTTTTCCATCCAAATAACAGGCAGAACAAAAAGCCCTCAAGTGGTCTGCTACCTTTGTTTCCCTTTGCCTCCAAAGCAATACTTAATTTTCCCCTCTTCTTTTGATTTTTACATTAACTAAAACATGCAGCTTATTTTTATTGTCTGGAGTTCTCCTTAAGACTTATACCTTAGAGCTTCTTCCAATATACCTCCCTGCATCATGCCCTCTATTTGCACTTAATGATAGTTGTAAAACTGAGACCCAAGCCTTTATCTCTACACTTTTGAACTACAAAACTTAATTTTACTCCATGTCTGTAACCACCTTTCATCACATACTTGCATTTTACTCCTACCTGGCCCCAATGAAATAAATCCTCTTTCCACTCTGAACACAACACACAGACTCTAAGAATTCTATTGCTAATATCATTCTTTCAGTTATCACCTCAATTATGCTGCACATAATTGTGCCTCTTCCAGTAACTCTCCCTTATTGCATTACTTTGTCTTTAAGGCCCTTGTCCATTCTGAAACACCTGATGCATGGCTAAGTTGCAAATAGGTTTCTGTCTATCATGAACTGATAGTATCAGCTTCATGTTACACTTTCAAACAAAATTTCCCTGCTTTCTGCTGTGTTAGTTTTCATTCCCAAAAAGACCTCTTTACAAAAATCTGTAAAGCTACATAACTGCCCTTTAAATCCTCTTTATGGTAATGTCTGTACAACAGCTTGATAGGAGAATCCTAGCCTCTGACTATTGTGCTAGTATTATCCACGCTATTTCAATTTCCTTTTACTTATTGCCCCCTGTGCTAAACTTGGATAGCAAGAGCCATTTGGTACAGGGATGTTTCTCTTTTTTTTTTTTTAATTTTTTTATCTCTAAACCTACACAATGCCCAACAAAACTTCTAGTCCACAGCTTCAATTTCTAAGATTTATTACAAATCAATGATAGCTAATAATTATGTTTCATAATGGTCTGTTGAAGCTGAGGGGATTGTAATCCTCTTCAAACAAGAGCATACCCAAACTAATTATACATTTACTATAAAAGGAATTATTTGCTGAGCAGAACTGAACACAAGAATCTAAATTTTTCACTGGTTTTCAGATACAAAAAAAAAAACCAAACCCCACAGCCTTTTCTGCTCATGGTCACCTAGAATTTTATCTGTCCCCAGGTCAGAGACAAATCAACAATGGGCTTTGGAAGGTTTCATGACAAAATAACAAATAGGAAAAACTATAATGCTAGAGATAAATGTGGGAGGGAGGTAGAGAAAATTGTGCAGATAACGTCAGCATTGCATTAGAAGTCTCCTGCTAACACTTCTTACATTGTAGTTTGCAACAAAGGATGCAGTTTACCATTCAGAAGGCCAGAAATAACCCCAACAAACCAACACAACAAACAAAACAAAATGAAACATACTTAGAAAAAATATTTGTTGCCTGTTGCAGTCAGAGTCCTAAGGATCCTAAATTTCTCCATGGAATTTCAGTTTACTCTAAAACAGACAAAAAAATACAAACATATATGTATACATGTATGCATATACATAAACCCTTGGGAGGATATTTTAAGGTTTTCTGTTTTGAATGAGGCTACCAAGAAATACATTTTCAGGAAACATATAAGTGTGTCTGGTATGAATGTCAGAACAGTAGCAAAATTTTAGGGTCCTTTCCAAATCTGACACACATGAAGCTGTAGCACAGTTTCCTAAGAAACAGATTGTAACAGTAGCATAGAAGACAGAAACATACCTGCTCTTCTCAGGGGGCTGGACTAGCAAAAGCTGAATAAGACAGTTTATATGACAGGATTAACCATTTTAATACTGAATACATATGCAGAAAAGACAAAGGTTATAAGGCTTTGGGATGATGCCTAAAATATTAAAAAATATTGCCACAACTTTTTCACATTCAAGTATAGAAACATAAGTTTCCATACTACCATGCCTTTTACAAATAAAGGTTGTACTCTTTCTGGCAGAGCTCATATAACATACTCAACAGATACTATATATATATTTAGGCCAAGTTTCAGATCTTAAGTTCTGGTCATTTAGGAAGAGTTTCTGGTCATGTAGAAGAAACACATTTGGCACAAATGTTTCCAGGAGTTGGATGATGAGACAAACTCAGACTTTGGCAAGAGCTTTGGCCCTTCATCCTGTCCAGTTGATCTGTGGAAAGATTTTAATGTTCTAACTTCTAATCATTATCTCAGCCAAATGGCATGATATTTGCCAAGAATAAGTAAGGTCTATGAAAAGTAAAACTTCAGAAAAAGAGAAGACTTGAAAGTTTGAGCTATTATAAAACTTACAAGGCTGTTTACTTGGAAGCATATTAAGTTGCTAGGTGACATAATGGAGTACAAGTTCACAGAATCACAGAATGTTAGGGATTGGAAAGTTCTTCAAATGCCAGCTCCAGTATATAATGTGACCCATATTATTTTTTTAATCGGAAGAAAACTACAACAGTAAAGGCAGATGGTTAGTTGTGATGTTGTAATTCTTAAATCAGAATGCAATGGCTGACCTTTTTAAAACATGTAATTGCCAGATCCCATAACTCATAAAGTCACATAGTTGTTTCAAGCCTATAGGTTGCTTGTGTTCTGTGCGGCACTTACAAGTACTGGAGCTGAAAAAAGCTTGACACTTATTTCCGAGGCTTAGTAAATGCAATTGCCAAAAATTCTTCCCAGAGAAGACAAAAAGAAGACCTTAAACATAGTAAATTCAAAGCAAATGAAAACTTTTCAGGTCTTCAATATAAGATACAATCCATCTCTAGACCAGTACATTAGCCAGAATAGTCAGCTGACACTTTCAGGCTCCATTTTCCAAGACTTTCTTCAAAGGTCTGAGAAATACAAATGCCGAAGACATCTCTGTAATCAGCTCTTCACCTCTAATGAGAGACCTCTTTTCCAAATCTTGCAAAAAATTTAAAAACCAGTTTAGTACTTCAGCTAGGCTTCAAGAAAAGATTTCCTTTAATCAACAACTCTGTAATTGTGGATTTAAAAAAATGGCTTTCGTCCATTGTATTTCTCTTGTATCTTTCTAACTTATTTTCTCTTACAGGTTCCAGCAAGAACTGGACATGGTGTGTAGATTCATCACAGTGGGGACTCTACTCAAGTCCCTGTTCATATGAAAATTAAGTTGTATCATGGAATAGTGAAGAGATTGAGCCAGATGTCTTACTCTTTCTTGGCTAATGAATGTTTTGTGTTATTTGGTTTTTTTTGTAATTATTGTGTTAGTTGTGTTATTTTTACAGCTTCAAAGAAAATAATTATTTTAATTAATCTTTTAATTAGCTTTTAAATGTTCTGAATAGTTTCTGTCTTCATATATACCTGTACATACTACTTTGATCATTTACACCATTTTTCCAGAAAAAGAATGCTAGTTTAGAAAAATTTCCTTGGGACTAATGTCTGTGAAAATGTAGCAGTCATTATAATACCTACATTACTTCAGCAACTAAGATACTACAAAGTAGTATTATTACAAGATATTAGGAGATGTTTTTTTAAAAGGTCTCCTTATGTCTTCATTATTAAATGCCTGTCTCTCAACAGTTGCAAATATGGGAGCCTGCTACACATTTTAGCTCCCACAACGGCACAAATTTTCCCCTCTTTGACACTTTTCAAATCCTATACAAAATTACTCACATGTAAGAAAGTTGTAACTCAAGGACAGAAAAAAATTGAGGCTATCTATTTTGAAATTGGAAGTGTCTTTAAAGCTATGAAATCTGACCTTTTGTATTTCAGACAACATAAAACATTGTCCACTAATTCCTAAAACTCCAAATTGATTATTTCTTATTGAATCTCTCTCAGGGACAGAATTAACTCCTTCTGAAACTGCTTTGAACCTCATACAGTACTTATCAGCATTTCTTGCTCCTAACCAGAAGTTGTATTCAACCTGCTGAAACAAGTGCAGACAACACCTGACTTTGATTTTAAGTTGCTGGGATGACTGAACCAAGTGAGGAACTTGTCTTTTTTTTTTTTTTTTTTTTTGCTTTCTTGACCATACTTGAGTGTATGAGTTTGCCTTAAGAGGATGAGATAAAATGCTCTACCTCCAAGCATCTCAGCCTTCTGGTAGGCAATAGTGCTATTGTTCAATTTGAAGCAGCAAACAAGTTTCTTTGCTGCCACTGCTATATTATTTTGAACTTCAGGTTTAAATGCCTCAGAAGCTCTACATGAAAATTAAAACCATGGCAATGAGAGTTAGAAGAACCATATTCAGCTTCTTACTCTCTTCTGTATTGGACAAGCTGAAGTAGACAAAGACATTAGAGACTAGGAAAATGAGAATCAGTAAAATGAGAAAGGTTGATTTCTTACAGATGAAATGAAGACCCAAAGGTGCACAATAAGATAAATAATGAAGATGCAGAAGTTCTTTGATTAGGAGATTTTTATTTTATATTTTCTCTATTTTATATTTGCAGCTGTTGACTGATCTAATTAGGAACAGTGAATGCCCTGTAGCTTTTCAAGTTTTGAAGTTTCCCTGCAGACTAAAAATTACAACTGAGAGCATGGGGTTTTTTTTAACAAATTCCAGATTATCCATTGATAGTGACCTTATACAGAAGACAGGCATACATTACATCCAGGCAGGGAAATATTAGCATGGTTAAGTCCACAAAATAAGGTGAAGGTAAGTTCCATCAAGTGACTTGGGGGAAGAGAAAGTACATACACTGTTTTTGCCTTCCCATTCCTAGTATGGTTTTAGAACAATGTTTCAGTGATCTTTTAAAAAAGGCCTTTTGGAATAGAGGTTCTTTATTTCATCTTCTGGGTCAAGCCTCTGCTAAGAGAAGTGATCACATAGTACTCTTTCAGAACTTTATCATGTTTTTTCCAGTATCCAAAGGGACCAATTGAGCACCTCATGCCTTAAATTTTCTTGTACTTTCCAATGCGCATTTATTCACATTAAATTATTTTAATTTTTTCTTATGTCTGTCTTACAAGATTCTTTTACTTCCACATCAGTTCCCAATAGTGTATTTATACACACGCAAATAGCCTCTCATTTAGCCTTTGCTAAATAAATCAAGTCCTACTGGTCTGTTCTCTTACAGCAAAACCTCCATCAGCCTAATCATTCTAGTAGCCATCATATAAAAAGCTCAAAGAAATAAAAAGACCTGACCATAAACACACACAATAAGTATCCTTGGGGTCTCAGCAGGACTCTGTACACAGTGTGAATGCTTTATTTCCTTTGTAGAATTCACTGAAGAATGAACCACAGCTGCCTTTTTTCATTGGCAGCTGTCATGTGGACTTCCACAACCAGAAAATCTTCTGACACTTCTGGCTGAATGGGTTCCAGATTGTAGCAGAATGTGCTGTCATTAGTTCTCAGTCCTACATGCCTGCCTGATTTTGCAACTCACACCACATTTAATGGTTATCTATACCTATTCCTCTAATCCTTACAGTCATTCATCTTCTTCTAGATATTTTGATCCTTTTCAGCACATATGAATATCAGACCACTTCATCAGAGTTTAATTAATATACACTACCATTTTTGGCACAAAGTTATTAATTAAAATATTATGTAAGATCTGCCTCCTCACAAAGGTCTACTAATAATTTTCCTAGAGACCAAGAATACCGTTTTTCTTAACAAACTATAATAGATCACCTTTAACTAGGTTCTCACCCATATTACAATTTTTCCACTGATCTCCAATCTTCTGCAGTCAACATACCACATAACCCACTCAAGAGGAAAACCTGGGTAATTTTGATGCTCAAATTAATGATACAGCTTTTGTTTTGCAGAAGTACCAGCAAGTTTAGAGTGCTAGCTCTGAGCTGGGTGTCACTGGGCTAACACGCTCTTCTTGAAGGCAGGGTATTGTGGAACACAACACAGAAGCACTCCAGCATTTCTGCAAGGATGGCTGTGCAATAAAAAGGGTATTTTAAAATATCTGAGAGTCCTTTCTGTTAACTCTGTCCTTCTTTTATTGCACAAGTGACCATTCTGCAGGTGGCCCAGGATTCCTTGTCACTTTTCAGAAATTCAGACTATGTTTTTATGCTGGAAGCAGCCTGAGTCTGAGACAGCTCACTGACTTACCTGTGCAGGTCATATCACATTCAGACTAGTTCTATGCAAACCCAGTTGGGTGTCTCTTCACTATGCCAATGGTTCAGAGTTCACCACTCAGACTTCTTGTTGAAGGACACCTAAAGCCTTTGCAGATAAGACTTGGTCCCAAAAGTAATACAGTCTCATTACCCAACTCCATATGCCAGCTACTGAACACCAGTCAGTAGCAGTGTCTCAATGTCCCTTGCCCAGTTAATTAAAAATCTACCTAAGCTGCTAAATAACAAGGATTACTTACATTTGCAGTTTTCCAAATATGCTGTGCTCTCCTGCGTCTCTTTCAACACAAAACAAAAGAAAACAACAAAAACCCCACGGTTCCTGGTCCTTTAATTAACTATCTCAATTATTTCAGAATTCTGGGACTGAAATTGACTACTCTTCCCTCCCAAATCCCCGTGTCCCATTCAAGGAACCCTGTGAGCTCTGCTTCCCTCTTGGCTGCAGTTATTTCCCTCTCTACACTTCCTTCCTGTTAGTCACTTCTGCCTCTGACATCATTTTCAGCATCCCCATCCCTACTGAGAATAGACAAATTTGGTTTTTTTGTAGTTTTGGAGCAATGCTGAGAAGATATTCACTATTTATTCCATTATCACATTCCAATGTCCTCCTCTATTTAATTGCTGAGTAATACTTTCCATTTGTTTTCATTTTTACCCTTTCGACTTTTGCACTTGACTTTAGTCCTTTTCCATTTAATTCCCTGAAGCCTCACTACTTATGCCTCATACGCTTTCTGAGACAGTCATGTGTTCAGTTGGGACACAAAACCTTTCCCCTACTGTGTTTCTTATTTGGAATACAAGTTCAACATACTTTTACCATATCTGAGTTAAAGGAACTTTTACAATCCTCCGTAATAAAGTCCCTAGTTTTCCATATACTTTAAATTAGTGAGTTGTAATTACTGTAATCTGGTCTTTACCACTGTGTCTCACCAAAACTAAGGCCAAAACACCATCATGCTGTTTTTGTGACTCTTTGGTAACCACTTCACAAAAAACAGGCTCCTACTATTACTTCTGTGCAAATTTAGCTCTCATAACAAGACAACACCATGTATTTCCCCCTAGCACTTTTTTTCAGAACCTTTTTTATATTAGAATTTTTAAAAACTGATGTCATCATTGCATGTGATCTCAGCATTTCCCCCCAATTTCCCTTGCTGATGTTTTAGCTGGTTAACAACAGACACTTCCCTGGAACCAAGTGTCCTCACACGGGTGGTTTCAGGCAGGAGAGGGCCGGGCCGCCTGGACACGAGGGTCATGCACAACCCCACGGATCATTCGGGGAACTTCTGGTGTGCCAACAGAGCCACCTACACACAACCTAAACCCCGCAGCCCTCGGCCGGGCAGTGCTCACAAGTTCCCTTTTCTCTCAGCCACTACACTTTAGCCTCGGGGAGAACAGCCAGTGGGGAATTACCACTCAGGGCCAAGCAGGCGGTCACCCACCGACGCGGACGGCTGCCACCCCTCGTAGGTGGCACACGGCTGCTCGCTCGCTCCCTCAAGCCCCGCCAGAGCCCCCGCGGACGTGGGATCCCGAGGGTGCCAGGTGCACGCTGGGTAGCGTGCCGTGGTTACCGTTGCTAGGCGAGCGGCGCCGCCGGCTGCCCCACGCTCGGAGGGCGGCGATGGTGAAGGAAACCATCCGGGTGTACGCGCGGGTGAAGCCGCTGGGCAGGCGGCAGCAGGCGGGGGTAGGATGGGCAGCCCACTGCTATGCGTCCGCGGGGTGGAATGGGGCGGCTGAGGCGAGGCACAGGGCGGTCCGGGGGCCTGAAGGCGGGAGGGAGCGGGCGGTGGCCGTGGCCGTGGCCCCTGTGCAAAGGCTGCGCCCGCCAGCCAGGCCGGCTTGTGAGGGCTGAGGGGTTTGTACGTGATCGGGTGCGGAGCGGAAAGCCACAGCCCTGTACTGTTCTCCGAAGCCTTAAGTTGACAAAATCACGAAGTACAGGAGCGTAGACTGTAATTATTGGGGGAGGGGACGAGGAACTTCTTTCCTGCCTGCTTGTTAGAGAAAGGCTGCACAGGAAAAAAACCATTTGATACTGGTCACTGGGTTTATGCAGTTCAACACTGTTCTGAACTTGGGAGGGGAATGTGTAGCTCCTAGTCTTTAGCTGTCCTTGCAAGGCATAATAAAGATAATGAAAACATTCCTCAGAAATTGTGTGTTTAGGTCTCTTCATTGTCATCTCATTCTAAAACAGCTCTACTCATTCTGTTAGTCTTTCCTAATGTGTTCTTCCAGGTTTTTTTTAGAGGGAGTTGCAATGGGGGCTGTGCTTTGCTTTTTATAACAGCTCCCATATTACAGTCATTTAGTAAACTAATTACGTCAAAGAGGCTATGTTTCTGTTTCAAATCTTGTTGTAGTGTTTACATGGTAACAAACAAGATGGTGTTAGAATGTGGTTGTTTTGTTGTATAATAGCTGAAGGAGGATCTGCACATGTATCAAGGGCTTTTGAAGTCAGCAGAACTATTCTGGTTTGCAATGTTGTTTTCTCACACTGATTAGCCAGGGTACACAATGCAATTCAAGTTAAGTTTTTCTTTAGTCAGTTGCAGGTGGTAAGCTTACATAAGTGTTATATCCAAGGGCTCTGCTGTTCTATTGGTAAAACTATTTTGTGAATTCATATCTATGCTTTTTAGATTTATTCAGTTGACAATGACGAGAAATCTCTGTCCAGTCTGGAGTTTATTGTGCCACGTGATTTAGCAGATGGGTTTGTCAATAATAAACAAGAGAGCTACAAGTTCAAGTAAGTTAAAGTCTTATCTTTGTATCTTCTGCCTTTAGTGATTGATGTCACTGTGTAGTGATACAAATCTATAGAATCTGGAAAAAACTATTCTTAAATCAAACTTTGATATAATTAGCTTTATTTTTATACAACTCCACTAACAAGAGGAATACTTCAGTATATTATGCTCTGCACCTGAATGAGTTTGATAGCGTTTGATAAAGTTGTGGGGTTTTTGTCTATCCATTACATGTTATTACACATTTCTAAGTCTTATCTGAAAAAATGCATCTTCATTTAGAAGTTCTTTCATTTTTACAGTTTGTTTTGAATTTGCATATGAAAATTGGATGCAGAATAGTGTGTTCTCTTGTGATCTAGTGAGTTGGCATAGGCTGGCTAAAGACATCTTGATGCTCTGTTTAAAAATTGCTTCAGACATAACCAAAACACGGTAAAGAAAACCAAAGATTGTTGAAAGAAAAAAAAAATGCTTGTAGAATGTAAATAGTTTTTAGAAACTAAAAATAAGTATTAGAAATATAAAATATTTTTATCTTTTCAACAGAAAACTTGGAGACAACATTGCAAAATTTCAATGAGGAAGAAAACCAGATGTATAATCATCCATAATTACTATGTTGAGATTGTCTTTTTCTAATTGGAATATTCTCTATGTTTTATAATACCAAATCAAGTAAACTTGTTGCTCTTTGGTATTAAAAAAAGAGAGCTCCAGATAAACATCTGCAACTCAGAGTGATGTCATTTTACATCAGCTGAGGAAATTTGTTCTGCTTGGGAAGAGAGGAGCTGCCTTTTCCAACTAGATTAACATGTGAATCTAGTTTAGGTCGCAGATGCCCTAGCCAGCCCTAATGAATGCTGGTTTTTCTTCTGACTTTATCACTTATTTTAAGGTCTGCAGAGTTGGATTTTGAGAAGCACTATGCCTTATTTATAAACCAATGCAAAAATAACAATATGGAGTAAGCATATTTTTGGCCATAAAACTCATGCTTTAATGCAGTCTGTCTATCCTGGTCGTTTCAAACATTTATGGAATCAAAGAATGTTAGGGATTGGAAGGGACCTCAAAAGATCATCTAGTCTAATCCCCCTGCTGGAGCAGGAACACCTAGATGAGGCTACACAGGAATGTGTCCAGGTGGGTTTTGAATGTCTCCAGAGAAGGAGACTACACAACAGCCCTGGGCAGCCCGTTCCAGTGTTCTGCTACCCTCACTGAGAAGAAGTTTCTTCTCAAATTTAAGTGGAACCTCTTGTGTTCCAGTTTGAACCTATTACCCCTTGTCCTACTGTTGGTTGTACTGAGAAGAGCCTGGCTCCATCCTCATGACACTCACCCTTTATATATTTGTAAACATTAATAAGGTCACCCCTCAGTCTCCTCTTCTCCATACTAAGGAGACCCAGCTCCCTCAGCCTTTCCTCATTAGTTGCATTTGTTCTTACTTTTTAATATGGGAGTCAAACACAATTGTTTGAATGACCTGACTAATTAAGGGTTAGCAGGAGGAAATGTATGCCTCTATACTTCGTATATCACATTTGTCTCTGATGCTGTACACACTGCATAATTCCTGGTAGTCCATGGTGCCTTGCTATATACCTGGTGTGTTTAGTGCCTTTGTGCATACCCTGTGAAGTTCTATGTGAGTATACTGTTCCAAATAAGAGGGACAACACAGCAGGGCATAAGCAGTCCAGGAGGTTTTTGGAACATATTAATGACAGTTTCCTAACATACGGTTAAAGAGCTGATGAGGGGAGAAGCTCTGCTACACCTCTTATTTGGAAACATGAAGGAACTGATCAGAGACGTGGAGAGAGCAAGACAAAAAGCAGGATCACAACACTGGACTTAGGAGAGCAGACCTGGGCCTGTTCAGGGACCTGCTTGAAAGAATCCCATAAGACACAGACCTGGAGAGAAGTCCAGGAGAGCTGGCTGATTTTCAAGGATCATGTCCTTCAAGCTCTAGAACAGTCCATCCTGATTAGCAGGAAATCATGAAAAGGCAGCAGGAGAGCTGCATGAATGACCAAGCAGCTCCTGACTGAATGCAAATATAAAAAGGAAGTGTACAAGAGGTGGCAGCAAGGTCAGGAGATCCAGGAAGGCTGTTTGAGGAATGGGATCAGGAAAGTCTAGATAAGTACATGGGGGGCTGTTGAAAATGAGCTGAGCTGCTGGGCTCAGAGTGTTGTCATCAGGGGTATGAAGTCCAGCTGGAGGCCAGTCACCAGTGGTGTAATCAATACTGCAATCCAGAACTGTTTAGCATTAATGACCAGGGAGATGTGACCAAGTGAAGCTTCAGCAAGTTCACAGACCCTATGAAACAGGGAGCAATGATTGACCCACCAGATAGTTGTGCTGCTGTTCAGAGGAACCTTAAAGGGCTGGAGAAATGGGCCAATAGGAATCTCACGACATTGAACAATGTGAAATGCCAAGTCCTGCTCCTGGTGAGAAATAGCAGTGACCAGCTCAGGGTTGACTGAAAGCAGGTTTGCAGAAAAGGACCTGGAGTCCTGATAAGCACAAAGTTGAACACGAATCAGCCATACACCATTTGCAGCAAAGAAGGCCAACAGCCTCTGGGCTGCGTTAGGAAGAACTCTGCCAGCAGGTAAAGGCAGTAGGTCCTTCCCCTCTAGTCACCACCAGTGAGATCATGTCTGGAGTTCTGTGTCCAGTTCTGGGCTCCAGAAAAGGGA
Organism: Nesoenas mayeri; assembly: GCF_963082525.1. Taxonomy (NCBI): domain Eukaryota; kingdom Metazoa; phylum Chordata; class Aves; order Columbiformes; family Columbidae; genus Nesoenas; species Nesoenas mayeri. The sequence goes on along the minus strand of NC_137544.1, from coordinate 89,012,830 downwards.
CACAAAGATGACTAAAGGACTGGAGCATATGACATATGAGGAGAGGTTGACAGAGCTGTGACTGTTTATCCTGAGAGAAGGCTCAAGGGGATCTTATGTGTGAACACCTGATGGTGAGATGGAGAATAAAGGAGATGGAGTCAGATGCTTCTCAGTGGTGCCCAGTGACAGGAAAAGAGTTAATGGGCAGAAATTGAAATAGAGGATATAGCAAAAAACTCTTTTTACTGTGGGGTGATTGAATACTGGAAAAGATTACCTAGAAAGGTTGTGGAGTCTCTGTGAGTGGAGATACTCAAAACCCGACCATACAGACCTCTTCTGTAGCTGACCCTCATTTGAGCAGGGGGATTGGAGCAGATGTTCCCTTCCAACCTGCAATATTCTTTGACTCAGTAAGGCAACTGCAGATATTTTATATGGGAAGTGACAAAACTTAGATTGAATTAAATATCTCCTTGTGACTTACACTAACTGTGCAGCAGAATGAAGGAAGTAGTTACAAAAAAATGTGAGCCTGACTATACTGGTGAATGTTGTATTTGGTTATAGTGTAATCTATTTATCCATGTTTCAGTGTGGTGCCAGTTACAAACACTGATTCTCTTGATATATTTAGAATACGGTTTATTTTTTTCTAAGCCACATCATTTTATCAGAGGATTTTATTGTACAGATCTTGTCAAAGCAGCACTGTGTACAGACTATTTATGTAGAATAGCACAACAGCACGCTGTGGTTAAGACTACAGGGCAAACATTGTACTAAGTTATGTAAGCCTAATGATGTAAACATTGACTATTACAAACACAAACAAAAATGTATGAATCAAGTAGTGTTTTAAGATTCTAAGCAATTATTATTTGCTTAATATTTTCAGATTTCAGAAAATTTTTGATCAAGAGGCAAAACAAGATGTGGTTTTTGACAACATTGCCAAACCAGTAGCAGAATGGTAAGTTGTTGATCTTCTGAGAAACTGGGGTAACACAGGGTCAAAAATAGTTGTCATTGTATTGCTTGGAGGAGAGCTGACAAGTGTTTGCCTCACTATTGTAGAAATGGATAGATGTTTTAATCTGCTTAATACTAATGTGTCTGAATCTAGGAGATATACGAGAATCTCCTGAGAATTTTATGTATGCTAAGTTTCCATTATTAACTCACAGAATCGCAGAATGTTAGGGATTGGAAGTGACCTCAAAAGATCATCTAGTTCAATCCACCTGCCAGAGCAGGAACACCTAGAGGAGGCCACACAGGAATGTGTCCAGGTGGGTTTTTAATATCTCCAGAGAAGGAGACTCTACAACTTCCCTGGGCAGCCTGTTCCAGTGTTCTGTTACTCTCACTGAGAAGAAGTTTCTTCTCAAATTTAAGTGAACCTCCTGTGTTCCAGTTTGAACCCATTACCCCTTGTCTTATCATTGGTTGTCACTGAGAAGAGCCTGGCTCCATCCTCGTGACACTCACCCTTTATATATTGATAAACATTAATGAGGCGACCCCTCAGTCTCCTCCAAACTAAAGAGCCCCAGCTCCCTCAGTCTTTCCTCATAAGGGAGGTGCTCCACTCCCTTAATCATCTTTGTGGCTCTGTGCTGGACTCTCTCCAGCAGTTCCCTGTCCTTCCTGAACTGAGGGGCCCAGAACTGGACACAATATTTCAGATGCGGTCTCACCAGGGCAAGATAGAGGAGAAGGAGAACATCTCTCAACCTACTAACCACCCCCCTTTTAATACACTCCGGGATGCCATTTGCCTTCTTGGCCACAAGGGCATAGTGCTGGCTCATGGTCATCCTGCTGTCCACTAGGACCCCGAGGTCCCTTTCCCCTACACTGCTCTCTAATAGGTCATTCCCCAGTTTATAATGGAACCTGGGGTTGTTCTTACCCAGATGTAGTGAGTCGGGAAGTATTACTTTTCTCATTCATTGTCTGACCCATCTGTTGGTTTAAGCTATGATTCTGCAAGTTATTCTTCAGCCTGTTGCACTGCCACATGTTTTGTGCTGTAGGAAAACACACATCCTCAGTTGGACACTTAGTCATTTTCAAGTTGTTACTTAGAAGTAAAAATATACCTAGCTCTCTATAATTTCATTTTTCTTGATTTTTCCCTCTATTCTCTTCTTAAAAGTCACACATAAAGCAGGAGAGTAATGGATGGTGAAAATGAAGAGCCAGTGAATTTGAAACTAGTAGGATAAGTTAAATATGCTTTACAATGTTTTTGTTATGTTCTTCTTTCACCCCAAAGGGATTTCTTTGCTTATCTGACTTTATAACATATAACTTCAGGTTAGTTCATCTACTTAACTTTAAATATTTCTGGATTTAATAGTGACTGCAGACAAAAAATTCTGTATCTTATTTGACTGTGCTTGGAAAGAGAAGGGTTAAACTCTTGTTGTTACATGCTATGAGTTGAATTATCCTGAACAAAAACTCAGAGTATCAAAGCTAACTAGCAACAGACAGACCTGATGCTTTTCCTTCACAGTGTTTTGCTAAGATATGGGAAGATTTTCCACCTGAATAATTCACATATACAGTGCTCTAATAAACTGGAGATGGTATTGTTTTCCTTTTTTTCAGTATTGGCCAACACAAGATTTTTGTATATTAATTTCCTCCACTACGTAGAGTTTAGTTTTGATTTTTAGAGATTTCCAAGTACTTAAATACTCTTAAGATCATTGTTGTTTAGGCATACAATTATCTCTAGCTAAGTATTTAAATTTAACACTAAAACTGATTTATAAAATAATTTTTAATTTAATCCAGACTATTTTTACTGAGTGTTATAATATATTAAAGCTTGTATTCTAAATTATTTTATTGTTACTGATAATATTGAAGGATAATTTTCCTTGTGTTTTTATAGTAGAGTAGGCAATACTGAAACATGTTCCTGTTTCTCATCCTTTACTTTCATTTTTACGTTTTCTTAGGCAAAAATATGTATTTTAAAATGTTTTCCTAGTCACGAGGTTCCTTGGCTAATGGAGTCCTTAACTGTGCCTCAAATTTATTTCACCCTATAGTTAATGACTCAATTTTCCTTTCCATTGTGGGACAATAAGAATTGCCTGTTACTCTGAAAGACCACAGTCTTTCATAGCAAAATGTTCTTCATTATTTGTTTCTTTCTATGTCAACATTCTCTTGCAGGAAACAAAACATTGCAAATGCACTCATTTCTGTTGTTGGAGTAACTGTACTAGGGGAACAGTTTTTGTCTGTGTATTACCAGGGAAAAGAAAGTAGCAGGAAAGTATCAGTGAAATAGTTCAGCAACATTTTGAGGTTCTTTGCTATGCATACTTATAATCATGAGAAAATTCAGTTAGACTTGAATACTCAGAGAAAAAAAAAAAAAAAAGACTTGGGCATTGTTTAAACTAAAAACAGCAATGCAGTGTTTAGGATTCTGTTCTTGGATGGATGGAAATTATATGCAAGTTTCTTTTTTATTTTTATTTGTTTGCTTCCTTTTAAGTGTGCTTTCTTTGATGCTGGGCCACTACTTTTCTCTCTTCAAGTCCAGTTACATTGTCATCTTCCCTGTGGTTTCAGAGGCACCAGACATTAGTTCAATTGATTTGCTTCCTCAGTTAAAAGTGCTAGCCTCTGCAAACAATTATAAACATGTGATTTGCTTGATTTTTTTAAAATTACTTTTTCTAATGCTTCAGTCATCTCTTACTTGGTTTCTTTTTATTATTTGTTTGTACTTTCCTCTTTTCCTTTTCATTTAAAATATGTATTCTTGATTATTTTTTTTGTGCAGAACAAACTCGATCTTTAAGAAGCAGCACTAACTCTATTACTCTATCATAAAATAGAGAAAATAACATCCTTCTTTTAGAGTTTACTGACAATTAAGCATTGCTTTAGCCTAACAACAAAACAAGGTTACTCTTATAATGCTTCAAATATGAGTGTTATGATGGTGAATGCAATTAGAAATTAAGTAGAAAATATTAGTGCTTTAGAATCAATTTTCAGTTCTAATATGGTCAATGTTTTTTGCGTGACTGAAGAATAGCACTGAAAACATTTTCTCTTCAGATATATCAAAATAAGGAACAGCTCTTCTGTTTATAAACCTAATGACACATATTTTTTTTGAAAGACCTGAAGGCCTCCAAGGATAATACTCTTATTGCCACAAATTTTAGTTTCTTCTCATGTGCTCTTTTTATCCCAAGAATTAACATCTGTAATATACAAACTACTTCCCTTTACTCTTTTCTATGCTTTGCTTGTTTTATCTGCTTGTTCTTACAGAAAATTTAGTCAAAATATTTTGCAGAACAGCATCATTATAATGTCGATTGTATTTCATAATGTCTCTCCAGTTTCAGAAAATATTTCACCAGTAATTGAAAATGTTTTGAAGACATATTTACATCATTAGATTGCCATGTAATACAAAGCCACAGGATGCAGACTAAACATCCTAATAGGACATTTCTAGCTTTATTGAATATGCTTATATAAATCCAGTGACCATCCTTTGCTTTTCTGCTATTATATTTTTTTTCTTCCTGTCTAAGTCTATGAATAAGATAATGTAATAAGTATTTGGACCTGAGGTTTTGTTTTCTGTGGTTTGTGCTATTTGTTTTGGTTTTGTTTTGGCTTTTTTTTTCTCACAACTCAGAGATTTGTGTTTTACTCTGTATTCAAGGAAAAAATAACATATCTACAAGCTTCTTCAAAGAAATCTCAGTAGTTTGTATAAGGATAAGAATATTTTTAAATTTGTGGTCTCCTTTTGACCATCTAAACTAGAGTAATGCTGAATGGCCTTTTATTGACTTTGATAGGATTGTGGTTGAATAATCACACTGAAATTTGAACCATTAGAATAAAAAATTGTTTGAAACATGAAATCTTACTTAGTTTACAAGATTTTGTAATAAATAAATAAAAATATTTCAAATAGGTTTCAGATAAATTATGACCTCTGTTTTTAAACATCACAGAGTAAAAGAAATTGAGAGATTTTAAAAAACTGTAAATTCTTATTTCTGAACTCTTCATTCCAATTTATTACTTTGAAAGTTAGTTTTTAGGGACAGATAAAAGTTATACTTATTTTTGCAGCAGAAGGAACAGGTTTTTGTTTTCTTGGTATTCCTTTTCATATACAATACCTTATTGTAAGAATGGGGAATTAATGGGGCTATTCCTTTGATAGTACTTAATCTGCAGAGTCTGTCATGCTTTGAAATGTGACAAAATTTGTATTTTCCTTGTGAGGTAGACCTTAAATTGTGTAAAAAGAGAAATAAAATCCACATATCTGAAATGCTATAATAATTTGTTTTTACATAGGGATATATATATCTCTTTTTGCTTTCTCTAGGTCTTTCAGAACCTCCTTAATTTCAGTTATTGTATAAAGTTATTATGCAAAATTTGGCTTCATGCAAATGTTTGGCTTTGAGGGAAAGGATAATCATTGTGCATCTGGAATTTCCATTTATTTTTTAATTCACTTTATTTTTACTTTTGTATAATTTGAATACAAGGTGGGGTTTTGAGTATTTAACAGTGTAATATTACATATACAACATGTTTGATGTTTAAGATAGCTTTAATAACATTAGTTGTAAGAGCACCAACTGTCTTAATGAAAATCAAAATACAATAGCAGGAAGCATATGTGACAGGAGAACAAAAAAGTAGAAGTCAGTCGTGATTATTTATTCATTATGTAGTAGCCATGTCAAGGATTTTGATTGCGGGGTGAGAATAAAACCGTGGCAGATGTATTGTTAACCTCCTCTCCTCCCCTGCTTCCCCCAGTAGCCCCTGCCTCTCCCCCCTTCCCACTAAGGACAGGCTACTGGGAGGAAAAGAAGGACAGAGAGAAGAGAGTTGGAAAAATTTAAAATGTTTTACTAATGCTACTAATAAGAATAGAGAAAATAATACAAAATACACAAAACCAATCTTGAAAGTCTCAGCAACTGCAGAGCTGGCACCCAAAGTCCTGGATTGGATTCTGCAGCCAACCGGAGCTGGATTCAGTCTGTCACTATGCCTCAGATCGCAGGAATGACTAACAAGGTCCTCTCCTACTGTCGGCCATAAGCAAAAGGAAAAAAAGGAAAGGACGAGATCCTCGTGATCTCCCATTTTTATATGAAGTATTCACGTGAATGGAATGTTATACTCCATTAATCAGTTTCTTGGTCACCTGTTTCTCATTGCCCCTCTCACAAGATGTTCATCCATGCTTATCAATAACTTTGCATTCCATTGCTATGTTTACCAAAACATGTATCTGGTTCTCCAGGAAAATGCAGTTAATATGAAGGCTTTAGCTGACAGGCAAATTCACTAAAAGAGAAACTTGGTTTTTAATAAAACCGGGACAAGCCAGAACTTACCATTAAACTGGTTATTTGTTGTTTTGCATCTCAACAAAACTTAAGAATTATTTTCCACTCTAAAGAAATTAGACCTCAAAAGTAGTGTATAGAAATCATCCTTTTGAGGGGTCAAATAAATCAGTTCTTCTTAATGAGGACACTTGAAACAGGTACAGGTTCCTTACCTGTATCTCTCTGCTTCAGTGAGGAAGTAATCTGAATTAAGTTCCTTAGAAGATGCACTAAACTTCCATTCTTATTTGGACTGACCTTACTTGAGCATTCAAAAAATCTTGCTTGTATCTATGTATTCTCCTATATGAGTGTCACATGTAGGAAGGTGTTTCTCCACCCTTTTTATACACATTCCCTTCCCTTCTGCCCCTGCTTTCTTTCTAGGCTTCTTTAGTGCAACTGCAGCATGTTGCCTCTGTATTTGTGGAGATTGTTGGCCTCTGCATGCCCTAATAGGAAGGATTGTTTCCAACACAGTAAGCTCAATGAAGACTTGTACAGTTTTGGTACTGCAATGTCAATATAAATGTTAACTCACTTAAGCTGTGATACAAAAGGATTGAATGATTGTTTGTAAGACCCTTGTGATGCTAGTTGCTTACTTTCTCTTTCCAGGCCTGGCACAGTGACTCCACATCCAGGTTAAAATCTCTTGGTATCATCAACGTAATACAATATTTGCTACTGTTGTCACAGCTGGCCGTTCTATAAAGACTTGTTAAATCTTCATGCTAATATGATTAAAATATATGAATAATTATCCATTCTGACCCATCTATATTGGTGACATAGTGTGGGAAGTAGTGGCTTGGGTCACCTGCAGGCAACCTCACATCACAGCTGTGTTATTGCTAATGTGGGTGATTTGGTTACAAAAGACCCGTGGAATCTGTATATAGTAAAGGATTTTTTGAAGGTCATCTTGAAACAAATGTAGTTTAAAATTTACCTTAAATTGATAAATTGGACCAGTAATTCTAGCAGTTCTTCCTGAAAGTGTGTACTATTATGAGGCAATAAAAACTGAAAAGTTTAATCAATGTTTCATCTCAAATCACTATTAGTTGCTCATATTTATTTTTACTTAAATTGCACAGTTTAAAATTGTTGAAGAAAGCTCCTTGTTATAGCTTACAATTTGATAGCTTTGACTCAGACCATCTCTGTGTCACATATCTTCTGCAGTCCTTATGGTGGAATTCTAAATATATTCAGAGATTGTAGTTAAAATAAGAAATTGTATTACACCTTATTTTTTTTTTAGGAAATCCCCTTTGAAATTTCTAAGGAAACTTGCTTACACTAAGCTCTCAAAAACACAGTTACATGCACATTTGGAAATTGGTGTTGTTTTTGAAAGATGAGGCATTACCAAATTAGATTTGTTCCATAAATCTGGCAAAGACATAAAGAAAAAATGTTATATTGGGATACTTTATTTTAATTAAAAGAAACTTTAACCTGAGCTCCAAGTGATGGAAGATACCTAAATACCGAGTCTCTATATAGAAAAATCCTCCTTGAAAACTTGTTTTTCAGATCCTGTGAATGAAATTCTTCTTTTTATCTTAAATGGCTTGTCTGAGGACTGATTTTTCCGGGACTGCATTGTTGGTTGTGTTGGTTTTTAATAAAATAACTGTGAGTCTATTTTTTTTTCTGAGGTAGAAAGAAGGAAAGTGAGAGACATTGATGAAATATTTCAAGGTTAGATCAGGTTGCTCAGGCCCTTGTCCAGCAGAGCTTTGAAGATGACCAAAGGTGGGGATCCCAGAATCCATCTGGCGACCTGTTCCAGGGCTGAGCTCTTCTCACTGTGAAGAACATTTTCCTTATACCCACCTCTTGCAACTTGTGACCACTGTCTCTTGTCCTACCACTGTAAGCCTCTGAGAAGGGTTTGACTCCACCTCTGTAACAATCCATTGCATAATGGCAGGTGGTAATTAGGTACACGCATATCTTTTTCTTCTCCAGGTTGACAGAAAACAGCTCCCTTGACTTCCCTGTGTATGTGATGTGCTCCCACCTGAAGTAACTTGGTTCTGTCACACTCACTCCAATTTCTTTGTAATATCCTTCTTCTACTTGGGGGTCCAGACTGGACATGGAGCTCAAGGGGGAGAGTTTATTTTTTTGCAAATTTTGGAGGTAACTGTTCTGTTTGATTTAGCAAAACCAGTGTAGCAGCAGATGAAGCAGAGCTGTTCTTTATACTTAGGCACAAGCCTCTCTGAGTTCTCATTAACAGTAAGCACAGAAACAAATGAAAAGTTCTGTGTCCATAAACTTTAAATAGAACAAATGATCTTTACTGGAAATTAAAACAAAATGTAGTCAAAAAAAACAACCACAATAAACCAACCTCAGTCTGCTTTCAATCTCTCTCTGCTGTCACTGGGCTTTATACCACTATTTATGTTGTCTCAGATATTCAAGGACAAAGTACTGAATGATATTTTAAACTGTAGTGACTACCCATAAATTGTCTAGCTCTCACTTGAGGAACATTAAGCAGTTGTAAACATAATGTATCTACCAATTTCAGTGGAATTGCTTGCATGAGTTAGACTTCTGTATCACACCCTTTATTTAGGAATTAGACAACTTTTAGGCTTGAGGCAAGTCAGTTGGGTGACTGAAAATGCCAGCACACAACTGTGCAACAGCTATTTATTTAACTAGGGATCTGGATCTAAAATGAATTTTTAAAGTAAAAGTCAGTTTCTCACTGTGCATGTTTTAAAATCACCACTAATTATGACTAAGTTAGAAAGTGCATGTTAACCCATAACTGAGTAAGAAACTTTGAGGAGCAAAAAGCACATGGCCTTTAACAACATTAATGTATGAGTATACTAGAGAGAATTGTCCTGTGCCTGATATTTGATACAAAGTTGTACTGAGAGCTTTTGCTTAGCAAGATTGTAAGGAAAGAGGCAGGGTTTTTCTAATGTAACCAAAAAAAACCAATAGTCCACTGAAGCCTTGAGCCTAGTCTTGTTTTTCTCCAATTATATTAGTGAATCTTAGTAAAAGATGCTGCCTGTCTCTAAAGACCTGTTTTTTCGTACACTTTTAGACCATCACAGTTGCAGCTACAGTGTTACACCATTTCTTTATTCTTCCTTGGTGTTACTGGCTAAGTCCTTACATGTAATGACTATTGCTTATTAATATTTTTTCCCCTCTTGACTCTGAGGATTTTTTTATGACTGTCTTACCACAGATAAGGGAACTTTTAAAATATTGAACCCTTGCTATTTTAATCATTGACTGATGCTTTTGTGGTGTTTCGTGTGTGTGTGTGTCTGTTGTGGTGTTGTTTTATTTCTGTTGGTGGTGTGGGGTTTTTTTTGTTTGTTTGGGTTTTTTTGTTTGTTTGTTGTTGTTTTTTATCAGTGTCTCAAAGCAGATGAGAAAGTGTGTTATAAATCAGTTTTCATAAAACCAAAACTTATTTTCTTGAGCAAGAGTCATTATATAAGCTTCTGTATAACAGTACTTGATTATGAAGCGGTTTTAAGGTTTTGCTACGAGTGAACTAATTTAGGAACTTTTACTTCAGCCTGCTGCTTTTTTGTTATGTCCCTTCTCCCAAGTAATAGGAGTATTAAAATTAAGAGTATTTCAAGTTAATTGGAAAAAAAAATTGTAGAAAGTATGTTTGGAGTTCATGAAGTATTAGAAGTACTTTTGATACATACAGATATGTTTAAATACTGTAGTGTGTTTAAGAATTTACACTGGCAAAAAATTTGCATCAAATTGTCCAACGCTTTGAATCCCACCTAAAACTCAGTGGGGTTATTGCAAAGGTGGCCATTGACTTAAATAAGCTTTGGATCATGGTCTTAGTGATGCTTTGCAGGTGGAGAACTCTTTCTCAGTGTGTTTTCTAAACCTCTGCTCATTATTTCAATATTCTGATTAGAAAAATACTGTAAGTGTTGTAATTTCTGTCTCAAAGATTATCATTGTGGGAGAATTCTTTGCAGTCTGTGTCATAGCTTGGAGGTAAAACTCAAAACTTTTTGGTTTGTTGCATCACATCATGCTGAGTTACGTCGCTATCATAATACATGGTTAGGTTTATATAGCACTATGATCAAATTAATCACCTTATTCAGTTGTGTACAATCTCTCAGGTGTGGTTTCAATTCTGCAGCACAGAGGACATACACAATACTTTCTTTATGTTTAGCTTTGTGTCCAGCACAAGTTCTTGTGTTTCTAAAAACTGGTGATATTTTTTCAGTGCTTAACCAGGAAAGAAGCATTCAGTTCTATGAATAAAATGTAAGAACTGATCTAACCTTTTTCTGTGTTAAAATCATATTGAAGTGGGCATATAATTAGATTAGAAATTATGTTGCAGAATAATAGGATAAAGGTCTAGGACTGTAATAAAACAATACTTATTCATAGATTAGGAGTTGTTTGCCTGCAATTAATGTTAGTATTTCATTAAAACTGATATTAGCTGTTGTTACTGTTTTCGTGTTGGTTTATGATTTTTCCCCCCTCTGTCTTATTCTGACTTCTACCAAGAGAAATTTTTTTTGTGTAACTTTAGTAAACAGAGCTGCTTATTAGATAAATACTTGTTGATAAATTCAGAATGCTTAGCAGGTAATCACATTTCCTCACCAATATTTTGCTTTAAATTTGTTTTAGTTCTTCTGATCCATTTGAATTTTCAGAGTGTGACCTTTTTGGGCCTTTCTTGGCAGTCATGACATCTTCTACATGTTGATAACAAGATACGTAGACAGCTCAGAATATTAAATGAGATCAAAATACAATTGTTAGCAGAACTGCTATATATCTGTGTTTTTCCAGAAGTGCCATCTTTATTTTTTCTGGAAATCTTGTCTTCACAGAATTTGAGGTCTTGGGTAATTTTTCTGAGACTTCTTTACATGTAGCAACTCAGGCCAATGACATTTGTCTATACTCAATAGATTTTGTCATTTACAGGTATGAAGTCCAACATGTTGGACTTACTGCTCATGCACATGACAACGTAGGTTTTCCCTTTACACATTTAAGTTGGGCCATATTTTCCAGATAGGAACATGGCATAGCTGCTTGTAAATCAGTAGAAACAAAGCTGAAATGACAGATTAGTTATTAGAAACTAACTTTTTTGGTATCTCCTTTTTTGTATGTTTAAAGCTAACCCTAAGTATTTCTGTAAGTAAAACTGATATGCGTTTTACCTTGTAAAGATTGCTTTATGTGGCATGTGATGAAGAGTACTGTCTCTTCTTTCTATAAAAGCTAAGTCTATCACAAAGTGTTCTACATGTATGCCCGCATGTTTTAGCATGTAAGGGAAATTAACTCTTAGAATTTTCTAACACAGTTTTAGTAATAGTATTTTTAAAATTTATTTTTCTCTGTAGTAGGCTTCATAGTTCTGAGATTCGTATTATTAAAAAAATAGAACCCTCCAGGAACTCTGACAATCATAACAGGCATAACTGCTAAAATATATCAGAGACAGATTTCTCCAGCAACATTTTAGCTAATCTCTTTGGAAGCAGTCCATGAACTTCTGAATAGAGTGCTATACAACGTTGCATAAATTCATGAAAGATCTTTTCAGCACAGCCACTCCTTGGATTATGTGTCTTTGATGTGTGTTGTTTGAAGTAGTAAAGAGACAATTTATTCAACAAAGTGTCTCCTTAATCATGCCAAAACTCAGCTTACTCGGAGAAAAAAAAAATTGCAATATTCTGACTATTCTGATAACATGACTGAAAATATCCTTTTAGTGTGTGATTTTTATGTATGCATAATACAAAGTCGGCACAAGACTACCATCAATAACCAACCTGTGTGCTTTCAAATACTACATTTAACAAAGGTTTGGGTGTTTTGTTGAGAGAATCTGTAGAGCAAAGGTGCAGAATTCACCTGGGTAAAGTGACATCTTGCAAAGTAGCTTCTGCAGAATAGGCAATAAAGAGACGCTTCTCAATAGAAAATCAGTTCCACTACTATTATAGACAGCTTTAATTTGCAAGTGAGAAACTTCAAGCATCCTTTTGGTGGCTGCTGTTTAGAAAATACACTCTCTTCTTGTCATCTCATAGTTGGTGCCAACCTTTTTAGGCAGCTGTTGTGATTACATATTGCAATAAAAGCGAGAATATGTATATTTTCTGCTCACTATACTAACTCTTAGCATACGAGAGAACCTTCACTTTGTCAAGGGTAATTCTGCAGTGTAATGTGTTGTTTTTTAAAATAATGTTTTATGGGTGCCTAAAGGGCTATGAAGTTTTCAATATTTTTATTTTCCTAGAAGGTTTTTGCATCTTGGGTTGAAAACTGTATTGTATGTATCTTAAACTTGCAGAGTATTTGGTAAATAGACATTGGTTTAATTGATTTATTGATTGATTAGGTATTGGTCCACCTGCATATGTTACTGTTTCAGTGTGAAACTCCTTAGGACACTGAACAAAAGCTAGATTGATAAGTTTTGGTATTTGAGCAAAAGCTAGCTTGATCAAGTTTGGTATTTATTTTTTACTTGTAGTTCTTAGAAGTGGAAAAACAGCACAGTATATCTTTAGCAAGTATTTGCTATGAAAATAGTTTTTCCACAAGCCTCATTGCTAAAATATCCTGTATTCCCACTGAATCCAGGAGAAGTTCCTTCAAAGAAGGAACATGGGCATGGATTTTATATGACTTAATCCATGTAGACTTTATCACATACAGGACTTCAAAACTGACATTGGCTGATATTCAGAATATTAAACCCCAATCGGTGGTCACACATCTTCAGTTCTGAAATTTGTTCTTTCATAAACATAGATGTGTACACATAAGCTTTGGTTCTGTTTAGTTCATAAGTGTAATTCTTTGTGAACAAGCTGATACAGTAGAGAATTTTCCTTTTCAGTTTGTCTTTCCATCTACTCTTCAGAAGATTAGATCATAGTCCTCTCAGCTTGCTTCTAAGCCAAAGGAGCTTGTTCAGTTGTACTTGAACTCCTAGTCCCTTGTCTTTTATGAGGGTGGTTTTCTTACTAGACTTAGAAAGGAGATTTATTCTCCATACTGTCTTCATGGGCTTGGACTTCACTCTTAGAAGGCTTTGCCAACATTTTCACTTATGTCATTGGTAGTTCTTTTCCTTATAGGCTTCCTTAACACCTCAATCCAACTTTTCTTCAATTATCTTCGTTCTTAGTTTTAATATACTCTGAATGAAAGGAATGAGTGTTGTAAATATGGACAGGATGCAATTATATATATAATTATACACACATACATAAAAGAAGATTGAGTTCCACTTCAAAATCCAAGATGAAAGTCACCTTTAGAATCATAACCAACACTTTCATAGGGCATCTCTGTAATGCTACATTAATATTACCTGTAATCACATTGGACTGTGAGAATACATTATTGACATATTTACATTTTCTAAACAATCAATCTTTTCTTGAAAAATGTTCAGAGCTATGCTGCTGCAATAAGTATAAGAAATATATGAATCCAATAAAACAAAGAAAACTCACTGACTTTTGTAGTTCTTTTGAGAGTGTATGGTGTGTGACATTTTATCCTATGTTTACATATGTGGTGATCCTAATCAGTAGCTTTTTGTGAAGTACAGGGAGCTCAAGTTAGTAGTTTGCAGCCACACATTTAGCACTTCTTTTAGAGACATTGCAAAATACACCTTTGTGCAGGGGCCATATCACAGTAGTTAAAAATATATACCTTTAACAATTTTAAAGAATAGAAAGAGTAAGAAAAGTTAACAACCCAAAATGCTAGATCTAGAAAAGCCAAAGAGCCAGAAGGCAGATATGTAAAACCAAAAGAACAACCCAGGTTGGGTCAGACCAAAGTTCCATCTATCCCAGTATGTCATCTCTCACAGGGACTAAGTTAATGTTCAAGGGAAAACCAACCAAACAAAAAGAGTGTAAGCATGTAGAGCTACATCCTCCAAGTATTCTGTTACCTTTCTGTTCTGTTCTGTTATTAATGGCTAGAGTAGCCATTTGTATCTTAGGGACTTTCTGATTTCTCTGTGTTTAGTAGTCCTGAGGGAATTATTTTTTCATGAGTTAGTCCAGTCTCTACTGAAGCCTGTGTGAACTTTTAGCATCCAAATCATCCCATTGCAAGGAGTTTCACAGCTTAACTACATTTTGCATGAAGCATCATTTCCCTTTGCTTGTTTTGAACCTGCCATCTCTGAGCTTCTTTTGATACACTTTGCCTTCTGACAACTCATTACTGTCTTCAGCATTCAAATACTCTCACAGTGGACAACCAAAATTCCTAAGATAGCTGAACGAGGTGTTTTATAATAATACTTGTTTTGATTTTTGACATCTGGAATCTCAAATCTTTATATACTCTGTCTTTGGGCACTTTGGTCTCTGGGAACAGATGTTCACTGTAGTTCCTTTCAACATGTTTCTGGTTTTGCCTCTGACATCCTACTGTAATGGATTAAAATAAGCAATTTGGCAACCACTCAGGCCTTTAAATAAACTTTAATAACTTGGAGACCATTGCATCACTTGTGGCGCCAGACCAGCAGCTATCTATACATAGTTCTTTTCCTCTTATGCAAGGGTTGTTTGCCCCATTTTATTTTCTTTTTTTTTTTTTTTTTAATCTTAGCTTATATATCACTTTTTCAATAAACAAAATGCACAAGAATAACATTAGCTTTTCCTTAGCTAAAGTAGTAGGACTTTAAGTGTAGTAAATAAAATCCAAAGTAGATTTTGGTTCTGATAAATTTTATCAACAAAATAATTCTTTCTTGATTATTTGTTTTTCAAATACTTAGAGAAAGATATTTGAACTAGATTTTTGTTAGGCACTTCTGTAAGTAGGAGGTGTGAAAAAAGATGATTGAGCTTGAGTGTCATTTCAACCTATGCCATTGCATAGCTACAATTGCTGTTCCACAGAAGCTTCTTGCACAAACACAGTTCTAATGTAAAAGTTTGCTTTTATCAATGTGGTTTTTTGTGTTTTCATAGTAAATGAAGACTTTACTAAGCTGATAAAAGCACAGGTTCTCCTGCATACTCTAATTCAAGCTAGAAGTAGTTTGATAATTTAGTATAGTAGTATAGTGTTCTCAGAATAAAAAAAGACCCCTGGTATAACTGTATCCTTACATGAGTTTCTAACCATGATATAGTTTTCTTTGGTTGCAATTAATGAAGCCAAATGTGAAATATATCTAGATTCTTTACCTGTAGTGTATAAATGGTCACAAATCCTGCTACCTACAGCCTTTCAAGAAACTAAATATCATTCTTGCAAAAAATCACCAGCCAAGAAAAAAGGATACAAAGGTAATATAGTATATAGTAATAAATATGATCAGGTATTGATGATATTGAAAAATGGGGTAAGTCAAGGCATCAAAAAGTCCTTCAGTTCTAGATAGTTTAAATGCCAGTGAATCTAGAATACCTGTCTTGAATTCCACTGAATTTAGAATACCTATCATGAAGCGTGACCTTGTATTACTGAAGACAGCTACTATGTAATTAAGAATTACTGGTTTTGATTCTGTACAAAATTGATTATGGAAAATATGTTATGCCTCATATATTAATTATGTCCCCTTTTTTTTATTCTATAGTGTTTTGGCAGGATATAATGGTACTATCTTTGCATATGGTCAGACAGGCAGTGGCAAAACTTTTACCATCACAGGAGGAGCAGAACGTTACAGTGATCGAGGCATCATTCCCAGGACTCTGTCTTACATTTTTGATCAACTGCAGAAGGTATGGAACATTATTTTCTGTTTATTTTTAATGTCTGGTTTACAAATACTTAACTATATCGCAAAAGGCTGTTCCTGTAAGTGTTAGAGGAAGCCCTAAAATTAATACTGAAGCAATACTAAAGAAAATGTCTAACCTGATGGTATACGTTATGCAAAAATACATTGCTGTTAGTTTTGGTTACCTGTTTTGTTGCACTGGACTGAAAACAATGGACATCACTGGAGGGGTTTTTTGTGGTATTAAAAACTGCACTGTCTTTAGTTGGTACAATGAACATTCTGATCACATAATTGTTTCTCCTTGTCTTAACACTTATATTAGCTCCACTCTGGTTTTGTATTATATACTTTGCATCACATACATCTTGTACAAAAGTTGCTCTGATTCCTATGTAAGCCAACAATATGGTATAAAAGATGGACCACTATTTTCACTTTTCATAAGTTACCTAATTTCTTTGTGTTTGACTGATGCTTAAAAAAACCCCACCCCTCAAAAAAAAGAAAAGTGAAATAGTAAAGTGAGTATTAAACATTTTAAAATATTCAGCTATTTCACCTAATGCCTTTATTTTATCTGATGTTACTTATTAGCTAGAATGTTATAGAATGATATGCTAGATACATCTTATTAGATGTAAAGCAATTTTTAATGTCAGTAATACAAATCCTTTAAGTATTTGAAAGAAAATAGATATCCATATTGATTTTCATTTTCCTTCTCTACTGTTTTCTGTTTCAGTCCAATTATGCATTTATATGGAGTGGTTTAAGTGTATATGGTATTAATAATTGAAGTATAATTCACTTAATATGGTTGGATAGAAACTGCTAGGCACATTTCTTAACATGATTACATACAACATATGTAGAGGTAAAGATGTCAATAGTAAAATGTCACGAATGTTGTTTATTATTATGGTTATTGCTGTTATTCATTATTCTTAATTAATTATTTCCAAATTGAAGAAAAAATGAAAAAAAAAGCTTTTGGACTGTTTTTAAAACAGTATCAGTACCTAAACACTAATTAACAGTGTCTAGAAAAACACTTTCAATGGAGTAAACTTTATTTCGAAAACCAGTTTTCCAAGTGCTTCATGTCTGAAACTTGTAGTGGAGAAATGGTCACTGCACTCATATAAATATTGACTTGGTTTTACCAAAAACTTGAACAGTAGTAAGTATCTGAAATAGTTATATGATTACTCTGTCTCTTCCCTTTCCCATCACCTTATAGTATTTCTAAGTCTTACAGTTCTGTCCTAGTTATTTCTTAATTCTTCTCTTTTTTTGAAATACTGCAAAGATTTTCCTGCACTTGACAGTTCAATGCAATTGCTGTTTGAATACTAAATATGACATAGCTTATGGGGCAAAACACATTACTCCAGAGCAGTGAGTGACCTAAACCAAAGAGCTATAAACTTACCTTTTATGTGAATCCAGTAAAGTAAAAATGAACAGTATATTTCAACAACTCAAGCCCTGTAGAAGTAGGGAGGGAAACAATACCAAGTCTCAAAATAGTTTTGTGATTACGAAAGTAGAAATACCTTGCAGAAACAATGTGTAACCGTTGAACTTACAAATTGAGCAAGCTGATTTAAAAGTCATTGTGCCTCACTGAATTTGAAGTCCTTTACTCTTTGAATTAAAAAAATGCCTGGGGGCTGGGGGGGGGGGGCGCTATCAAATCTGGCAGAAAGAGAATTCATGGAATTTGAGAGAAGGAGAAAACTGACTGCAATTTAATTGTATGGTTCTTCTGGATCAACTATGTACACTGTAATGTCTCAATGTCTAAGAGCAATGATAGAACAGAATAAATACAACTTGTAAAAAACCTCCAACTTTAAAAAAACTTATCTCACCTGAAATATTACTTATTATCTCCATCTCCTTACACAACTTTTTCTAATAAGTAAATGATACTTGTCAACTGAAATACTTCAGGAACTCAGATAATATGTCAGCAACTAAATTTCCCATTGAACAGATAAGTGAATTTTAATGATAAATTTTCTGATTGACTTGTAGCCTGCAGGTTGGAAAGAAAGCTTAAGTAATGTATCCTACTCTTTTTACATATAAGGGGACTGTGAGAAATAACAATAAGCAGCTGATGATATTGTGATTGGCCTTCCAGGTATAAAAACTTCTTCCTAAAGGAGAATGTGGATGATGTGTGTGTGTGTGTTAGGTCATAAATAAAATACTATAGACCCATTTCAATGTGTGGTTGTTTTTGTGGTTTTGGTTTTTGGTCGTGGAGTTTTGGTTTTGGTGTTGGGTTTTTTCCTTTTTGTTTTTCTTCTTCTTGAGCCTTTATGGATATGGTAACAGAAACCATAAAAGTATCACCAACTGAAAATATAACTGATACCCAGGAAAAGAAAAAGAGATGGAGTAAGGAAGCATCATAAAAGCTGTAGTGATAAATTTGTTCTCTGGTCTAGCTCTGACTTCTCTTTATAGTTCTTCCTTTTTTTTTCCCTTTTTTTCTTTTTTCTTATCCAGGATGGCAGTAAAGTGTATACAACTCATGTTTCCTACTTAGAAATCTACAATGAATGTGGTTATGATCTGCTGGACCCAAGACACGAGGCCTCCAGATTGAAAGATTTACCGTGAGTAACAAAACTACAAGATTATAATAAAAAACAACAAAAATAATTTTTAGATACCCTGTTGTATTGTTTGGGGAATTTTTGGAACTGTGCTACTGATCTCAGTGTTAATTCACTCAAAATCCATTATTTTCTCTATTTTATGAACACTGTCTAAATTTTCTCTTATTTTAAATGCAAGAGAGGGTAGGGAAACTAGATAGGAGTAACTGAAAGTGGAATTATTAAAAATGTATATTGATACTATGCAGAAGAGATCTACTGCAGTCACTGAAAACAGATATTCTTGTTTTCCTTGTGACAGTATCTCTCTTTATATGGGTATGCGCATTCTGTGTGTGGCAGAGACATATGTAACAGGCAGCTATTTCCTTGCAACGGTAGGGAGAAAAACTCCCTGCTTCCACTTGGACCTTTTCCTTCAAGGGCTATTATTTTTCTAGAATCACCTATTATGAAATAAGGTAAGTAACAGGTAGAAAAGGCCACAAGGAACTCCAAAGGACAAAACATTTACTTCAGAATTGATAATTGCTATAGTAGTTTTCATTGATAAGACCCTAGCACCTACTAATACTTGGAGAAGAGTAGTAAAGAAAGGTTATAAGATCATGAAAACATAAGCCTGATGAAGTTAAAGATCTTTTAATTTATAGGAAGTTCAGACCTTAGTTTCTAAGTTTCTTCTGAAAATATATAGTCTGCATTATTCTTAAAATAACTTAGCAAACAGTAAATAAGTATCAATAAGAGAGTTGTTGACTGCTTGGATTTGCAAATACCCTGAAATAATTCTGGAAACCATAAACTTTCCTACTCAACATGATGGTGACAGAAACATGTAAATATTCATAGCAATTAAATCACTGCTGATATAAGAGCAGGAAATGTACTCAAAACAGCCAATGGAGCAATAACAAAAGTCAATAGAATTTTATATCAAAATAGTTAATTACACTGTTAACATATTAAACCCATTATATTTCTTTAAAAAATAAAGTCTTTCAACTGGTTTTAAAATCGAGCTTTAGTTTTCCACACAATATGTGCTATATCTACAAAAAACTTTCAAGATTGATTTTGTAAAACAAGCTATTCTAGAGATAAGGAAGGCAGACAACAAACTCAAAGTAGGAGACTGGTCTGTAAGCTGGTCTTATTGCTTCACTTCATCTGTAAAATGGAATTAGATTTTGTCACTTTTGATTTCACATATTGATGCTATAACATCTGTGTGTATTTCCCAATATTTTTCATGGTAAAGCTGAGGAATGAAATTTGATTTATTATCCACTTCACGTACTATGCAGCGAAAAATTCTAAATTGGAGACTAACTTGAGTAATACTATCATTTTTGAGTTAATTCTTAAAGATGCAGATTTTTTCACAGTCATAGGTAAAATAGTCTGTTACTTAAACTTTTATTCAGCTTATTAGCTAATACTATTAGCTTATTCAACTTTATTAAATAATTAATTGCGTTTTTTACAATATTTTCAAATTTTTTGAGCTCATTTCTTATATTCATTTTATTAAACTGATTTTCTTCAATTGAGCTAAATTGAATTTCATTAATTTAATTGCAGCTTTATTTGAAACAGTTATTTGGGTGTCATATACCCTGGAAAATATCACTTTTAAAACTAGGTTCTGTGTGTTTACTAATAAAATGAATTTTAGAATCACAGAATCACAGAATGTTAGGGATTGGAAGGAATCTGAAAAGATCATCTAGTTCAATTCCCCTGCCAGAGCAGGAACACCAAGATGAGGTTACACAGGAATGTGTCCAGGTGGGTTTTGAATGTCTCCAGAGAAGGAGACTACACAACCCCCCTCGGCAGCCTGTTCCAGGGTCTGTTACCCTCACTGAGAAGAAGTTTCTTCTCAGATTTAAGTGGAACCTCCTGTGTTCCAGTTTGAACCCATTACCCCTTGTCCTACCATTGGTTGTCACCGAGAAGAGCCTGTCTCCATCCTCATGACACTCACCCTTTATATATTTGTAAACATTAATAAGGTCACCCCTCAGTCTCCTCTTCTCCAAGCTAAAGAGACCCAGCTCCCTCAATCTTTCCTCATAAGGGAGATGCTCCACTCCCTTAATCATCTTTGTTGCCCTGCGCTGGACTCTCTCCAGCAGTTCCCTGTCCTTCTTGAACTGAGGGGCCCAGAACTGGACACAACATTCCAGGTGTGTTCTCACCAGGGCAGAGTAGAGCGGAAGGAGAACCTCTCACACGGTTATTCGATTAAGCTAAAGAATAACTTCTTTGTTTGTATTAGTCTGTTTTGAAAAAGTAAAAGTTGACAGATAATTTGGTGGTAAATTAGGGATAAAGCACACCAGGATAATCATAATTACCTGTAAACTTATTTAGTGTGTACTGTTGCAGGATGGGTTTCACTGAGATAATAAATTTTTCTCTGCAGAGTAACTAATCTTAATAAGTGCTTACTGGTTTTACCATACATGGTCATTATTGTTTCCAGTACATAATTTGTCAAAAAATATACACTGTACACTAAAGCTACACCTTCACTACTCATATTTAGCATTATATAGAAGTATTTAATAAGATTTTGTTTATTGTTTAAGATGCTTCTTTACAGGTTCAAAATTTAAAAATATATAGTGACATTCTGAGCTAAAAAGGGAGTACAAATGGCTGGATGGGGTAGTTGTGTGATTAGCTGTACTTTAGTTACTTGGTTAATATTTGTAAAATATTTGTAAAATACACCAGGTGTTTACTACCTACTATACATTTAATTTTTCTGAGAAGTTTACGTGCTTAGACCTTTTAAGATTTTAGTGGACATAAGTACAGCATAATCGAACTTCCTCAAATTTGTTTAAAAACAGGTATTTAATGAGAATATTAAAAGGCACTTCTGTTCTTTGTACTTTAAAAGGGTCATATTATGCATAATTTCCTGTTTAACTCCACAGTAGATTATTAAGGTTTTAAGTACCATACAAAGCCAAATGCACGTTTTGTATGCTTGGTTAAATATTAGCAGTCTGTGTAAGATTGACAAGAAAAGTCTTGAAAACATTTGTCATTTTAGAAGAGTAAATAAAATATTAGTTAGCCTCTTAAAATATAAGATCGTTTTGGAGCAGTGTTGTTATCTATATTCCTGCAGAAGAAGGGGATGCAATTTGAATCAAAGATATGAGCTTCTGCTTAGCAAACTCTGTATTCATGAGTCAATGTTCGATGGAAGGAATAAACACAGGGTGATGGCAGTCAAGTAATAGAAGTTATGAAAAACACGCAAGAGGCTTGTTGGTAGTACTTGGAAAAAAAAGAAAAGACATTAAAAATGTATTTAATATTTAAGGCAAATTGAATAATAAAAACTTTGAAAATTGCACATTGCTTCTAATGATTGCATGATTAGATTTTGAATCCCCAGCTCCTGAAGTCAGTGTTTTGTGTGTAGCCGTCCTTTGTATATTCTGTACACCACTAAATTTTCATCTTAATAATGCCTAATCATTTCATTAGAGTCTGCTAGCTAAGAAGGGAGGAGGTTCTCACAAAAAATCACTACTTTTCTGGAAATAAATTGCTGATAAATGTCTGAATTTAATTCATAGATCTGTATATCTATATGTCTATCTGTATGTAAATGTATATAGATTCATATATAGAATTCATATATAGAATTACTTAATTATTTCTCTCTATATATGTAGAGCTATGTATGCATATACATATTTATTGATAAATGTATACCTCAATATGTATCATGTTTGTAATAGGTGTAGATACTTATGCATCAACTAAATTTGGGATTGAAATCCCATTGAATTTTTATGTTCACAGGAAAAAAAACAGTTTGCATAATGTTTAGTTGTAATGATATTACACATAGCCCATAGAAGTTATTGTCTGATACACCTTAACACTTCATGTACAATATGCCTTAGTTTACAATTGTAATTCATTTTTCAATACAAAGCTGACCATGTTTTAATTTTGTGACACTGTAGCTGAAACATAGCATATGCAGATGCAAATACATTTGAAGAATCTTATTTATTAGAACGAAAAAAATTAATATTGACAATCTAATTCTGGTTCTAGCTATAGAGAATTCCATATTTATACAAATAAATTATGATTATTTTAAAATATGTAAAAAGTATAAAGCTATTGCTACAAAATATAGCTAGTAGAAGACTATTTGAAATCTTACTGCCATCTCTTGTTTTCATAAAAGATTTGCAGGACTTTTCAAATTAGGAAATTTTTTCTGAAGCTCTTCATTTGCTCCAAGGTTGTACAAGGCTTCCTCCTCTAACAGTTTCTCTGTTGTACAGTGTATATGTAATTTATATAACACCATGATACAGACTCATACCAATTTAATGTAGTTACACCCTACCAGTACAAACTCTTGCTAACTAGTATTATTTATTAAGAACTAAGAATTTTCTTGGCACTGAACCGTTAGTCATAGATTAAGTCAGGACAACCAATAAGCTACTGCTTTACCTGTCCAAACTACGGTAGGTGACACTCTTGCATGTGAAAGTGGTATAAAATTAATGCTTTTTTTACCTTAAAATGTCAGTCTTTTAACTCCATTAGTTTAGAAGCTACTTCACAGAGAGCTCAGACAACCATTAATCAGGAGTCATGTGGCTGGGGGAAAATGTAATCTAAATGGCCAGCCAGCTTAACTGATTTCCTGTTTTTGTATGAAAATTCTTTAAAGTCCTCTTTGATAGGGAAATGTATAAGATTTAGTATGATGTTGTCTGACTAAAAACAAAACAAAACAGCTTATGCTTCTGAAAGATGAAGTTTATTTGAACTGTAGATTAAGTGAACTCAATTCCATGAAAAGGAAGACACTTTAAACTAAGAGTCAATTAACTTCAAACATCAACAATGACCACTATACCAATATATTAGTGACATGCAGAACTGTTATGTTCCATGGGTTTAGTGTAAAATATTTTCATTTTTATAAAACATCTGGAACTGAATATTGGTTCAGAAAAAATTATATTGTAAACCAAATAAATCTGTTGCCTGTCTTCAGTCTCAAGAGTGTTAATGTCAGCCCTTCCCCTTTTTGGTGGCTGTACCAGATATGTAATCCAGAAACTGATCATCATCCATAGATCTTCAAGAACTATATTTTCAGTGTTCTGAGAATTACCTGTGTTTTAAAATTTGTAAAGCTTATAACAGCTCACTCTTTCAATACGAAATGCATTCTTTCAAAATGAAGTGTGTTCAATGTGTTACTACAGAATATGAAAGATAAGGAGAATCTTAGGTTTGTAAACTTAATCTTTTCTGTTCATTAATGGAGAGAGACCTGAAAACAGTTCCAGATCATTTCTTCAAAGATTATTTTGTTCATTACAGTTCAAAAAATTACATTTTAAATGTGTAAAATGTCTTCAGCATATGTTACATGTTGTTTATTCCCATCCAGATTTTATGTTGATTTCTTTCCTGGAACCCAGTAGAAGCCGCCAGTGAAACTTTTTTAAGATTATTGCTGTGCTGTTCAAGGCAACTTTACTCTTGAATATCAAAGTATTATTTAACATTTTTTGTGATATTATGCAGTTGCCCAGAAATTCTAACAGAATTTATATGTTTTGTTTGAATGTGAACCACCAATCTTGTAGTTCCAGGTGTAGCTCCTTGTTCTGTACTGTGGAGGAGCAGGGGAGAGAACTGGTGTAGGGGTCTTGCCAAGTTTCAGTAAGAAAAACCCAACAGCAAATGACTGAATAAGGTAACTGCTTTAATAAGACAGAATAAGAAGAGGAATGTAGATGGCCAGTAAACCTTGCATTGCATCAGATGCTGGGCACCCATAGTTTGTGCAGCATTGGGCAGAGCCTGGGTGGATTTCCCATGGTGC
Source organism: Nesoenas mayeri (assembly GCF_963082525.1). Classification (NCBI taxonomy): domain Eukaryota; kingdom Metazoa; phylum Chordata; class Aves; order Columbiformes; family Columbidae; genus Nesoenas; species Nesoenas mayeri. The sequence continues at coordinate 88,988,092 of NC_137544.1, read as the reverse complement.
ACTGCGCAGAACAGCACCGATTCCATCCTATTGGTCATTCAAGCTATTATATAATTTCCTTACAAGAACACAGACCCATTTCTAAAGGGTCTTCTCATGAGAATTTCTTGTGATGTTTTTTGCTAAAGGCGAGGCCACACAGATGGTGTGATGGCCAGGTGGGAGCTGTCTGCAGGCTCTTCTGTTACAGTGGCCTGGCTGAATTTATCCTGCAGCCAAGGGGTCTGTGCAGCACGACACAGTCCTGGATGCCACAGCAGAGGTCAGATGAACTGTTACATGGATTGCTAACTTCTAAACATGCAACAGCCTCTCAATCAGTATCAATGCACTCCTGTGCCCAGAAAGTGTAGAACAAGCCAATGGTGTTTTTCTTGTCTCACATGTAGAATTCATTGGAGACAGAGGGAAGGATTTCCTATCACAATATGTCATGTCAGGAGAACAGCCTGCACTAATACTTTCCATTCTCATAGTTCTGGTATGTGTCACAAGCTAAAGTGATTATGGACTAGATCTATACTTGAATGGAAAATCAAATCTGTGTGCTATTGAAACTTGTGCTGGTGGCTGAATAACTTTGTAATCTTGCCTCTTGAATCAGTCTTGACTTTGTCACTGGTTTGTGACATCCCATTGTCTGCTTTCTGATATAACAATCCTCCAGAGCTTTTCATCTAAACTTAGTTAATTGACATATCTTCCTTGTCTGGAAATTGTTTATAACCATTGATCAAAATATGGTCTGAAGAGATCCTTAAAAATTTAAATACTATGCCAAGTGTCCACTGTAAAACAACATTCTTTTCCTAAACTATGAAAAGAGGTAGATGATGCAGACTGTGCATTTCAAAATGTTAAAGTTAGTCAAAGCATCATGCTGTAATCAGAACCATTCTGGGCTTTAGCGTGTGATGCACGCACAGATGGAATTGCAGACAGGATACAATGTGACATTATCAAAACTTTGTTATGCAAGAGGAGAATTATCCTTTGGGGTTTATGTTCTGAATGGGGAAGTGGAATTTAGTGACTGTACTACTACTGCCTTACCATACCACACAAAATTAAGGCTATAGTGGGAGACAATTATACTTGGAAAAACAATTATTATGACTACTAAAGAGGCATTGTGTGTACTGTTACATGTATTTTTCTCTTGAAAATAGTGAGTGTATTGCAATGTGTTCAAATTATTTCTGTATATCCATTCCAATGTTTTGACCATCAGCGGGTGAACTACTTCCCTAATACTTAAGAGTAATTCTATGGAATGCTGTGTAGCTGCTCGACTTGATTCTGTCAGTTTTTGAGGGAAAAAAAGGAAAAGCAAAGCAAAACAAAACCCAACCAGTGTGGTTTTGAAGCAGCTTGGAATAATTAATATGCAAGAACTATCTAGAGATAAAAACTCAAGCCCCATACTCCCTCTTGTGGTTAACCTCGAAGAATATGGAGAAAAAATATATATACACATATATATACATACATATGTATATATATAAAAAGTATTACCAGTATGTATGGGGGGGACACACCTGTGTTTTTGTTGTTTTGTTGTTGTTGTTGTTGTTGTTTGGTTTTTTAAAAATAGTCTTTCTTTTAAAGAAGTTGTGATTTGCTTTTTGTTGTTGTCTCTGAACATGTAATTCACCCTGAAGGACATGTCATTCATCCTCAGTGTTAGTGTATTTCATTTTTAATAGAGTCTTCACTCTGGGAGTTTGCCAAATCCAGTGATGCAACTGCTTGGCTTCCATGTTTGATACTATAGAATGCCCTAATTGAGGAAACCTTAATGTTCAGTAAAGCAAATGAAGTTCAGCTCTCAGTAACGTGATCAAAAGGAAAAAATATATATATATTAAAGGTCTATTTAGAGAAGTGAAAAAGAGTTTCAGTGATATTTAGTAGCTCTCCCGGAGCTTTTGCCATATCCTTGCTACTTCCATCTAACTTCCTTTTTCTGAGCTTTAGGGCTTAGAGAGATAAAATGAGAAGCATTTCTAACCTGAGTGGAAATAACTAAAATAATTCTCTTTTCTTGCTTTTAATTTAAATAAAGGTGTCATTTATATTTGTGGTTATTACCATTTGAGAAGAATGGAAAGGGAAATGATCTTGACAAATGCAAAGTTATTAGAAACATATTGGCTAGAGATGTGTTGATTCTGAAATATTCTAGGCATATTTGTTCATCAAGATTATGGTATGCTTTATGTATCATTTATGCTTAAATATCTGTAGTAATGGCAAACAAAGCACTATTGATTATAATAGATGATTCATCTAAATTCTTGCTCTTGAGATTTTACTATGCCTCATAAAAATAAAAAATCCCAGAGGTTTCTCTATAGTTATAGAGTCTATATATTCCTTTTCTATGCAAAGGTTTATAATAAAAGAATAAAAAGGAGGTGATAGAGTAAAAAAAAAAAAAAAAAAAAAATCAGGACTTTCTTTAACGTGCATCATCGGCTCCTCAGGATTTTAGTTATTTTCTTATGATTGGTTTTGGGTTTTAGATGTCACCTTTTAGGTGTAATCAAAATAAAAGTATGGAACAAAGATCACCTTACAACATTTCTAGTTTATTTTGTTTTGTTTTTTCCTTGTAGAAAAGTAACAATCATGGAAGACCCTGATCAGAACATTCATCTAAAAAACTTGTCTCTTCAGCAAGCGACCAATGAAGAGGAAGCCTTAAACTTGCTCTTCTTGGGAGACACCAACAGAATGATTGCTGAGGTGAGAACTGCTGCTACAAATCTTACTTAACATCACCGGAGTTAAAATAGCCATAAATATCTCCACATAAGATATATATTTTGGAAGTCCTTGGAGATAAATCAGTAAATGTCTTCTTTTTGAGTCTATTTCCACAGTGAAATTAAATAAATTTTTCTTTCGTTATGGTTTTCAGGTTGCAAACAGCTTTCTGTTTCTCCTTAGTGAATCTGATTTGTGGTTGTTGATGTTGTACCTAACTGCAATTAAAATAAGTAAGAAAAAAATACTCCTCATAAACCACTGACAGACTTTTGAATGTGCCATGTATCTACACATACATTCATACACATTTAAAGATTAGAAAACATGGCTTTACAAAGCATTGTCAAACATTCCCAGAGAAGTACCAAGTTACCTTTGAAGTAGTTACAGTAAGTGTTAGGAGTTCCTCCTTTTTTGTTCTTATTGCATAAACAGGTGGTATTATGTGTAAAAAATCAAATGGTAGTGTGAAGCACATTGAAAATAAATGCTTGCCAATATGCAAAGACAAGAGTGTTTTTACTGATTCTGGAAAATTCAAATGAAATATTTCCGTATCCAGTAATAAAATCTGTAGGACATTTTTTTAATCTATATAATGTGAGCACTGTCAATGTGTCTTTATCACAACACAGCTAATTCTGTTTTAGAAATTTGTGGGGTTTCTTCCTCTGTCTGACCAAAAAAGATATTTAATAACTCAATGAAAAAAAAAAGACATTTGAAGTATATGAAATAGTCAAGTAACACTGTTTTTGCTAGCAGACCGTGTACACCTGGGCACGGGATATGAAGAGTTTGATTACAAAATGTAAATGGAAACAAGAACGATTTACTATCTCTTTCTCAAGGAAGACTATTTTGGCATTGACATTTTGAGAGACAGAAAGACGTTAAGGCAAGAGATTATCAAGCTTCTGGGCTATTAGTAAATATTAATATTAAGGCATGGAACATTTGGATGATACTGAAATGGAAAAAATGATACAATTGAGAGAAGAGAAACTTCACAAAGTGTAATAGAGGAGACAAAAATATGGTATTGAGTTCAAAAGCCTGAAAAGATACCATGATAGTTGGTAATGAAAACAGAAAAAGAAAGTTCATTACATGGAGAAAGATCTTCAGGAAATATCTGATTAGTTTAAGGGCCTTGTGTATGAAAATGGGACAGAATATTTAAAGAGTGGTGTGCTGCTGGCCAACAGTGTCATAAGTCAGCAATTGTAAAAGGCAATTGTGTTACATATTTGGAAAATGTTGTCCTAAACACTGAAAGTCATGAACAAATAGCAGGACTAATGAAGATGGTTACTCATTAAAGGTCAAGATAACTAATGCTTAGTAAAACTAAAATGTCAGCTCCTGTTTCCTGTTTTGAACAATGGTCAGTAGTAGTTATACAGAGATAAGTAAAATACAAACCAAGTAAATAATGTTACTTTATTTATTTGTTTATTTATTTATTTATCGATCTCCTTATCTTCATTAGCATTTGTATTTCAGGTTATTTATAGCTAATAACTTTTGCTGTATTTGTTCCTTACATAATTGGTCCAGATGCTTTTTTGTAACCTTGGTAAATTTTTATCATGAGATCTCCTGTGACACTAAGTTTCATGATTTAGCTGTGTAGTGTGAAAAGCAATCTCCTTTAACTTATTTTTTAATCTATACTTTGCTAATTTATTTGTGCTGTGATAGTACTTGCTAAAAAAAAAGAAGAATAGACATAAGAATGTGTACGGGTCCAATACTAGAGGATTCACTAATCTGAGTGGCTTAGGTTGGCAAATGTGATGCCATTGTCACTTTTGCTGCTTTTGTCACAGCAATGATTTTTTGTTGCATAAATGCCATGAAGTTGTTTCATTGATTTTTAATGAAGATTACTTAAAATCAAAAAATCAGAGAATACTTGCTTGCCATAACTACCACACATTGCAGCAATATTTACTTTGCTTAGTCTGAATGCTAGTACAATTCCAAAAATTTCAAATGAGGTAGATTTTATTGTAGAACTTTTACTTATGTAGTTAGCTCATACATCGTTTCTTTGCAATTGCAACATGTATATAACAATGTAGTTCAGAAAGCTTCCTGAGTGCTGCTTCCTCTTAAGCATTACAGAAATGATCACCCATTATCATTTAGCACTTTTGGCTTTAGATGAGTGTGGAATTTTGTATGATAACTTATCAGAATGAGAAACTAGTGTTTGTAGAAATGAGGGATTAATGTAGAGGTCTAGGGAAGATGACTTACAATATCAACCATAGCTGCTTCTCCAGACATCCATATTTTTAAAACTTAATTGAATTATGATTAAAAGATTAGGACTGTATTTAAGTGAACTTCAAATAAAAAGACACAAGGTGAATAAACCTAAATGGAAAATAAAGTAAAAGAAGTGCTTGACTCATCTGTTTTAATGATGAGGGGTTTGGCTATGGAAAAACCAAGATAAGTTTCATGGATCAGCTATAAAATCTGTGGCCGAACTGCAGCCTGTAAAATTGCAGTCTAGTGCTTTGCCCCAAGATAACCCTTCTTTGAAGAGCTGCAGGACCATTTTGAAAATATAATAAGAATGACAATTTAATTTCTGCAGTGCCTTGGCTAGTGGAGTCTGACTTGAGATTCTAGGGCTGCATTTTGCCCTCACTGCTGACTGTGCTAAAAAGAAAGTGATCATAATATTAAAAGTATTTTAGAGGTGACATCCATTCATTCATTCATTAAATGTCAGAACTTAAGGGAACTTTAATAGCTGATTACTTCTTTCCACACATAACTATATAGTTTATGAGAAGGAAAAAAGAGGAAACTAATCTAATTTGTGCAAGATTGGTTTATTGGTCAGTATGTGACGAATCCTTTGCTCTAGTTTTGACATGTACTATAAGTTGTGGAAATGGTAAGAGATATCTTTGCACAAACACTTCATAATGTAAAAATCCATATAGGAACTTTTTGTCTCTTGTGTTTTGCCATAGAGAAATAGGCAGAGACCAAACTCCAAAAACCAATTCTTTTGTTGGCAGGTCTTCCAACTGTAAGGACTATATTTTTGTATATTTGTTTTTCCCATAAAACACTTTTTTTTTTTTTTACATTTGAATGCATAGGAATATCAGCACCACTTTGTTAAAAAAAAATATTTTTAGGTTTTTTTAAGCCAACTCTGGTATGTAGGTGTCTCAAATACATGCAAACAAAGTATAGCAAAATCTAATTTGTACATATGACACAGATGGTAGCAGCAGCATCTAAAAAAGCTCATGTACAGAAATCAGTTTCCGGCCATGTAGGTGGTGTTCACAAATAATTTTATTTTGGTAGATACATAATTAATGTGTCTTCAGCTGAAGCGGTCTTTTCTAAATTCTTGTGATGGGAATTTCTTGTGATCTCTGTCTTGTGAAGTAATATACCCAAATCTCTGGATTTAGAGAATTTTTAGTACTTTTAAAATATTTTTCTGAAAATAGCAGAGTAAGGTGGGCTCAGTAGACTCCCAAGGGCATCCATCAGTTTCAAAACTCTAAAATCTTTATGTGAGATTGATATGCCTGAACACTGCAGTTGCATCTACAGTTAGCATTTGTTTTTCCTCTAATGAAAAATTACTTTATTTAATGAGGAAGGGAATGTTTTAGTATGTGGTTTTATACCTAAAATACTCTATTGTTTAAATCTGGAAGACAGTGCATACTATATAGTATTTGTTTCATCATTTAAAATGCTTGAAGTACACATGGGGCAAGCAGTAAGCTTTTGGCAATGTTTAAATATGTTGATTTCAAGAAAGAATTAAATGTTTAAACATTTAAAGATAGTGGTGGGGTCTGACTTGTGACCTCTGAATTGGACTCATTCCCTTTGTATTTATTTCTATTGTCTATTAGTATTCTCTTGAGTATATTTAGAAAGCCTCTGGTAGTGTTTGTATGCATTTGTTTTGGATGAAATATGAAAAATAGGATTTGAATGTGTGAACATATGAGATTAAATGACACTCTTGCCAAGAAGGCACGTTATCCATGTTAGAACTGCATTCCAGAACAAATTACTACTTTCTGCTTCCTCAGGTTCCCTATCGGTGTCAATTGTTAATTTATTTCCACTCTGAGAAACTTGTTCTACAGTATCATTATCACCAAATACCATCATCATGTCATTACAGGTGTTTTCATTTCCATGTGTGCTAAAACAATCACTGGTCATATGTGCTACTTAGAATAGTTCTTAAAGTGCCTTGGGATTTATATGGATAAAAGTCACTGCATAACATAGAGTTTAATTATATTCTCACCAGGGAATATTAATTGCTTTAAAAGCTACCTCAGTTACCATGGTCTAACTGTGAAACTGTACTTGCAGTAAGTATGGAAAGGTCAAGTATTGCTTTTTGAAATCATGGAAGTGTTGGATTGCACCTATTCTGATCCTTATATTTTCATGGCAATAAACTTCCAACTTCAATTGTGTTAAGTGTACCTAAGTACACCCAAAGAGCCCTTTCACTTGTACCATATTAATCAGAAAGGAATAGGAAGATATATTAAGGCAGGAACCTCCTATTCTTCAACTTACATACCCTTCCATACAGGATGGGTCTGTTGGAACTGGTGGAGTTTCTATTAATTAAAGAGATGTATCCACTCTTTTTCAATGAAGAATCTCTGCTCCTTCAACCTTGCCATATGATGTTCTGTGCTATAAACCAACAATGTGAGAACACCAGAATATTCTGATGCTGAACTTCACCCAGAGAGACAAACTGTGTTATATTGCTTTACTGTCATTCTTGTAGGACACAATGTCTCTTTTCTTACCATCTGAAATGTGACATGAGTGAAGCTGTTAGAAATTCTTCCTACAGTTATCCATCCGATTGTACCTTGAGCTTGGGGAAACCCATTTGATATCAGCCTTGGATGCTATTAGTGCTTTTCTCTTGGCCTTCTTCAAAAAGTTAAAAAAAAAAAAAAAGTAACCAAACCTTAAGAAGAAAAAGAAACCCTGCTTAAAACAAAATGTTGTACCATTTCACTAAAACATTCTCTCAAAAAAATGGAAGCATTCAGAATCAGCCTTTCTTCATTTGTGCCTTGGATAATCACTAATTCACTCATACGGGAAAATCATGTTCTTCTGATGTATAAATATTTTGATTCAAAGAAGAAAAGATTCCACTGGAACTGTATAAACTGTCAAGTGATGATGGTTTGCAATATAGACTGAATGACTGCATTTATCACCTGTGAAATCTTTTTGTCCCAGCTGTCCTGAACTCTTTTCGATATTTTCTCTGAGTGTATTTGACAGCTGTACTCAACACATTATTTTTCCAGATAGTAGCAGCTTCTTTTAGTCTAACGGTGGTTTTCAAACAGCTTTTCATATGTTTTCCTCCATTTAAGAAATATTCTCCTTCTTAGGTCCTCAGTTATTAGGAAGTTTGTTAGACCAGTAGCGTCCTATTTCTGTCTATTCTGAGTGAAAACAACACTTCTAATAGCAGCTGCAACAAATAAAGGATTTGAGAAATCCAGAAGTTCATGTACATGGAGGAACTCCTTCAGCCTTTTGTTAATTTAAGATAGTTTACAATTAGATTAAGAAGGATAACTTAGGCTCCAGCAGGTTTTTGGACATTTTGTGCCCTTGCATTCCTTGATAGAACCATCCAACTCAGATACTTCTTGCGATATGGCTGTTCTGCAGGTTCTTGTTTAAGTAGAAACCACCTTCTTGCAACTGTTGCATGAATACATGTAATGGTTTAAGACACAAAGCTTCTATACAGTTTATTCAGTTTCAGCAATCACAAGTATATCTTGGTCCTTGAAATTAAGGAGACTGGATTGTATGGCTTGAAATCTCTCTTGTATGTATTTTCCAAGATCAAACAAAACACGCATGTTTTACCAAATCAAAAGAAAGAAATGTCACTGAATTCCTCTTTTACCATGCCACAAATTGGCAGCAACAGATGACCTGGCATTAATTCCTTTGTAGCATTCATGTGATATCACAAAGCGTCTGAAGTCTGCTTATGTGGTTTATGATGTCACAGAATTCCTGGAAAAATTTATTTCTTTGTAAGTAACTGCAGCTCATCAGTTGTTCTATATATAACTTTGACAATAGCAACCATCTGCTGAAAGCCAGGCCACTCCCCTCTTTCCTTATTTTCCTTCATCACATCAAATTAGTGTGAGGATGATTTCATATACATATGGTTTGAATACTGCTAACAAAGCCAAAATGAACTCTGAAAGCCACTAAAGGAACCTTTTAGTAGGCTCTGAGACACTGTCCAGATTATTTTTTTTTCAGTTTTCAAACTTTCTGAATAGCTGGATGGTAATACTCAGAAGTTGCACATGTAACAAACAAAAAAGGCTTATTTTTGGACTGATGATGCTGATAAGCTGTCATTTCTGTTACTGTGTGTTTTGCACCTACTTGTGTGGTAAAAGCAGCAAAGTGTGAAGGGTTATGACTGCAATTAACATTACACAATCCCATCTCATTTAACAGTTTATATTTTTATTGCTTTGTGCTTCCTTGCTTTATATGGGAACTGCAAAATAGAGATAGAATCATTGTAAAAAAGACGACGGGTGTATTTATTAAAGCACGGTTCTTCTCTGATGGTCTTTGTACAAATAACAGTTTGTGATTCCAGCCAATGACTTCCAAATCAGCATTGCTCGTTTTACATGAAAAAAGAAGTTGTGGAGAGAAAAGCAATGGAATTTCTAATGACCAGTCCAGCAGAATCTGCCTGAAACATGAAAAATCAAGTTGTGGCTAGTGTATTACTGTAGGCAATAAAGACCTAATAGGGCAAATATTGCCCTGAGCCTTTTGGAACTCAGAGTCCTAAAATTATTTTCTTTTATGTTTTAAAATATTTTATCTCTGTTGGGGTCAAACAGGTGTGACTAAAAGCAAATATTGAAATACATGATGCTTTGCAGCATAGTGAAACTTAAGTTTGCTTAAGAATGCTTATTTTGAGGTATGATGATTTCTTCTGCTTTTTTTAGAGCAACCTTTATTTTGTGCTTCCATAGCTAGTCCTGTGTTTATATTAGATCTGGCTTAGAGTTGTTTGCAGTATAGTGTGACCAGTGCCATGACTGCAATGCAAAATGTCTTCAAATATCAGTATTATTTATGTTATGAATATTGAGCTGGAAAAATAAAATATGCAATCCTTCTTCACAGAGCTGTAAGTAGTAAAATCATAGCTCTCCTAGTAAAATAAGTGTAGCTGGATCTGATTATTCATGGAATCAGAATTGTTGAATGAAGTACATTTTAAAAGCATAAAATTTTTCTGAGTAAAACTGCATTTTAAATATGTTTGGGAGTATTTTCTTGCTTGACATCTTTCCCCGAACCTGCTTATTTTTATTCCCATGCTACAATAAACTGCCCTGCATTTGTTCAGCTTCGCCTCTGAATTCAGCAGTGTGAGACTGCATGCTGATGCTCATTTCACAGGACTGTGAAATAATCCTTAGAAACCGGGCAGATAGGGAGAGCCAGTGGCTTGCCTATATTATTCCAAAATTCTTCATCTATATAATGATTAAAACTCTTCTCCATTTCCCTCTGAGCTTGGCTTTATTAGGTAAAACAGCCCAAAATAAAATAATGCTAAGGCTGTAATTTCATTACAGAATTTTCGCCAACAACTACAAGCATACGCTATTCCTGCGCAACACCTAGTTGTTCACATGCCGTATCCTGCCATTTCCAATTATTCTAGGAGGACTGTTTTCTACAGCTGTGCTGTGACTGAATCCAGACACTGATCCAGGTTAAATACCTATGGTTTGCAGACTTTTTTTTTATTATTATTTTTACATTTGAGCTGGATCTGTTCCCAAAAAGAGTTCAGTTGTAATGGCACTATTAAAGCTGGGGTGGGGGGGGAAGTTAAATCGAAAGGTAGATATTACAACCAAGATGTATAGCTGTTCATATTATTCCTGGTATGGGAGTATTCAGTTTACAATCTTTCTATTAAGAGCTGTCCTTTCTAGATTAATAAGACAATGCTGTTAACACCTGTAACGTGTAGGCTATATTAACATTTGCAATGTTTCATAACAAAGCAGACTGTGGAATAAAGAAAGGCAATATATTGGTATATGTAATCTGAATCACAGGGTATGCCCAGATAAATATTTACTCAAGAATAAGAAAGGAGTGAAGTATATTTTATGAGATTGATGTATACAATTTAACTAGGATTTTTATAATCTTTTTTAAACAGCTATAAATAAGTATAGATTTTGTTGTTAACTTAATAATATTAATTATTAATTTATTTCACCACCCTGTTTTTCTGCAAGTCAAGTATTTATGGCCTGATAACAATGTAGTCATAGTTGTTATAGTTTATAAATATACTGTTTGTATGGTAAGCCTATAATCTCCATAGATATTCTAAAGCTTTAGCTATTTATAAATGAGGATAATAAGGAATTCATTTAGTTTTCAGTTTTCATAAACAGCTTGATATAAGTAAATGAAAGGGCCTTTAGATACTTAAAGCTCTTTTATATGTTGTTTAAGAAAAGAAGGGTGCATGTGTGATGGTGTGTGGCCATTTGAAATCTAAAATATCTGAGAGCTGTTTAAAATCTTCTGTTCTGCATTTCTAATATAGCGGGAACATCGCTAAAGTCATAGTAAAGCTGAGCATCTCTAAAAATGGACCAAGAGTTTCCATGTGTATGGTTAAAGAAGAATGGTACTAGCTATTCCAAATAAACATATTTAATGCCAAACCTTTTATGAAAATTCTCATGCCACATAAAATTCTGATACAGATTTTGCCAAGTTAATTTTTTTTCACAAAAGTAATGAAAATTTGAAAGTCTAAAGCCTTATAGAAACTCCTAGTCTTATACTGGCAGCTATCTAGCCCACCTCCAAAAAAGGCAGGGGCAGTGGGGAGGCTTACCAATGGGGACATTGACCTGATGAAGATCAGGAATTAGTAACTTTCCCTCTGATCAAGATGCCTTTTTCTAGTATTTCCCAGTATCCCTCAGCATAGTAAGGCCAGCTGCTTTGCTGATATACTCACTGCTAGAGAATCTTGGAACAAGGTTATTTGCTTGCAGTACAATTTATCCAGATCAGAGTTATCCAAGTATTTAGCCAGAATGTGAGTGCCAGGTAAATCCTTTTGGGTTCTTCTTGCATATTCATTACAGGTGCAATAGCTAGAAAATTGGAGACATTATTTCAGTTATCAGATTAATGAGCTAAAAAGCTAAATTTATTTATTAAATGAGCACTGAGGCCTCTTTCTTTCTTTTCACTGTAGACACCAATGAACCAAGCCTCAAGCCGATCACACTGCATTTTCACTATTCACATCTCCAGCAAGGAACCTGGATCTGCAACTATCCGACGTTCCAAGTTACACTTAGTAGACCTTGCTGGATCAGAGCGTGTTGCAAAGACTGGAGTTGGAGGTCACATATTGACAGAAGCCAAATATATCAACCTCTCATTACATCATTTGGAACAGGTAAGCTTGTAATTGAGTGAAACATTTCTACCTTTGCTACATCCTGTTTAGCAATGTACAATGTTTTGGAAATCTTGATTCAAATATTCAGTTAGTCTTTAATGCAGTTTTTAAAAATGTTTGAGTTGATAGCTCTTCATTTGAAATAACATATTTTAATTTAGGAAAAGCTTATAAAATTAAATAGTACACTTATAGTTGGTATACAGGGTAGTATTTTAAAATAGTTTTCTTGGTTTATTTGGCAAAATAATTTATTTACAAGATTGCAGTTATATTTCTGAAAAAAAAAAAATGTACTTTGTGGTCTTCTCCCTCTTCTATAGCTGGAATCAAGATGTATCACTCAAGAATCATTGAACTAAAGTGATCAGGTTTTATTTGGTTCAAACATTCTAATATGGTAAAATATTAGGCTTTTCTCTCATGTGTTGTTTTATCCCTCTACTAATATGAATCTTCAGACTCTTTGAGAGAGGAGTTACCTGTGTTAAGGTATTTATGGATTAACTACCATAATTGGTTTTAAACAACAAGACTAACAGATGCAACTGCAATAATAATAATAAATAAAAACTAATGAAAAAATAATAGTAATAGTAATAGTAATAGTAGTAAATTACCTTTGTAATTTAGCTCTTGTTACCGAAAAAGGATTAGCATGTTGATTTAAGGTATACTCAAATTTCTGTCATCTTTTCACTGCTGCTTTTTATTTCAGATGTCACATTTGTAAGAGAAATTAAATTTTCTAAGATTGAATACGCAATATTGTTTTCGCAGTAAATACTGTTCCTTTTGCCAGAAATTTGTTATTTTTTTGAATTCTGCTGGATCATATGGCATTTTTTTCTTAAGACTTATTTAAATGTTTTTATATACAACAATAGCAGGTCTGTGAAGCTGTCATGTAGGGGAAGAAATAAGGGGTGGGGAGAGAAGAAAAAATGTGTAACTATAAAATTCAAATTGATCCCTTTTAAATTATGCTACAGTATATGTGTTGAGGAAATCCATTAAAACAAAATTCTGTGGGTGTCTATATGTGAAAATTCTTTAAAATTATGATTAGGAAATATAACTGATAGTTCCACTTACTGTGAAGGATATTTTTCATTTTTATGTTTTTTTGTTTTTCTGTTAACACAAAGAAATCTCTTAGATTTAATTTAATCTACTATCAGACATATTTCATCTGTCAAAAGAAGCAGCTTAAGACACAGCAGGTGGCAGTCAGTCATTTACTATTATACTGAATTTTTTTCATACCCCTCATTTGTTTAAATTTTACCTTGAAGAAAAAGTCTGTATTTCATGACAAGGGTAAGTTATTCTAAAATTGACCCCTTCAGAATCATACAAATTGTACTTGGTACCCTTCTCATTTCTTGTATTATTTTTAGGTATTTATGATGCAACATTACATGAGCTTCTGTGAGGCTGAATTTAATAATCAGTGTAGTGTGTTTTGAGATACTCAGGTTTGAAGTGCTGTAAAAGTGTAAAATATTAATATTTTGTCATGCAACTTCTAACCCTTATTTTTAAAATAAAAACAGAGATAAGCACATATGGTTCTGTCTGGGATTGCTTATCATTAGTAAAACAGTTTTCTAATAGTGAATAAAAGACCACTGAAGACAGTAAAAAATATCTTTTCGTTCAGTGGTAATTGGGCCACTCAATCCTGACCTTGCAGTGACTAAAATTGAAGTACAATGATTCCTTAAAATAAGCTTATTTACATGCTCAATTACTTAGTTACCTACTGGTGTTTCAGTGTTGGGTTATGCCATTTTTAAACAGTTTGCGTTAATGAAATAGTCATGTAAAATTATGTGTGTCAAGATGACAATGGGAACACAGTTCTGTGTTATCACACTTGCTCTACTTGTTAAATATTCACAATGTGTTAAAAAAATCTTCAAATAAATCAACTGCACTTTTTCTCAAGTGGCCTATATGTCTAGAACAGAATGCAGATGAGACAGTGTCATGCAGCTGATCTACAGTGGCAATAAGGACAATTGTATTTTAATGCCCACAGTGATATGATGTGAAGGTGCTCTTCAAAGTCCCTTCTACCATATCCAAGTAGCTTTTGTTGTCTGTCAGAAAGTAGCATGTTCTAGTATTACACTGCTTTTTTTTTTTTTTAATGTGTGTACATATTCCCTTCTGATACACAACAAAAGGTATCCTGGGCAGAATTTAGAGTTACAGATTAACAGTAAAACAGCCACATGATTTGACACTATAGTGGAGTTAGAACTGTATGTATTTCCCTAAAACAATAGAATACAATGTTCCTTCTGCATTGATGAATATGCCTCTTAACTGTCATTTAGCATGTTAACTGTCATTTAACACATTTCCATCTAGGGAATGCTGAAACTTTTTATTCATTAGGGAATGACTGCTACTCACACTTACTGGAGTTTTTGCCCATAAAATTTGAAACCACTGCCAGCCATCAAATGCTAGATTTATGCACATCCTATAGAAAAAGTAATTTTCTGGTTTTGTTGTTTCCCAATTAACATACATAGACATTATAGTAACAGAAGAAAAAAAAAAAAAAACCACAAACAAAACCCAAGTAACAACAACAACAAAACAACAAACGCAATAGAAACCAAACAAAAAAAAAACCACCAACCAGGAACCTTTTAATAATTTAAAGTGAATTATCTACATCTGTTTCCAGTTAGCAAATCATGATTTTTTGGGGTGAATTATTTCCAGCAAGACCTGTAGTATATGCTGGAGACAAGCACATATCCAAAAGCTAAGAATGCTTTTTATTAACTACAAGACCCAGCAGTAGAGTCTGGATATTTTGCTGTAAGCTGATAAACTCTACTAAAGATGGGAGGTGGGATGAGAGGCTTAATTCACAGAAATCTGAAGAGTGGGGAGGTGTGAGCAGGAATCTGGAAGGATGCTGGGTGTGAATGAAAGGCAGTGTCAGAGGTCTTGTGACTGCAGATGGACAGGAGAAAAAAGGAGACCTCTGGAGCTGGCATATGGCTTCAGAGCATGTGATACACTGCACTGCAAGATATAGATGTAACTGGTAATGCTGTACCTGTAACTGATGCACCCCAAAATCCTCATCTCCTGAGGATACCCTGAGAATGTCCTGGCTGCCTGTTGGCATGAAGTGCAAATCTATTGCCCATATGAAGTTACTGCTTGCACAAAGGATGTGGATAGGAACAGGGACTCTTAGGCACATTTCATATCAATCATATCGTATTGACTTGTGAGTCTCAGGCCTTCCTTTGTGCTTAACAATAATTCTATATGTTTCAGTGAAGTTATATGTGAGTGATTGTACCTGCTTTATGCTATTATGTTTTATATAAGATGAAATTTTATAAAAAGTGACAGTATTTCTGAAGGCTTCCACATTTAAAAAATTAATTAGGTCTTGAAGTGTTTTTTTTTCACTGATGCAAAATGAAACTTACTGCCTTAAATTATGTTTATTTTAATCATCATATTACAGTCCTAGTTCAGTGATATTAAGGCCTTTTAGGCTTAGACCTACCAGTATTAAAAAACAAAAGAACACAACGCAATGAACCAAAACAAATAAACAAATAAAACAAAACAGAAAACAAAACAAAAACAACCAAAACAAAACAAAAACAACCAAAACAAAACAAAACCAACCAAAACAAAAAAAAACCCCACTTTTTTATTTTTCTTTTTTTTTTTTTCTAACAGAAGGATAGTAACACCCTTTTGACCATGTCGAAATGAGACAATTTTCTGATTATTACATTTGGTTGGCTGTTAGAAGATGCAAGTTGAGATCCTATATGGGTGGTCTCTGTAACTTTGTGAAATAACATAATTTCCCCCTCCTTCAGACTTCTCCTCTTTCTGTTCTGGATTCCTTGATTGGATTGTAAAAGCTGAGTTAGTTATTTATATGAGTTTCTTTTAAAGGGACTTAAACTATTGTCTTTTGTGTTATGTCATATGACAGTACAGTGACTCCTGCATCATGAGACCTGGTCATACAGCTTTTCAGTGCCAGTGTGAGAGGGTTCAAATTCTACCTGGGACACAGAGCTCCTGCATGAACTTCAGAAAAAATGAACTTCTCTGTAACACAGTTCCCATTTTTAATGGAAATAACATATATTCCCTTTAGATCTTTTCCCATCTTGTCTATTCATATCAAAGTCTCCATGTGGCAGAGACTGAGCCTGTGCTTTTTAATGTATATGCTAGCCTACCATGAGGTTTCTATGCAAGATTATAAACTAACAGAGATATAACATATTTCCATCTAACAAGTTGTAATACAGGAGATTTGAAAACCTTGATCCACGAATGGGTTTCTGGATTCCTTTACAAGATAGTGATTTTCATATTATGTATTTATCCCTCTCAGGGCTGCCTGTGTAAGATTTATAACAATAAGAAATTTTAGCTTTCTGAAGACTGTTAAGAGAAACTGGTGCAAACAAAAGAGTTGCTACTAAGTTTTCTAAAATAACGATTTTCTTAAGTGCAGCATAAACAAAATATATGCTGGTGTGTGACATTTATTAAAGGAAAAACAACTAATAACTTAGGATAGCTTGCACAACTTGTGTAGCTAGTTTTTCAGTACAGTGCTTGGCCAGATAACAGTTCAAATCTTTTATATCACAACAGATCATGGGTTGATCTAGCTTTTTATTTGGTAATAATTAGGTCCCATAATGTAAACAGTTGAGAAAGGAAACGGAGAATAATAGGTGTACCATTTCCGGTTAGGCCAAGGCATATGTATTCTAATCTGAGTTATTTCTTTACAGCAATACATTGTAATCATGCGCTCTTTTATTTGTGTTTTACACTTTAATACATTTTGTCAGAAATAAATGTATTGACCTATCTAAGAAACATGTGCTATAAGAATGTGGAATTTTAAAATAATACTTTAGCAAATATTAAGGAAGTTTTACTTGAATGATATTCATACTTTATTATTATAATAGAAAAAATATGAAGAACTTTTCAAGAAGTTCCCATGTCTTAGGAAAGCCTGTAGGTTTTAATTTATCTTATTCAGTTTCCATGTTGCTGAGAGGCTGTAAAGCTAGGGTATGATAAAATTAATTTAGTTGGTCTTTCAGGTCCACCTCCTACAAAGAGATATAAACTCACTGATATTTAAGTTGAAATTATTTCAATAAAATTGGTGAATTTGCAGCTAACTGGGTGCTTAAGCATAGTTTTGTTGTATCAGAAGTTTAGGTTTCTGAAAAAATTTGCTTTGTTCTTTTTATGTGTCAATCATTAATAGACATGTAAATTTTAACGTTTTTGCTGTTTTTTCAGGTAATAATTGCTCTTGCAGAGAAAAACCGGTCCCACATTCCTTACCGAAACTCTATGATGACTTCAGTGCTAAGAGACAGTCTGGGAGGAAACTGCATGACTACCATGATAGCAACGCTCTCTATAGACAGAAGAAACATAGATGTATGTTATTTTCATTTATTTTCAACAAAAATGTTTTCACTTCTGTAAAGATCCTCTTACAACTTCTATTAAGTTTGCAATTCAAGTTTGTATGCTTCATTCTTATCCTTACAAAAAAAAACTTTCAAACTTTGTTTCCAAGACATAATCTAATCAGTGGAAATTGCAGTAGTATGTAGACAAATCCCTTAGGAAATGTGCTTTTCTGTAAGTAATCTCAAGTCAATGAGCAGCTGGGAAACGACTTGCACCTAGTGATGAACTATTTTTTTTTTTAATTTACTATTTTCGTGATGAAAAAATCTTTGAGCTATGGAAACGTATTTCCAATGAAATTTTCACAGTAAGATGTAAAAGTAGATTATGTATCATACTTGAAAGCCTTGGCAGAACTTCTGTAGACTTCTTTGGAGTTGAAATTTCATTGAGTATGGTGGACAACTATAAAGTTGACTTGGAAGGAGAGGGAATCAGGTGTGGTAATCTGGGATTTTTGGAATTTTTTCTTACACCTCTATCTCCCTTCACCAGTTTTCTGCACTGGAATTATATGTAGTGATGTTTTCTTCTCTTTGTTTACCCAAAGGGCTGTAGTGAAATGAGGCTATATCTGGCTCATGACTGATTGCCAGCAGTGCTCCTCAGAGTTCAATTTTAGGGCCAAATCTGTTCAATATCTTTGTTTAACCATTAGGACATAGCTTTGTCTCTTGCAATGAAATCAATGAAGCAGAGAGTTCAAAGTTGGAAAGGGCACTCTCATGAAAAGGACAGATAGACCGTTATCCTAGAGAACTAGATTATATTCCTATTTCTATCAAAGAGTTTGTACACAACTTCTCACATCACCTACATAACATTTTTGCAATTATTTCATACACCTGCAGCAAAGCAATCCCTAGAGTATTAATTGATTTATTTTTGTGAAGCCCGCGGATACTATAATGATAAGTATGGCAGAAAAAATGGTTAGGAAATTAGTAGCTGTCAGCTTTGATTACCATTTTGATGGCATAGAATAAATAGATCATAAGCTTACATAATGAACATTGAAGACTGAATTAATTAGCTACTCATTAATTTAGCATATGCTTCACATTGAACAGGGCAAAGAGGTCTGGTGGAAATATATGTACGTGTACTGTACATGTAATAGTACTTAGTATATGTGTAGAACCTAATTAAAATCACATTAGCTGATCATCATAGCACAGGAACCATACAGCAGAGGCAAACATAGAGCCGAGCTAAGACTGTGTGCAGCTTTATTAATTGTAAGGCCTTCCTTTCTTTTCCTTGAGAAGTCTTTAATTCTTCAATAAACGCTAGTATTTTTCATGATGTAAGCCTAATTCAGATACCACCTCTCCCAGCACTAAAAGAGACACATGGCCTGTGGAAAAATGACCATATCTTTAAATTGGTATTTTCATATGTTGGAGGACTGAAAACTGCAGAATTACTTTGATTCTGAAATATGAGTCTGTAACAGTAGTAAAGTTCTCTTAATGTAGGAGTGTCCTTGTTTTGGCTGGGATAGTTGATTTTCTTCCTTGTAGCTGCTGTAGTGCTGTTTTGGATTTAGAAAAAGAATAATACTGATAACACAGTGATGTTTTAGTTGCTGTTAAGTAGTCAAGTTAAGTGGTCAAAGAGATATTTGATAGCAGATGATGTCATGATCAATATCTATTTTGGGGAAGCTGGCCAGTGGAACTGCTGCTGAGGAACTGGTTGGGTATCAGTTGTCAAATGATGAGCAATTGCATTGTGCATCACTTGTTTTATATGTATTGTTATTATTTATCTTATTGTCATTATTATTATTTTCCCTTCTGTCCTATTAAGCTGTCTTTATCTTAATGCATGAGGTTTACTTTTTCCGCCGATTCTCTCCCACATCCCACTGCGGGGGAAGCTATCAGCTGTGTGTGGTGTTTATCTGCCTGTGGATTAAACCACAAGGGGTTATGTGTAAATTCTTGCATTTTAAATGCAGACTGACATATTTCAGAAATTTTTTTCACACAGTTTATCAAGCGTCATTGGAATTTCTAAGACTACTGCATGATGTTTTATTCTTTGAGCTAACCGAAAACAATTGCTGGTTTTTTTATTCATCAGATAGATAAGTTCTCTACCAGGGTCCAGCATGTCAGTATCAGCTGATCTCAAAGGAGAGATAAATACTGAAGGATCTTCAAATTCTTCCTGTGCCCTGGATGAGGGTACACACTGGTTGTCATGGAGTTTCCTCCACAAGTTCCCTCTTTCATCTTCTTTTTTTTTTTTCTTCCCTGCCTTCCTTTTCTCCTAGACCCCATCTTCACTCATCACTCATCTGACAGTTTTTTATCTGATATTATACTTCCGTGTGCCTTCCAAGTCTCGGTTTGCTTCTCATTTGTTATGGACTTCCACTTGTCTTCCCTTCAGCTCTTTTTCCAGCTTCTTTTACATACACTTGTCTAGTTCCATATTTGCCAAAAAAAAAAAAAATGGATTTAATTACTTTTCTCTTTTCCTCATAATTCAGAAGGTTTTACCTTCTCAGTATTACAGTTTTCTTATCCTTTAGTGCCTGCTGGGAACTCATTTCAAACACAGGTGATCAAGGGATTGACAGGGTCACTAAAACATGTACTATGATTTGGCAGTTTTGTTGTCATTGTCATTAATATACTAACCTAATTTCCCTTGAATATTTTAATTTTGGATTATGAAATTACAGATTATTTCTGTAAAATGTACAAAAAATATAAATGTGTTTGTTGAGTTCATTAGCACTCTGTTCTACTTACCTGGTGCAAAGCTAAATGAAATTTTTCTTTTTTCTCTTTTTTTAATGTTGTTGTTTGTTTGTTTGTTTGTTTTTTTCCCCCAGGAATCTATATCAACCTGCAGATTTGCACAGCGAGTTGCTCTTATTAAAAATGAAGCAGTTCTTAATGAAGAAATTGACCCCACACTGGTGAGAGATGTCTGGGGGCAGAGGAGAGGAGATAGTTTTAAGCTTCAATAATCAATAGCAGTCAAATGAATGTTGAAGGTTTTATACTGAATCACCCCATTAAATTGTTTTCAAATGCAAGTTCCTTTTTTTCTATAAAATAACTGTTATTTTTACTTTTTTTCTTTTAAACATAATTATAATTAAATGGACCTTTATAAAACTTCTAAAGGCTTTCTCAGCTCTTAAGTCATCTGAGGAGCACTGATCACTTTCATTACTGTCTTTGTGTTGCTTCTTTTAGGGTGTTAGTTTCTAAATCATAGTCACAGATATCTGGATGTCCTTAAAACTCTTAAAAATCTACTCAGATTACTAGTCACTTGATGAAGGTGCACTGCTGCACTGAAACAGTTCGTGTATTTAAAAGCTAAGAGACATACAGATATAGTCCTTCCTTGAGATTGGTCCAAGGAACATTGTAGCTAAGAACTCTATAAAGTTATGAAAAAAAGGAAAACAGGTAAATGAGACGTAGAAATAAGATTTCCACATAGAGTATTAGGCTTATGTTCACATCCCAAAGAGCAGCAGAGGAGCTCTGCAGAATGGATTGGGATTTAGGAAGTGCAGAGAACGGTAGAGGTAATAATACACATTGGTAAAGCATAAAGCATTGCCAAATAAAGAAAATTATTTTCTTCTTTTAATGTCATAACAAAAAATATATTTTATTTGTAACTTGTAGTATTTGGTTAGTCTTTCCTTTGAAAGGTTTTATATATTTCTGGCTTGTTGCATGCCAGATGTGTTTGAAGATGTGCTCTGCAGTAAGTTGTATTATATTAAGAGGCCTTTGTTCATTTATGTAATGTAATTTTCTGCATTACCTGGGAAATTGATTTCCTATCTAAACACTGAGTACACCTATTAAGGATTGATTAATTCAACATAGTATTGTAGATAATGATAGCAACTGGAGCTGCTGGGTTGCATGTTGTATATTGGAGACGTTTTCTGATATGGGAAATGTTAGACTGAGATTACATAGGTCATGCCAAAGCTGCATATGTGGATACAATGAAGAACTATGGATGCGTTTCTGCATAACATCTATCTCTGTGATAGAGACATGAGATGACAAATAAGTTCCGGTTAAGCTATTATATTATTCTGTTTATATATAAACAGGCAATATTTAAAACGTAGTTTTTAACAACATAAAATTTAACCGAGCTTTTACCCTTTAAGGAATATAAAATCTGAATTAAATATTTTAATTTAAGTGGTCCTGTATGTTTAATTGTGATTGTATTTCTAAATTTCTCGTAATTTGTAATTACTATTTTTATTTTGTTCTTATATGACCTTCTGAACTGGCTAGGAAATGCCTTTCCCTTGAATGCTAGGCAGTAAAATGCTCTATTATAAAACATAAGAAGCATATCTTGTCTAAAATTTGGGCAATTAGATGATTATTTCATTTATTGTTACTCAATGGTAATTAACATATTTCAGTTACTGTTAAGGATTGTGCTTTTATTTTCTCTTGTCCTCGAATTTCAAAGGGCACAGATTATTGTCAGATTTTCTGCTCTTTTAGCTTTCTCATTATTTATTTATTTTTCCTTTCAAGCAATTTCTAAGAGTAACAGCACCACCAAAAAAAAAAAAAAAAAAATCCAAACCAAAACCAAATGAACAACAACAACAAAAAATGGCCAAAAAATTAAAGCTAGTAGGCACTGAACAACTTCTTCATTTTTGTCTGTAACAAATTCTGTATTTCCATCTGTCTGTCCTTTTTTTTTCTTTCCTACATAGGCTTTATAGTAGCATATCATGCAAAATATTTGTTCCATGGCCACAGAAGCCTTTGATTGAGGTGGAACATGTACAGGCTCCTGAACATTTACTGCATCCTGTGGAGCTATACTCCATGAGTTTGGTATGTGTCGCTCTGCAGGATCATTTAGCAAGTCAAGCAAAAGTGGACCTGTGAGAATTAGAAAACCATCCACTCTTGTGGAAACTGCAGGGGAACACAAGTACCTAGCCTTTATTTGGCTCTGTGCTCACTGTGGAACTTGTTGACTATCTTAACTACCTAAATTATATTCTTATGGTGCAACCTGATTATTCAGTAAAGTGCTGGACTTACATGTGGGTTTTTTTTTTAAGATCGAACGCCATTTACACTATTTATCATCTGGAAATTGATGGAAATTTATAAAGAGATCTTGATAGATCTGAGTTAAGTCTGACTGTTGTGTTAACTTTATTCTTCATAATGCAGACTACCTGACTGTGTATCTTAATATGAAGATGAACCTGTACCCATAGTACTTTTTAAGCGATTCAGCTTTGAACCTCTCTCACTCATGACCAAAGGATTTCTTTTAAACTGAAAACCAAACTGTTGAACCTGAATTAAATCTAGTCTACTCTGACATTCATTTAAAAATATAAATGAAATTGTTATGCTTCTACAGGTTTTTGTTTGTCTTAATAATACTTGAAAATCAGTCTTTTATCCATGTCTTGAAAATGGTGTTTCTGTTGAACATTGAAGAGGGATGGTACTATCCGTTCAGTTTCCTGTTATTTTATACTTCAATCCCATATTTTGTTTTATTGACACAGTAATTGATAGAGACTACAGCAGAGTGTGGCACTAGGGTAAAGCAACCTAAAATGTTTGGACTGCAATATTCATGAAACACTCTTGCAACATCTGTAACTGGCAGTTCACCACCTTAACAGATTATTGAACAGAATATTGTTAAGTTCACCTTTCATGCTTTATAGTAACAAATGTAAGTCTAGAGTTAAAAGAAATAATCATATATGTTTAGAATGTTTTGATTTTTAAAGTAAAAATACTAATTTAAAGTTCAGGAAGCCATGATTAAATTTAAACATTAAAAGAAATAAACATTTTTGAAGGTATTTTAACATCCAGTGAAAACATGTCATTAGTTATAATAATGTTATTTCTACAAAACGCATGCAATCAAGAATTGTTCCTTTTTCCTTGAAAACCTTTTTCTCCTGAAAACTTATTTTGCATGTGGAATCAGTGTACTCATATTCATCTAAAAATATCATTGGACTCCTGATACATTTGAGCCATTATAAAGTCATACATCATTAAAATGATTGATTATAAAGTATCCAAGAATTTGCTCATTTGGATTATATACTTAGGGATTTTTATATTGTCTCTGCTTTGTAGAATTTGGCCCTGGGAGGCAAAGGATTTGTAAAATATGGTTTAATACAGACATTTTTTTCCAACTCTACAGGCCCCAATAATGAGCTATTAGAATTTAAAAATCTAATGCAGTTCTGTGAGTCAATTTTCCAATCATTACTGTTTGTTAATGTAATTTAATTTCATTTGATTTATGCTATTCAGTTGTTAGCATCTGATACATCCTACAATTATGGTACCTTATAATTCTAATAAGAGTGGATGTTACATGCAAAAGAAGAAAACTTAAGATTAGAATACTAAGATTCTGGTTTGGTATTTCTGTTTCCAAAGAGAAGGTACAAAAAGCCCTGACTTTTCATGTGTAGTCCATTCTCTAAGACATCAGTTCTATTTCAAAGGTGTTTTCAATACTAACAGGCAAAACTAATGAGTCAGAAAGCTCTGGCAATTTACTTTTCTCTTTTGCAAGTAGTCTTTTGAAATCTTTCTGTACAGCCGTATCTTCTAACATAGAATTTACTGAGTTTGGAAGACTTTTCTGGTTTTTATAAATGGAAAAGGAAAAGAAGTGTTTGCTGTCTTTAAGGCATTTGGACTGTTTTTTTTTAAAAAGAGACGTTTTTAAAAAAAGCCAAATTATAAGGTTTCCCTAAACTCATCCTTCTAATGCAAAAATCAGAAAGTAGTTGTTAATTTATAGGTGATATTTGGTTTATGCCTTACTTTTTGCAGATGATTATCAAGCTGAAAAAGGAGATCCAGGAGCTGAAGGATGAGCTGATGCTGGTGACTGGCAAGCAAAGAACATCAGAGCTTTCGCAAGAGGAGCTACTTCAGTAATGGCTTACATTGTTATTATTTTCTTCTATTGTGGTGATACTCTTCATCAGTTTCTTTGTTGGTATAAATATTTAAGTTCATCTCAGAGTTTTAAACTGAGTTAATAATAAAGTGCAATTAGGTGCCAGGTTAGAATGGCAATTTTCCATGAAAAGCTCTGTGAGGCTGCTGGCTGAGTTTTTGCAGCCTCAGCTTTGAGGAAGTGAAGTAAATTCAAAGGATGGGAATGTCTGTCAGATGCCAGGCAAAAAGAAGTGTTGTATAATAGTGCAGAATAAAAAAACAGTCTCTCTCAAAACTGGATATATGATCTGAGTAGAATTCAAGAAATATTTGTACTGAGAAGTATCCTGCTGCAGTGTTAGTTTTACATGGGCCAAGAGAAATCTTGCATTTCTGATACACTATTAGTCAATGTCTTAAGAGCCAAATATTCACATTTTTTACTGAGCATGCTATTGAAAATGCTTGGTTAATTCACATAAGTGCTGTAACATCTTACAGCTTTTTGCAACAGATCAGTCCATCATGTAAGAATTTTCTGTGTGTAATGTAGAAATAGTTACTTGAGTCTCAATGTTCACAACAACTAAATTAAATTCCCAGTTTTGAAAAATTAATTGATTCTGTAGGGTGGACCTATTTAATCCCTGTGCTTCATCTGTATAAAGAAAGTAGTAACTGCCTAGAGATTTTGTTTAGTTGGTATATTATTGGTAACTGAGTTAAAGCTGTGAGACTTTTTAGTCTTATTTTAATTTCTCTTGGAATTATTCCAGGAGAAAACTAACAGTGCTAACAATTTCCCCTGACATTAAGGAGATTCTGGAGACATTAAGACAAGCTGATACCTTGAACCTTGATTTTCTCATGTAGATTGTTGTCATTATTCATTCTTGGATTTGATTATTTTGTTCTGTTTTAATTCAGAAGCTAAATTACATCAGGATCAAGGATGAGGAGCTAAATAGCATTATGTATGCATTTCTTTTACACCATCAGTCTGCATCATTTTCAACATAGGCAGTTACCAGTATAATCTTCTAACCAGAAACGTCTCCTCAATTCTTACTGAGTTAATATTTATCTATCATTCTTCCCGAAATTGTGGGAATCAAATGTACCAAGAACATTATAGAGTAGCATTGAATGTGGCAAAATCAAGCCATAGAAAGCAAATTAAAGAAACAAGCACAGAGAAGTATCTATCGTTTTCTTTACATGCAAAATTAAATGCCCTCATTATAATAGCTAGATTCTTTTTACCCTGAGAGAACTAGTCCTTCAGAAAATGAATGATTCTCAGTCACTTTATTCAGATATAGTTACATAATCTAACATTACTGTATTAATCTGTCACACGAATTTTCAACTGTGGTCTTGTTTGCTATTTATTTTGCACATGGAAACTGAGTTTCTGGAAATCATTTGAGTTTTTTAGGCCACACTCATGAATCTTCCTTCCTAAGATTTCCTTCCTGACTTTTTGCCATGGAAAGGGCAGTCTTACAAATGCATGCATCTGGGAGGCCATGTTTCAGAAACATGCGACTTAAAAGTGTGTTAGTTGTATGATTTTCCTTTTTATCCATATAGCACAATGTATAGTGTGTTACATTGTCAGAAAATGTTTCATCTTACATCATAGCAACGAATTTTACTTCCCATTCCTACAGAAAGAAGTAGGTGGAGAGTTCAATAAGTTTCTACCTGTAATAAGACACAGGAAATGAAATAACCTTCAAAGACTTCAGTTATGTTAGGACAACACAAAACTTTAAGTTTTTTTAAATTTATCATTTATTTATGTTTTCTCAGGTACTGCTACCTGAGATATGATACTTTTCCTGAAGACCAATAATAAACAAGAAGAACCTCAAATGATTAACCATATAATGGCTCTATTCAAAGATCATTCTTTTTAATATAGACTTAAAATGAAAAAAGAGTATGGTGTACAGAGGGTTTTTTTACTAGGTATCGTAGTTTCAAGCTGAGAGCAGAAGATACTGCCAGAGAATAACTGTCATATATATGAGTCAGACTGGCTTATTAATATTATGTACTGTAGCTGAATTAAATGTTGAAAGATAGGTCAATCTTTTTTAAAACTGTACAGCTAGAGGAAAATATCAAATGTCAGGGCTTATGTGTTTTTCATTTGTATGTGTTCTTGCAAGCTGAGTGTTCGCAGATAAAAAGACTTGATGTGGACTGATGACCCAACTGAAAGTATAATGAAATGATAGTATAAAAAGCTACTACTTCAATTAAAATATCTTTCTGTCATTTTGAACATATAAATATTTTGAGCTGGCTTTCAAATGGTGATAATGTTTGTGACCATGCTGGTTTATATCTGTCTGAGTCTCCTCTCCATGAATGTCCTGAGCATTCATGAAAATGAATAGATAGTGTCTAAGAGTTCTGTCTCTGATTAGAGCCTATCAATGCATAGCACGGCAAATCTTTATGACAATTCTGTTTATTGAGACTGGCCATCTGAGTTTGGAGCTTCTCATTATCTGGAGACTTTGTTCACATTAAAGAATAAATATGAGTGAGTAGTCCAAACAGAAGTTTTGACCTGGATAATGACTGATAAAATCATGGTTTACTGTTACAGGAAAATATCTCTGTTGTGGTTTGCATCT
Source organism: Nesoenas mayeri (assembly GCF_963082525.1). Taxonomy (NCBI): domain Eukaryota; kingdom Metazoa; phylum Chordata; class Aves; order Columbiformes; family Columbidae; genus Nesoenas; species Nesoenas mayeri. The sequence continues at coordinate 88,960,604 of NC_137544.1, read as the reverse complement.
AGTTTGTATCTATAATGAAGCCTAAATAATATTATTTATCATAAGCCATGTGGATCAGATTGTTATAACAGACAAAATAGGAAAAGAAACATGGTATAGGTAATAATGCACCATACTGTGTTGCACTGCATTTGGTTCTTAGGGAAGTAGTTACTATAGGGGATTCCAGACAGAATATTTTTTTTCTGCCTTTTTACTATGCCAGATAGGTAATTATAATTAGGGATTAGGGCCATTAGAGATTTCAAATAGTATTCAGAAATTTCTGCTTAGTTATATCCGAAGTTATATCCTTACACTTAAATAAACTGAATCTCAACATGTACATATATATATAAAAATAATTCAAGTTTACATAATTCTTTTCAAAATTCTTGGGCTTCAACGAAAGCTTTACTGTGATTCATTTTGCTACAAATAAGGTAATAAACTATTTTAGTAAACAGAAGTGTTACTGAATATAGTCTCAAAAGAATGATGTGTTTTATTTCTTCTGATTCATAATATATATTTCAAGGGAGCTCAGAGCAAAACCAATATGCTGAAAAAATTCTTTGCCTTTTTTATGCTTTGATTCTGAACATAGATGATAAAAAAAATCATCCAAAAGACTCATCCAAAAACATGTCAATGAGAAAATCCGTGCTATAAGTATGTATTTATTTTGTTATCACTGTACAGTCCTTTATCTTTGGCAGCTTTCAGCAGAAGAAAGATGTCAAAATGAAATTGGATCCAGTAGTACATATGTAGATCCAATAATATTTTTTTAGTCTTATAAAATGCTTATCATAATGCATAGGGGTTTTGCTCTCTACATATATTGCAAGAAATAAGTCTTAGTGATTGCCCTGGAAATAAGTATTAATATTATGTTAAAGTTATATTTTGTATGTTTCTTGACTTGCTAAGAAATGTCAAATATTTATTCCAATTATGAGCTTCATTCCACCGGTTTACTTTCAGGGCATTGCAAATAAAATAAGTGGGCTACTCAATGCAGTTAAAATTGCTACATGGTTGAAGTTAGTATGTGAATAAGATGTAGTTCATTCTTCTTTTTTTTTTTCCTCACTTAAATTAAGTGTCCTCAGGGATTTTTTTTTTTAATTATTTATTTAATGGAAGGAAAAAAAAATCTGTCAAATAGGCTTTCCTCATGAACACTACAATGTCATGTTGTCATTCACTAAGTTTAACACAAAATGGAAAACAAATGCTCTTAACTTGTCTTCTAAATGCTAAATTATAATGAAACATAACTCATCAGTCCTATGAGTATAGCTACAGCTGTCTGAAATTCTTACTTCAGAATTCTGTGTTAAATGTTAAGCATTTACATTACTATGTCATATTTTTATTTTATTATTTTATTATCATAAATGTTAAACAAACATGAATTCTGCTGCTTTCGTTTTGCTTATTTAAAAGTGCAGCATAAAATATTCAGCTATACTACATAAGTGGTTCAGACATAGTTCGTAAAATGCTTCCAAAATCTGAATTGCTTGCTTTGGATCTCACCATGCACTTCCTCAGCTGTAAAGGGCTGATCTCTAAATGTTTATTTGAGCTGGAGAATTAGTTTCTTGTTTAGGGGGAAAAAAAAAAATATATATATAGATATATAGATATTTTAATATAGAAAAAAAGTCATACATCCTAAATAGAAGGAAATTGTACTCCCATAGGCTTCTGTATTATTCTTTAGAATAAAATTAAATGGCCTTCAAAAGTTTGTGTGTGTGTATGTGAGAAGCACGTCAAAAGTAAAAGGGACCTTTTTGCTTGAATCATTTGGGATTTTTGGATTTTTTTTTTCTTTGTTATAAATGATCTCACTAGCAATTTAAAATGTGTGCCCAGAAAGTCAGGATTTCAAATCAAGGCCCTGTGTTCCAGAGCACCCACGCTTCCCCGGCTTTTGCCAGCTGGAATTCTCTAAGAACAGCACCGGAAGTACTGGCTTAGCACTGTAATTTATTAATAACTTTACCTTATTTCTTTCAGATACATATGTTGTTACAGACGCTTCTATTTTTTACTTCAACAGTCATATATTGTTCATCTTACTCAAGTCCTGGATTTCTCATTACTTCTTTCTGTCTTTCATTTTTCTGTTTCAACATTGTGACATCTGTATGCTATCATGGCATTAACAATATTGCACTGTTATACAATATAGAGCTTTAACAGTTACTCATACTTAAGCTGTTGAACAAATGGTTTCATTTACAAAGCAGAGCAAATGTTCTTATTTGCTGATGTCAGTGTCCAATTTCAGTTGCAAGGTGGAAGAAATAGAAGCAGATTACCTTGCCTTATGTCAACACAGTTTGGCAGACAGTGGATTTGGGTAGAAGTTAGCAGACTGACTGACATAACCTACATAGGCAATATTCAAGAGAAAAGAAGCTGTCTTAAGTATAAAGTAGTCTTAAAATATCTCGCATTAACTTCTAGCTTAGATACCCTGATTTAGAATGCTATTAAATAAATGTATTGCTCTAGAGGGATTTTTGTTTGTGTGTGTAGATGTTATAAAATCTTTAGTGTCAGCATGGGAAGTTCAGATTCCTAAGGCAGGTGTCTAAGCTGGATGCTTAAAGTGTAAATGTAATACTTTTCTTTGATCTTACCTTTTTATATCAAGGTCAATGAAGGTATCAAAAGTTATTTTGTTATTTAAACTGGTCACCTTTTACACTGAAACTATTGAGAGGTAATTTAAAGTTATTTTCAAAGATTAGCTAGTTTGTTTTATCTTGGGGAGCAGGGGGAAGACTATGTACCGTGTCCTGTTTTCTAATGTTCAAAAGTATACCAGCCTCTAATGTCACATGGCTTCAAATAAAATAATGAAATACTATAGTATATACTATATACTATATACTATATATATACTATACTATATATGTAGTGTGTATTTTTTCTGTTTTTCAAATTTTTATAAACTGAAGCTTAGTTTTCTCTTGTTACTTTTAGAAATACTCTAGTGATTTGAATGTGACTACTGTTACTGCCACAAATGCTAGCTGGCAGTGAGTAGCATTTCTTGATATATGTGCTTTTGGTTTATCATAAAGTGCTTTTAAAGGAGGAATCATCTACTCTGCAAGCTACTTGACATGTTTCTTCTCTGCAAAAACTGTCAAAGTGTTCGCATTTTTTTCTCTCTATAAGCCAGTCTTGGTCTTTTTATGGTCAGTGCCTGAACTCCCATTGACTTACTAATACAAAAATTTAGATCTGTGTGCATTTCATCATTGGAATGAAAGTTTTCAAACTGTGTGGAAACTCTTTACATCTGTTTGCCACATTGTAGCCACCTAATTCAAAAGAATCTCCTTACATAAAGAAGTAGCAAAAATATGTCTCATAAAAAAGGTGAGATTATATCTCAAATAGGAGATTTACGCTTCTCTACTGTGCAGTGCAAATGTTTAATGGTAATCATTCACCTGTGTGTAAGATACCATTTGTTTACCAAATTAGAAGCCCTATTTTCATTTTTTTTTACCCTCAAATAACTGAACTTTATGCAACTGGAAAAAGATCCAAATGTTTTGTGCCAGCTTGAATTTAGGTCATCTCTTTGGACGCCAGCCTATTTGCTAGGTAAAGAGACAGCATATCAATCCTAATTGGTGCCTATAATATCAACAAAATGCACATGGTATTAAAAAGTCTATTTATTTCTACTCATTATTAATAGGGAAGAGTCTCCTTTAGCTCTATTATAATTTTATAAGCACTTGACCCCTGCTGAAAACATCAGATAATTTGGAATAGAAAGTTAGGAAAGACCATTTGGTCTAACAAACATGTTCATATTGGACCAATAAATATCAGCCAACATTCAGTATCTATGAAAAAGTTTGTCTCCATATATTTAAATCATCAGCTGTATTCCTGTGTTTTCTGTTTCACCTTTTTTTTTTACATTTCTAAATATGAGAATTTTTATTGTATCTATGGCTCTTTGGGTTTGGGTTATTTTTTTGTTTTATTTTGTGAAATATCATGACTTCCTCTTCAGGAACTTTACTGAATTGATACCCTCATTCAAATCTTATTCACCAGCTCTCTTTTCACCGTTCAAGACAAGTGCTATCAATGCAGGCTTAGGAGAGACTTGAAAGTTTAAAGGTCATAATATTTGTGGAAGTACCACAGGATTCACTTCTCACTTGTTTCTCCTCTTCCCTATAACATTATTGCAAACATTTGCTGCTTAGAATCTCTATGGTCTTCCCATATTGGTGCACACTTGAAGCTAATTTATGTAGTTAGATCTTATGAAATATAGTGGCAAGTCTACATTAAGTATAATGCATTTTAGATAGCTGCACAAAATATGTGGAGATCTGGACTTACTTTTTGTTTGTTTGTTTAAATAACATATATCAAATATGTTGCCAATAGGAAAGCAATTGCAAGAGTTTATGTAAGCAAACTTCTTTAACTGAAGCAACCTCTCTGGTTACCTGAAGTGTTTCAGTAGCTTCTTTGTTTGCAGCCTAATTTTTCTAACTTGGATTTCCATTTTGCTTGTCACAGAGCTGACAGCTGAAACACAAAATTAATTGTTCTTTAAGTGAACTTAATTTTGATATATAATATACAGTGTCAGTGATCAGGGGTTAAAAGGCAAGCTCTCCCAGAAATGAATCATGGCACATAAAGCAAGGTTAAAATGAGTCCTTCCAGATCTGTGTTTTGAGAACATGCATCCTGCATGCTTTAGAGAGCTTTAAACTTTAAAAAACATACTTTCAGTTGGCTAGGAGTGCTTTTCTGATGCATTTCAGCTGTGTGATCTGCATCCCTCTTCATCCAAACATACGACTGATTCAGAAGTGGACTTTTTTTTTTTTTTTTTAATATGAAAGTCTGTTATTTAATGAATGAGTAAAACTGAAGTAGCACAGGCTCTTCTAATAATTTTGGAGCTGAGCTATCAGAAAAATTTCATGGAATCTAAAGTAATGTGGAGAGAAAGCTTTTGTGATTTATGTGTGGTCTAAATGGTAAGCAGGGTTCATTAAAAAAGAATTTCTGAAGGGTGGAAAGTAACAGAAGAGAATAAAGTTAATAGTGTAAAAGCTGTCTGTGAGCTGCAGTACAGTGTGTGTTTACATTATTTGCAAAAAAAAAAAAAAAATAAAAAATAGAGGGAAATGCTAGACCAAGAATTTGGGACAGATTCACAGTCGCTTAGCAGAGGGCACGGTTAGCTTAACATGTTTCCATCCCAACCATTCATGGCTGTTTTACTGTGAGTTTTCTTCCCAGCATCAGCCTAAGAACAGAATTGTGCTTGACACAGTGTGTTTTCAGAGTCTGCTATCATGATTCAGACTCACCTGGATCAGCACTGTCATGCCTTTCTTTTTTTACTCTGTTAATATCTATAAGACCACTATCAAAATGAGTTTTAAATTAATGTCATAAATGATGTGATACTATTCCCTTGGCATTGACTTAGAAAATGTTTTTTTGTGTGTGTGGAATTTTTTAACCATGTTTTCTGGTTTTCTTTTTTTCTTTTTTTTTTCTTTTTTTTTTTTTCTGATGAGCACTGAGAAAGAAAACCCATTCTTTGTTTACTGCTGTTTTTCACAGAAAATGGGTCTTTGTTTGATACTTTCATATTCTTCCTCCTTCAGGGAATTTCTGTTTGGAAAATTATTCTTCCTGATACAGCAGGGTTCTGGCAATGGGCTTCAGCACACCCTTGCTCTCAGTATAAGTTAGGCCTGCTGTTCTTAGGGCAGAACCTCACAGTCCTAAGTGGAAGAATGGAGAAGTATGAAAAATCCCCTCTTTAGGCTTCATCTACTGTAATAACATTAAATAATAAATATTTAATGGTCTATAACTTCCTTTACCTAACATAGTACAAGAGAGAAGGAAAAAAAGAAACCATTTTAGATCTCCAGAAGGTAGAAAAGACATCTTCATCTGACACTGATTTGAAACTTTTTTTTCTTGTCATGTGAAATTAGCTTTGATTATCCATCTTCCAGATGTGATTAGCACAAATTCCGTGTGGAAACATTATTGAGAGCTTTAGTAAGCTAAAACTAATGAAGAATGAAGTAGCTGACTTGCTACTGTTATTAACTACAACAAATAAAACACTATTAGTTTAAAATTTGTTTCTACACAGAAAGAGAGATTTTAGTATCTGTAAAATATAACTTTAGGTTTTGTTGGTGGTGCTGGTTGTGTGTGTTTGGATTTTTGTTTGGTTTGGGGTTTTTTGTTTTTTGTTGATTTTGGTGCTGTGGTTTTTGTTCTGTTTTGTTTGTTTGTTTTGCGCTAGTTTAGTACTTTCAGTGCAAGTATCTCATGGCTAGGTACTTCTATTTCATATTAACGTAGCCTTTTCTGATGTAACTCACCAGTATTACAAAACTCCCTCAAATTAAAATAACTTAAATTGACCATCTTACATTAAAAGAGTATCAAATTCTGCAATAAAGAGACATGCTGCATATTTCCAGTGAAGCAATTAAGTATGACGTGTAAGTAATTCAGTAATTTTCAATTCTATGTTTGTAGCTAGCCCCATAATTACGTTTCCATTGAATTTCAGTTAATTAAGCAGTTTCCGTCATTGCTTTTTCCCATCAAGCTGAGTGCAGTTCAACTTTCTAAGCTGAGCAATGAGAAGACTGGAGACAAAGAATTTTTTATAAATGTCTTCTCAGTGTGAAATATAAATCTTGGTGCTGATCTTCACATGATAGTATAGAGACCACCTCTTTATTCAGGTTTCTGCTTCAGTGAGTGAGAAGTAATTGTTACCAGGTTTTTTGTTGTTATCTTGTTACTAGGTCTTTGGGTTGATTATCTGTTCCAGGAAACAGAACATACTGACTATCTAAGAGAGGTCTAGGTATATGATCTCAGGACTGAGCCACAACATCTGACAAAAAATACTTTGTTTCCTCTGCTTTTTCAGTTATTCTACTACGATTGAGGTGAAAAAAGTCCTTAAGAAAAAGGACAATGGTATTTTACCTCATTATTTCATAAAACCTTTGCTCTGCTGCACATGCATGGCTCTGACTAGGCAACTAAAGCAAGATTTGTGAGTGAGTTCTCCGGATTTCTGGCTCTTTATGGGTCTCTTGTTGCTTCTGAACATCTAGACCCAACTTTGTTCAGTGCTGGGCTGCTTTATGTGTTTTTCTGGCTTGATTCTTGCTGACGTATATTCCTGTAACAGTCTTTGGCTGGAGGAAAACTGTTCAATATGCATTCTTCTGGTAGAGAACTAAGGATCAAAGATTAGGTGACTATCTCACAAGAAATTATTATGGCTAAGGAGAAAGGTATTATCCATCACTTGAAGGTAACTGAATGAAAACCAAAAGCTATTTTGACTATCCTTTATTTATGAAAAAAGTTTTTCTCATTCTGCCTCTTTTAGTAGGTAGATGACTATAGCCTGTGTGTGATGTTTTGACCTGAAAAAATGTGGCAGAGCTGTAACTCTAGCTTCTCTCACTATATGAATTTCTTAAATCTTTTACAGCCCTATTTTATATAATTCTGTGTTCTAGATTTCATATATTCAGTATATTTAATTTTCTTTTTATGCATATTTATAGAGATGAATGTAATAAGAGGTTTGAGTCAGGACTATGAGAAGGAAAAGAATGTTCATTTTGTAGAATTTTATTGTCCTTTGTTTTTAAGTCACCTAGCAAGCAGATCTGCCTTGTCTAATATATGTTAGGAAAAGAAAATGTATAGTTAGTATTCTCAGTATTCCTTTTTTTTTTCTTTTTCCTTTCATCCTTCTGTGATTATTGTCTCCTTGATTTAGTCTGTGAACATTCTGCAAGTGAATTGGAAGTAGCACTGTTTTTTTTTTTTCATTTGTAAAACTACAAATCTTGCTGTTGTATAAATTCATAGGAGAAGGTTTCAGTTGTTTTCACAAACCTTGAGCTGATAAATCATTTGGAAAAATAAAAAAGGCTCACTCAACTAAGATCTGTTCATTAACTTCAAGCTGCATGTGCATTCACATTGTCAGTGTATTTTTTACCTTTGTTGAATACTTCAGTATACTGGAAGAACTCCCAGAATACCCAGAATGTAGTCAGACATTTATTTTAGAAAGAGTTCTGGTAATTTTTACATGAAAACCTAAAAAAGTGTGAGGGATGTGGTGATTTCTTTTGCTGGTATTCATAGGGATTTTCTTTGTTGTGCTGGGGTTTTCTTTGTTGTTGTTTTTTTTGTCCTTAGTCTTTAGACCAGGTTGGTCTGTTCGTGTTGTGATTCTTGAAGTTGGCATTTTAAAAATATATCTAAAAATACACTGAAGAGTCTGTTATTTCCTCAAACGGGTGAAGAGGCTGAATTGCTTTATAACTTCTGATTTGCATTCTACTGTTTCAGACTTGAGTCAGTCTTCTGGTGCTCAGATCTCTTTTGGCTTCTTTGTAGTCCTTGAGAAACAAAAAAATAAATTGAGCTGTTGTATTTTTTCAAGAATATCAAACATATTAAAGGTAATGTAAGAGAGAAGAAATAGTTCATATCTATAACTACAGTTTGTGTGATTTGTTACTCTTCATAAATTAACCTTGACTCTTGACTGTCAAATATGAATAATTTTCAAAAATAGAGCATTGTTTTTCAAGACTTAAATATTCTTTTTCTTTCTATTGAAATATTTATCTTTTTGCAGTGTTATTCCAGTAATGCTGCAAAATAGTGTATTTTTTTTTATTTATTCCCATAGCCTAAATCTGTGGTAATCTCAGTATGGGTAAATCCCTGGCAAACAATCTCCAGTATCAAATCCAGGTTTTAGTTGCAAGGACCTTGAAGGAAAAAAGACTACTAATATCAGTCAGCTTCATAAATCTTGTGTTTGACACGTTACTTTACAGAGTTGTTTGCTTGTTTGTGATTTTATTTTCCTTACAAATCCTATGTATTTTCAGGTTGGATGAGTTAATTGAAACATTTCTTGAAGATAATGATCCCAATAGCAATCTGGATGTTGGTGCTGACATGCGCAAGATCAAATATTGCTTCATTCATTTGAAGGTATTTCTCTTCAACACTGCTTTTAAATAATTAGGCTTTAGTTATATTGTTAATACTGAAAGCTCTGAGATACTAGAGAAGAGCGGAATTTATGTGTAGAAAGAGTAAAGTATGTTGTATGGTTGATAGTGAAGATCAAGAAATACAATTTGTCCCATACATGACACAACACATATAACTTGGACAGTCAGCTGGTGGCATGATTTTATTCTGTCAAGAGTTTAGAAAGACCTTGCCTTTTCTACCATAACTAGAGAGTCTCAGAATAGAATAAATACGTAGCTGGAGGTGAAGTTAGGAGAGTATGCTTTTTTGTTTCTTTGTTTCTCCTAATAGCAGCTAATGAATGATTCAAAGATGACTGATAAAAAACTGCTCTTGCAACACAACTCTGAAGAAAAAGACACTAACAAAGAAGTAGAAGAAGAAGAACTAAAAAAACTGAAAGAACTTCTGCAGCAAAGAGACAATGAAATCAGTATCCTTTGTGAGAAAAAAAATAATATTGGGTTTTGGGGTGACTTGGCTACAGTGGGGTTTGTTTGTGTGAGATAGGCATTAGCTATATGGAAGGAAATTCTCTCTACTGACCCCACTGTGTTGAAGCAATTTCTCAGGTCCCAACTTTTACGTGACAGGACTCCTGCTTTGCACCTGCTTCTATTTCAGTTGTGACCCAAACCAACATCCTGGATCCAAGCACCACTTAACTTTAGAACAGTCCAGGCAAGATCCAAATACCATGGATCAGGCCACACCTAAAACACTCTCCTCAAGCAAATTAAACCTTTTTTTTAGAATGCAATACTCTGATGCTATATAAAGACTCATTTGTTACCTTAGAAAGAATACAATTTCCTGTAAGTGCTATTTTTAGCCAAATGAAGTGCTACTCTTGAGACGATTGAGCTATTTGCCTTTAGAATAAATATAAAACTCGTACTCTTTACCTGCAACTTTAAAATTTAAATTAAAGCTAAAGATTTTGGCATATAAAAATACTAACCTGCTCAGACAGGCTTTGTCCATGTCACTACCTCACAGGAAACATGTGAGTAGCTGCACTGTTGCACAATAGGTGGGAGTTATTTTTCACAGGTTGGCAGAACTATAAGCAGACTCCAGCATCCCTGTGTCCCCAGCTTCATGGCTACTTGGTGGGTAAAATTTGAATATGGAAGAGAACTGAAAAATTTGGGTTGTTTTGGCTTGTTACAGAGATTGTTTCACAGATACTAGAGAAAACCAAATTCAGTTGGATTCTCTGTGCTCAATAATTCCAGATCAATTTTATCTATCAAATGAGAATGGCATTTTACATCAAGGTGTAACAAGGTACCACTCTAAATTGAGGTGGCAAGAAAGCTTCTTTTTCTGCTCTGTCACAGAAGATGAGATGTTTATTTTCCAAGGCTGACTTTCAAATAAAGTTAGCTATAATATTATTTTAAAAAACAAACAAACAAAACCCCCACAAAACCAAAACCTAACCAAACTGGGAGTGTCACCCAATAGCAATAAAATACCAGAGATTACATTCCTGTTTGTCCATAAATCTGCTTCAGGCATCAACTGAATGGGATCAACAATTGTAGTCAATATGTGAATTTGTTACTGTTTAGTAAACATGAACCTGCTGTTTTGACAGACCAGGGTGGATGACTATAATTACAAAGAATATGCCCAACTCAAAATTCACATTCACATATAGTCTTCCGTAATGTGAATTGTTCCAGTTAAAAACCAAAGACTTAGGGATAAACAAAGATGATTGTTGCTTTATTAAAGAAAAGCTGTCCTTAATGATTTCCTTAATTTATTTTGAAGATATTCTGGTAAATATGCTAAAAAAAGAAAAAAAGAGAGCACAAGAGGCTCTTTTCCAGCTTAATGCTGCCTCTGCTGGTTCTACAGTCTTGGAGCAGTCTCTTTGTGTAAAATTGGAAGAAAGTCAGAGCCCAGCTAGCTCTTCTAGTTTGAAAGAGGCAAAAGATTTCAGCTCTTCAGTTCACAGACCACCTTTTCTTTCCAGACAAACAGGTTTGTGTAATTAATTAAGTGAACAGTTACCGGATTATTACAATATGATTTACAGTATATAATTAAAATGTGTACCAGAACAGGAAATTTTTATTTTCGATATTTTGTATTATGTTTATATTGTACCCACAAATTCAGGGATTGAAATTTATAAGCCTCTCAAGGGGCTGATGTCTTTTACAAGCTGATGGGAATATTCTGTTGAACAGTCCTACGAAATCATAATATAAGTTCAGTTACAGGCCCTTGAATCTTTGAGTGAATTCTCAGAAAATGATGTTTTTTTAGCATAAGTCATTAAAAAATACTAGGAAATAACATATTTCCCCTGGAATATTTGAAAATGTTGACTTTTTTTTCAAAAAAAGGCTATTTTTTTTTTCAAACAAAAAGTAATCTAAACTGGAACTGAAGATACCAAGCTAATTTTTGTGTAGGCATTATTAATTGCACATTATCCTTAAAAAACAATAAACATTTCTCCCCCTTCCCCCTTGCCCCCCGCCCCATTTCCTTAATCTTCCAGCCTAGGAGAGAAATCTTATATTCAAATAAAATGAAATTTTGTTACTTATGCTTCTAGCTCTGGCATCAGACTGTAAAAACAAAACCTTTTGTCATTATCTTTAAGATTTTTTTTTTTCTTTCCTTATTACACACTTTAGATATCTGGGCTTTCTTTAGTGTTTTTAATATACCATGGTGGTTATTTCTTTTGTTTAAAAAAATGAATGTGATTAAGTGACCTGAGACCTTAGTTCCAAAAATGACAAATAGCTCAATTTTTGTGCATGTGTGTAGCTTTAGTGAAGTGGTACCTTTCTGGAATGACATTTTAGTAAGTGTGAACCAAGTAAAAATTCTTATGCTAACATATTTAGAAAAATATATATTTTATTTTTTTCTCAAGTGTTTTAATAATTCACATACTTTGCAAACAAGTTAGAGCTGAATTAATAAATAACATGTTCATTTAGGATCGCTAACACATTCAACAACATTTTACCACGTGCTGTGCCTTTGTCAGCAGATGAGTACTGTTTGTCTGTAGGTAGGTGATAAAAGGTTTCAATCTCTTATAGTAAAGGCAGTGTATTGTTATTCTTGCTTTATTCTAATTGAGCTGTTTGTTTTGTAAAATTTAGTACATAAGCATATCAAATACTGCTCAGTGAAAAAATAATTATTTGGGACAGATGGTTGGCACAGGGAATCTTGCCACCATGATGAAGTATTGTCTTTGGTTAATCAATAAGTAAAATAAATGTAATTGATTCCCATCCTATTCAGATAATGATTTTTAAATGGACATGTGTCTGGAATGAGAAGGTAGTATGTTTTTTATTAGAAGATGATGCTTTTTATATTATTAGATTGCATGTTATATGATTTTTCTCATTCTGAAAGTAGCCAGAAACCTAATCCCTTCTTTATAGTCCTCTTTGCTTTCAATTTTGGGTCAGGTTCTGTTGTTCTGCATCTATGTGGACTTGAAAATGGTTAAGACCTTAATAACCAAGATGCTAAATATGAACATGAAATTCCTCCCTTAGGTTCACTTGATTTATTGTTAAAGTTTTCAGTCATGGTGTTTGAGGGCTACAGATCAATGAAAAGTCATTTTCAGGTTATTTTAGGTTGTCCTACACATCTGCATTCCTTTAGAGTGGCCGGACATTCTGCTACAAGTCTAATCCAGTGATGTTGGCAGTGTTTGGACTTGTAATTTTCTATAATGTAGATCTGTTATAATGATAATGCCATATAACACTATTCTTAAAATGCTTGCATTATTTTGCTCAGGGAATACTTAGAATAGGTACCAATCTCTTCTCTTTGGCGACCAGCGTCAGAACCCAAGGGACTGGCAGGAAGACATGCCAGGGGAGGTTTAGGCTGGACATCAGGAAAAGGTTCTTCCCCCAGGGGGTGTTGGAGCACTAGATCAGGCTCCCCAGGGAGGTGTGACAGCCCCAAGCCTGATAGTGTTCAAGAAGAGACTGGACAAGCCCTCAGACACATGGTGTGAACTGTGAGGTTGTCCTGTGCAGGGAAAGGAGTTGGACTTGATGATCCTTGTGTGTCCCTTCCAAATCAGGACATTCTATGACTGTATGTAAAACAGTAGAAACATCAATAATAACACAGCATCTACAACCTTCCCAGTGTGGCGTCAATCCAACTTTGGGACACCAATTGTCTTTGCAAGAATATAACTGAGTGTCCAGGCTTTTCCATGCATTTGTGTCTCTGAAAGTGGCAGTATTTTCTCCCTAATATTTTATAATATTTTATATAAATAACTTTATTTTTATCTTTCTTTTTTTTTCGTTTCTGAAAGTTCTGGAGGTAAAAAGCTTCAATATTATCTTTATATCCTAATTAACATTTATATTAAAAAGTTCTTGTAGATTGGAGAGTATATATTTTTCAAATCAGCTTGTAGGGTTTTCACAGTTTGATTCTCTGTGGTACCAAGAGACATGTTTGGGAAACGTTCACTATACAACACTTGTAAACACATGCAAACAACTCATTGGAAATGCTGAAAAAGCTCTCACTGTGTCTCACAGTTTACATAAAGCCATCATAGCAGATGTAAAGTTTTGCTATAGGAGAAAAATTTTAATGAAACTTAAATAATCTTTTTAGAAGTATTAGAATGCTTCTATGGTCTTCAAAATTACCTTTGAGATTTTTAAATGGTATTTTAGATTTTAAAAGAATATACAAAACACCAGAATGGATAATGACCCAAAATTTTGGAAAAATAAAACAAATATTTTAGAGCATGCATTAATAATTAAGATAAGACCAAACAATACAGAACAATATCACATGAAGAAAAGTCTATATTCATATATTGTACTTTCTTGGTAGGCGAGTTATTGTTTTGAGATGCTTAGCTGTAAAGTACCATAAAAAGCTCAAGTGATTATTACTGTTTTTCTTTGACAGTGCAAAGATACATTTGTACATTCCATGGCAGCCAAAAACTCTTAGCTCTGTCTGCTAATGTCTAGGATATAGCTCTCTTTCCTATTGGACTCAGTCCTCGGCACATTTATGTGCTTCAGACTTTATTAATCTCATTTGTTCTATTCAAGAATGAAGAAAAATGACTTGAAAGAACACCATCTGGTGGAAAGCATAACGGTCAACTTACGCAGTAAAAGAAGTCATTTGCAAATATGTAATTTTAATACTCTGGTATTAACCATCAGATTCCTTTATGGATTTGAAAAGCTTTCTCATCATTGTAAGTTTTTGACAGTTACAGGCCTACTGCAGTGATGAAGTTGTCAACTGACTGGGGAGGTTTGTGAAATAATGGGAAAGAAATTTCATAGGAACCATTACAAAAGGATGAAATGTCGTTTGCAGGAGTTACAAATTCCTATAGACCTCGTCATGACTCACACCTGTTTCTTCTAAGGTTGTCTTGCAATCTTGAATTAATATAGCTATTAAAGTAATTCCAGAAACTTAAATTGTCAACCCCCAAAGTTATAAATACTGAATCATGCACCTTAAAAGATGAAATTAAATATTTGAATCATTAGATTCTGGAAGAGTGTGTTATAAAAGATACTGAGGTACAAGCTATTTTGGAAAATGTGGTCTGCTTCATAGTAAATTTTCAGAACTACCTGAAGGCATTCATTTCAAGTGTTATACCATGAAAGGTGAGAAATTACTTTTCAATACCCATCCTACTTATAGAGCACTCTAAATTATAAGTCCATAACTATATGAGTAAGTGTGAGCAAAACACTGTAATATACTCAGTAGCTGCTGTTATTTATTGCATCATAGCATCTCTCATAAATCTGAAACAGACAAATCTCTGGCTGTGAATTTAGTTTACATTTTAGATGAGCATTCCAGGAAAGATAAGTTATTGGTATAATGATGTGAGCTTTACAAATGCTTAAAAAAATTTAATACAATAATTTAGTTCATAATAAAGTCTCAACTACAGCTTTAGTTTTATTCATAATTTATACCTAGTAGAGATAAAGTATGTGAAGTGTACATTCAAATGTGGAATTACATATAATCTTTCTCAAGAGATGGAGTCAACTATCACAAATTAGTAGTTTCAGGATAAATGGAAGTATGAATGAACCTGTCTAAACAAGAAAAAATCAAACTCGTCATACATTTCCCTGGAGTGATAAACATTTTGTTGTGTTTTACTTTTAGCATATTATATCACTTCTTCTGTAGAGATAAATTTTATTTTGAAATAGGTCTTTGCTGCTTGCTTCTAGCATAATTCTGTCAGTATAAGAGACACATGATACCATTCTTCCTCCTCCTGGATTTGTTTTTCTCCTGAAATATAAACAGTTCGGTTACCAGAAAACAGTGTGAATATTGTGACATTCAAAGAACACAATAAATCCAAGTAATAGCTTTCAATAGTTGTTTGTTCTGATGGGTTTGAGAAGGATTATTTTACTCTTTCAAAAGATTTTATTAGGGTCATGTTTTGACCATTTTTAGCCATTTCCTATTTCTTTCGCTGTCAAGTTGTGCATTTTTTTGAGATTTTGGTACAGAACATACCTGCTATGTATCCCATTCGGGGTTTAAGATCACTTTTTGCTATGCAGTAGGCAAGCATGTGCAAAAAAAGGGCTGATTAGTTGACTTTGAAATGAAAGGTGAGAGATGGTCTCTATAAACAGATGGTGATTTTGAATAGCTGGGAAGCAGTGATGATAGCACACCAACTGTTCGGTTCTGAAAGCTAAATATTTTCATCTTGTATTAAGACTTCTCAAAATATTTATCTTGGCTATTTTATATATTTATGTAATAATTTGAGGGAAAAGCTTCCTTCTATTGTTGGAAAACCCACAGAAAGTTCCCTAATGGAAAGGATTGACTGAGGTTTTCCATCAGAATCTCTTCCATGTTTTTCAGTTCAGAAAAAGGCAGGTCTCAAACCTCCAGAAAAATGAAGTGCTTAGTAAACCTATATGTTTCTTGGAGTATTTTCTGTGTCTGGTAGTGCTTTGAGATATTTGAGGACAGACTCTTGGCACTGGGCTCATGACAGATCTTTTGTCGACAAACAAATGTACCCATTTTATTGCTATTTGGTCAGCAAAAGAGCTCACTGATGCATTTAGGGCATTGTTCAGACTTACTGTTGATCTTTCTCATCAGTCAGAAAAGAAACTATGTGCTACATTCTTCTGTTATGGGTCCAGGAAAAAGTATGTATTGCATTTGCTCTCCAGCTGAATTTCTACCAGCTATTAGTAAGATGTAGTGAATATTTCATTGCTACTGTTAAACTTCTGTAAATAAAATTTGAAGAGATGTTTTGCTATTTTCTTAAGTATTATATGTTTTCTATAATGTAGAGTGATTATTTACTACAATAAATTTTTCAAGGTTTCCAAGTTTAAGGACCAAGTAGGAAGAATCAGACTTCACTGCTTAACATTAGGTATTTTAAAACACCTTCAAAATAAATTCAGCAAATGTTAAGCATCAGCATATGCTTTTGAACAATTTTATGTGGCTTTACTTCTGATAAGTTTAACAAAGTTGTTTTCTGGTATTACAAGTCACCAGATAAAATGTGTATTGCTAAGGCTCCAATTCATGTAATAAACATGAATGCATGTCTGTCTTCAGGCAGATTTTGTAGCATGTAATTGCAGGAATTTTTGGATTTGTCATATGATTTTATACATTTTGGTGTTTCTGACTGTCTTAAATATCACGGTTTTGTTTCCCTTTTTAATCTTGTGAAATGAACAAGAAGTAAAAATTAAAATTCAGAGAAGTTGTTTCTAGAACCAAATTACTCTCTTTAAAAGTATATTGATTGCAATAAGTACTAAGAAAACTAACTCCATTAGTTTATGAGATGATTAATATTTTTTGTTTGTTTAGTTTTGTTTTGTTTTTCAAAATCTATTATTGTAACTGAACTCCTTGCAAGAGCTTTATTTTGTCAGTATTCACAGTGAGTCTACTGTGATTCTTGTTTGAGTGAGGACTTTGAATTGAACTCACTGAGATTAGTGAGCAGTAAAAAAATGAATGCGTTAAGAAGCCTGAGGCTCTGTAGAGACATCTATGTAAGCAACAACAGATGACTATTCTTTGTTATGAAGAAATATAAATATGTTGTAAGATTCAAAGCTAAGTGAGCTCTTGCAATTGGTATTCCGTGATAAAATCCCTGTGTGTTAGGATTTTTGCCATCTTAACTAAGTGTTTATAAATATGAACATAGAGTTATTTTTAGGAGATGAAGCCCAGATTTTGCTTTTTGGAGGCTAGGTCTCCATTTGCAGCATCAAAGGCAGATTTTTTAAGTTGTAAGGATTTAACGAGAGTGGGGAGTGGATCATTGCAGTATTTTCATTAATTTTTCAGAGACACTGAAACTTAATTAACTTAATAAATTGAAAATGCTGTTATGTAAAACCACTTACTGCTTATATTACCATCAACGGCTTTTTCTTTCCCCACAGTTATTTAGTTTTACAAAAGTTTTCTGGTTTTTCTAAGATGCCCATCATGTCTTCCTTTCCACTTCTCAGCTGGGAATTTCTTCTGATGTGGAACGTATGTTTAGAAGCTTGTTAAAGATGCTTTTGGCAGTTTTTACTGCCTTCATCTTGAGTCTGTTTAGAAGGGGAAACTTTCCAGTGTTTTTATGCTAGTTTACTGTTCTCTTACCCAGATTAGTCCACTGAAACGTAACCTAGTGTTCCCTGGAAGTTCTCTACTATTTCAAATCTTTTTGGCTTTCTGATTCATTAGCTATATTTGGCTGTCTAAAAATGCTATCGGATCCATCAGACTAACTCCTTAAAGATGTTTTCAGTTTTTGTGACTGAAGCTCTTCAACTCTTGATATTTTAGAGGCAAAATATGCTGCTGAAAGTTTCTGCATACTTGAAGGGTGATTGAATTCCTTTATATATTGACTGTCATGTTTGGCAAATGCATCTGTGAAACTTCTTTCATATTGTTACTGTTATGGACATTAGTCCCAAGGCATTAGAGTGCCTTTTAAAGAGAGCCATTACATACACATTATCTGTGCATATGGGTAATACAAAAGACTAGAAGCTCTTCCAATTAACTTAATCTGTAGATATTTCTGTGCAGATACTGCTAATTCTGCTAAATAGTAAGATAGTCTAACAAGTTCTGTTTAACTTTTTTTTGTATATTTAATCTAAAAAAATGCTTTTTCACATCCTGCTCCTACCATAAGCAGATATTGTCTTGAGACGCTAGTCTCAGCATATTTCAATATAAAACCAAACCAGAAATTATTGGAAATATCCCATAAAACCCTACTTTTTCTTCATATTTGCAATACATTTAACAGGTTAAGGTAAGTTTCATACAAATGTTTCAGGCCAATTTAGTGCTTCTGTTATTGTACGATTTTTTCACAGAAGTTGTTGGAGCTATGACTTTTCATCTCAGCAAGAATGGGCTCCCAAGTTTTGGATGCTTTTACTGAAAAGAGCAAACATTTAAAAAAAAAAAGAAAATACACACTTTATTATATGAAATGCATATAAAACTAGATGCATTTAATATCTCAATGAAAGAGATACAAAAAAATTTGAAGAGATAACTTTACTTCTCTCTTAAATTGCTGTATTTCAAACAAGAAAGTCAATGTGCAACTAATCTTTTATAATACAGAAGATACAAAATTATCTAGGATGTCTCCAAGTGATAAACTGGCAAAGTGATACAAATCTTTTCTTGAAAAGAAGATTTTTATTATTTAAAGCGTCTGTGTATCTGTTTTTCTCAAGAATAAAAGTAAATGTATTTTCCAGTGCTTGTTTCCAATGTATTTGCTTCCAGAGGGCAGGCAGTAAGAGAACATACCCTAAGATGTTATTCATGGCTTTGTATCAATACTGATTGATGAGATTTCTCATGTTAATCAGAAAAAGGATGAGTGCTTGGAAGGAGAATAGGTCCAAGGCAGTCACAAGATTCATTGTATCATTGCATGACCAAGCAGGATTCACTGTCAGTGCTTTTGTAAACCACTAATGCTATTTTAGTCTCTGGGGAAGTACATATAAGCATGTTGTTATTTCTCTATGAATTCAGTTGGACCTAATCACATATTGAATGTTCATTTAATGTCTTGACACTTTGTGAATTAGAACTTTCTTGCATTTAGCCTTATTTTTTAAGAGGCAAGGTTAAATCAAAAGGATCTCTTTCCTTTTGCTCTTAGGTATGTCTTTGAGTGAATTTAAGATCAAATAAAGCTGGATATAAAAATATAAGGTATTTTCCAGAGTAAAAAAGCCCTCATATTGGTTTCTGAAATTTCTGAATACTTATACAATGGATTTCAGTTAAGATTATATATTGAAATATGACCTGTTAGGTTTTGATTTAAAAAAATTGATATACACTTATTTGAAATTGAGATTTAAATGAGAATTAACATACCCACTTAAATCCAGATAAATGTTGTGCTCCATCATAAGAACAATGGGAAGAACTACTCAGAGTTTTGAGTAGCACACTTGAAGAGGAAGCTTGCTTGTAGTTCATAATACAGCTTTGTAGATTTTTAGAGTACAAGTTCATTGGAGTACAGGCTATAAATAAGCATTTTTCAAATAAAGGATTGTGCTACACTCCTCCATACATACATGGCCCTAGATTTGACTCCTGCAGTATATTCCATAGAGACCTAGAACTTTAAACTGTTTAGAAACTGAATCTGGTGTAAAAAGTTTCTGCTTGTCTGTTAAATAGGAGTGGTCTCTGCGTATGGCACAGTTCTACAGTATTCCTTCTTTGCAGATATCTCTGAAATGAAGCCCTTGGTCTAGAAATGTCAATCATTTGGGACCTGCCTCCTTAAGAAATACTGCTTGAAGTTACATCTATTGCAAAAAGGAAGATCTGTGGTCAGGCCGTTGTTTCAGAAATGTCTTCTCTGTTGGCCTCCTCATGAGATGCCCCAGAGCTTTTTAGTAGTAGCTTTCTGCACTGTGCCAAGTCTGCTTTTCTCCAGATTTCAGAAGGAAGGAATAGATTGAAGGCTGCTAACTATGAGAGGACATATATGTTTCTAAAATATATTGTGTGAACTTGTTAGCTGTAGTTCTTAATGTTAAATCATTGAATTTATTTTTAGGTGAAAAGGGCTTGGATAAATTGGATCTTGTTTTGGTCTTTTGAGTAAATTAACTTTCATGCTAGGTTTTAAATTTCTGTGATAAGGTCTAAAGCAGTGGAGGGGAGCTCAAAAAATGGAAAAAGTGACAAAGATGATAGGTCTTTTATTTTATCTCTCAAACTCTTTCTATTTTATTTCATTGATTTTTGATTTTTGTCTTTTTGGTTTTGTTTTTTGTTGTTTTTTGGTTGTGGTTCTTTTTTTGGTTTTTGTTCAAATGTCAGGAATTTGTTTGATCTGTTTGGTGGAATGCATTAGGAGACTGGTTACAAATAGAAAGTGTGTTTCTGAGTATTATTTTTTGTCTTGTGAAAATACTGTGGCTGCCACAAAACTGTAGTAGGAATAGATAGCAACAACAATTGATATTACAATAGTTTTAGTGCCTTACATTTGACTATCCAAAACAAGGGAGGAGAAAATTGGTGTGGAAGGACTGGAGTTTCTTTTGATAAATAGAGTGAAAAAGGGCAGAGAGGTGTGTGACTTGAGACGTATTCCTGATGAAGCTGCAAACAAGATGAGGAACATGAGAGACTGTAGGATGGAGTGAAGCAAGATATCAGTTACTAGGGAACAAAATGTGAACCCAAGAGAATTTCTGAGAAGAAAATGGCTAGAAAGAAAAGGCAGTTCTATGTGTCTTGAAATGACGTGTAAAATAAAACAAAACCAGCAGCTGGGAAGTGACTGCTTGACTCCCTTAACTTAGCTGTTATCCCTAAAAAGACCTGAGGGCTCAATGACAGGGGCCTGAGCTGGGGCATGTTTAGATCTAATGGAGCTTCATTAAATTAGAGAGTCTGTAAGAACACAAGTTACAATTTTATGCTGTTGCATAGCTAATTGCTATCCATTAGGCAAATTTTTTATATTTTAAGATAAACAGGTTTGTCTGGACTCAAAGCAACCAGATTGATAGCAGATTATTTTTTCCTTTGCAAATACTTTTAATCCCTTTATTTAGAGCAATTATGTTGTTACTGTCACAGACCTTTGTCATGATACAGATTGTGCAGGGCAAAGCCTGGTGAAACAGCTGTTAAGAAAGTTCAGCTCATCTGATGACTATCATGTATTTGACACTTTTTTTTTGTTACAGCAGCCCAGGTGTTTGTTATAGACACTTTCTCATAAAATTTTCCTTTTCCATCTGCTACTGAATGAGACGTAGGTAGTGTCAATGCCAAATATGACAACGACTATGTTATGCCATGTTTCAATCAATGGTGTCTTTGCAGATATTGAATAAGTTACTCTTCACGGTGCATTCACGTGTGAAGCAGCACAGGATAAAAAAGGAAAAACAGCAAAATACCAATAATGGAATAATATCAAATTTGTGGATGAAGTACTTGGCGTTTTTGTTGTTTGGAACCTGTTTGATGCTATTTTTCCTGACAGATGTAAAATTTGATTTATTATTACTGGACTGTAATACTTCGAGCAGTCAAATATCTAACACTGGCATACAGTTCTGGGGCTAAATTGAGTTTTTGTGTGGCTGAATGGAATGCCCATCTTGGTTGGATTGAAAAATGTCATAAGGCTTTTTTTACCGAAGCATTTCTGCCAAGTGCGTACAGGAAGTGGCTTTGGCAGTTGTATCCAAACAAGTAACTTCATTTCCTGGAATCTGCTTTTTTGCAAAAAGTGGACTTTAGGAAAGAAAGCATAAGGAGGGATGTTAAAGGGTAGAGGAAAGATCACACCTAAAAGCCTCTGAAAAGAAGCTTCCCAAAATTATTAAATTCCATTTTATCTACATGTATTCACAACAGCATCATCTTTTTTAATTGATAGTTTCTTTATATAATTAAAGTAATATTAAAAATCAGTTGAGCTTAGCTGTACATAATTACTGAAACTGTTGTCTTTACTAAGGTCCTTTTTGGATCGGTCTATTTTATGTTTGGAAAAAAGAAGATTGCATTTGGTGTCTATTGTCAAGGCAGCCACAAAGTAGTTGAGGCACAAGAGAATGTGTTGTATGGTGTTGTATGACGATGCAGGTTGTAGGGGGCTATCAGCAACCTGAGGCTTAGTAGAGTTTCTATTTACTGCCATTAAATAAATAAATAAATAAAATAAATAAATGGAAAGATAATAGATGTTGTCAGGTATAATTTTTAGTCAACAAAAGAGACATGAGTTGATGTAACATCAAACATATCCTGCTCAAAATACGGTGGTCATGTGCTATTTTTCATATTATTGCAAATTCTTCTAGTCTAACTTGCTGGTTTTGAATCATGCTTTATTTTTTTCCTCCTCTTTTTTTTCCCTATTCTTTTAAGGTTACTATCCTGAATATTTCAATAACAGTGCCTGCAACCTTCCTTACAGTGCTGGATAGCTGCCTGTAATATAAGCAGAGTTTTCATCTTCCTATGCTCTTAATTTTAGGGTCAAATCATAGATCTTTTTCAGATGCTTGAAAAGTTCAAGCTGGTTTGTATCAAATGTGGGTTTTTTTAAATGTTATTGCAAAGGAGGGGCTATTTCAGAATTGCTAATAGGGAAAAACAGTGCTTTGAAAAATGTGGTAGCAATGGGTCACACTGTGATGCATCAGATGGGAATCTTGAGAAAAAAATACTGTTTTCTTATAAATAATATTGCAAAAGGCAAAGTTTAGAGATAAAATAAATACTTATAACACAGAAGAAATCTTAGTGTCAGAAAAAATGCTACAATGTTCACAGATAACAGATAAAATTGGAATATTTTCGGTGAATACGTATGATAAAGTATGTTGTCTGTCTGAGGTGGTTAGCTGGCTTGGAATTTATTTTTGTTGTTTGCCATTTTTTTTTTCCTTTATTGGTCTCTATTGTTTGAATGCTTCTACTGTTGTGTGGATTTAAATTATAAATAAAACAATCCATTGCATTATAGAGTCAATACATTGCATTGAGTAAGATGCATAAGACTGAGACGCAGGGGATCTGTTGTTTATTTCAGTCATTATTATTTACTTAGTTTGTGAAATTTTACAAGTGATCTCATGTCTCTGAACCAATTTTCTCAGCTGTAAAATAGAGTGGCCTGTCTCTCTTGATCACTTTGAGATTTCACATTCAAAGACCATTTCTAAGTGCAAAATATTGTTTTTCTAACACCGAGGAACAGATCAAATGATTTGTGAAAGTAAGATAGTGAATTAGATGCAGAAACCAATCTAAAACCTTGGAAGTCGTGACTCTTCATTTTAAGTCAGCATAAATGTTGCAGGACGTTTGTTCTTGAAATTACTTCTCCTTATCAATAGCTGATTTGTTTGGGAAGCTTTGTTGAAAATCTAGTTTACATTTGCTACTTAAAAGTCTATGTGAGCATGGGTGAACAGTTCTATTTAGATGTTTGATATTTATTGTAAACTCTAAGAGTAAGCTGTATACAAATATATTTCATGCAAAGCCATCTACTTACTCAGTAAAAGAAAGCAGAGCAAAGCACTCACATTGAACTGGGAAGGTTCTGAGTGTTTAAATGATTGCATTTTTTATTATGAATACTTTCTTCTGCAATACATTCCCACTTGGATCAACTCGCTTTATTTATGCCATTTACACCCACCTTTAGCTCTGAGGATAACAAATTCTAAATATTTCAGGAATTTCCTTTAATCTTAAAGGGTACAGAGAGATAGTGACATCACTTTGAACAATGGCCAGTGTTTGGAAACAGAAGGAGAATGTCTTAGTTTTGTATCAAGAGCTTTAAAGCAATTCTACATAAGGGAATAGTAGAAGAAAATGTCAGAGTTCCAGGCAAACATTATTTTGATTTTCAGCAGGTTTATTTAATTAACTAAAGCCTAATACAAGAGCTCATGGCTCTAAGATACAGCACATTTAATACTGAAGTAAGCTCATACGACAAGGAATTTCCATAATATATTGTCCCATTTTGATCTTAAGGAAAACAAGCAGTTTAAAGCCATCAAATAAACATAGTGTACTTGGCATTCAGGAAGAATTATGCGATTATTCTAGTGATAGTCCCTTTTTTTCAACAAATTTCCAAGGGGCAAAACCACTCTTACTTTTATGTCTTGACATAAGCAGATTTAGAGCTACAGAGGTAATCAGTGCAAAAATTATCTTTTGATCCTGTGCTGCATATTAATCACATGGTTCAGTTGGTTACAAATTTTGGTTAAAAAGGAATTGAAAGAAGTAGCTTTTCACAGTGGGAATTGTGCCAATATGAAATGGAATTTCTCTCAAGTATTTTACATGTCTTTTTTTTTTTTAAGTGAAGTTCCCTAATATAGCCACTGAGACCAATGAATTTTCACCAGAAAACCTCAGTCGTAGTATGTGTCAGAGAGACAACAGGGGAGACTTGCCTCTGTGAGCAACCAGTTTTACCATTAATATCACTGGGACAAAAATGTCATCAGTTTGGATTAATCCAAGAGTTTTTCAAATCACAGAAACAAAAGACAATAATTATGATGCAGAAGAATTCAGATTACTTTTTAAAATTATTTTTGATTTTAACATGTATTTTTAGACAGGTATTAGGCATCATAAAAATACAGTTTTCCTTTTAATGTACTGTGGAGACTATAGTCATCATAACTAAGGATAAATTAGTAGGAATGGACTCAGCAGAGAACATTTTTAAGTAATGTGAAATGTATTGCAAGTTAATGTGAAGTTGTATACACGTTTTAAAAAAATAATCGGTATTTTAAATTATTAAGGTTGCCTTCTAATATTAGAGATATTGGGTTTTACCTATTCATTGTCAGGAGGGAGAAAGATTTTGCATCTCCATGCTTATCCATTTGTGCATATACATATGTTAGCTGTATTTCTAATTTCTGTGAACATACTTGGGGAAAAAAATGTCAGTACATGTTTGCTTGCAGGATCAGGAATTCAAATTACGAATTAATTTACTTTCTACCACCAGTGTTGAGGATGGTAAAAATACTTTGTAATTGTGTAGTGTAAATATTCCTCTAATAGTAAGTGATCTGTAACCACTGTAATCTTTTGTAGGCTTATGGTATTTAAAACACAAAATATTTTTCTGTAAATAGTCATCTTCTAATAAGACAAAAAGAAATTGCTAAAGATGCACTGATAGATTTCTGGAAGTCAAACATTCTGTGAATTATTATAAATCGATGTTGCTGAATCCTAGGATTTATTTTACCGCACTGTAGTATCAAATTGCTCTCTGATTTTTATTTCATGTGGAATGGTTGCTGCATATAAGTACAAGGAATGATCATTTTACTGAATGTGGATATTTATTGTTATGGCAGCAGGACTTACTGTTAATGGGATAGACTATACCAACCCATAACTACAGGGTAGAAGGCACTTCCTGCCTCTAGGGACAATTTAAGATGGCAAATTCATCAAAAAGTTGGATTAATTTTACCACAGTGAGGTTTCAGGGATTAAATTTGGAGTTAATATGTACACTTTTGTTTCAAAATTATATCTATAAACCCTGATGTTATTATTTCTGATGTTTTCTCTGAGGACAGAAAATAATATGAATAGCACAGATCTTTTGGCCAGTTTAGCAACTATGAGGTCTTAGTTGTTTCTGCCTATTCATTCTCCCTTTGGTAAGACAGAGAAATTCATTCTCTGCAGTGGGCGTGCCCTCAAGGAAGGTACATTAATAATGTCAGAGGGCAATGTGGAATCTTACCTACAAAGTAGGGAAAACTCAGAATTCATTTTATAGTGGTCACAGCTTCTTGACTCTGCGCTCAAAATATAAGTTTCTTATAATCAAGCTGTAGTTTTTTATTAAAATGCATTAAGATATATTTAACAACCCCCCCCACTCCAACATTTTGCAGCAGCAATAGCATAAGCTGTCATCCCTGTGCTGCTTCCAAAATGTTCTGGGCCTGAGGTTGTCAGGTGGGGAATTAATTTTTAATGAATATTTTCTTCTTTTTTTCCCCTTTATGTTCCTTCTCAGTTCTGGGAACAGTGCTGTAGTTAGTCATAAAAGATGTTCCTCATTCATCATCCTAGAGTAGATATACAATGCCCCCAAAATGGATGTGCAAAGAGGAAACTGTCTGGATGAATCCCTGGGTTGAAGGGAAGATGCTTTGAGATCCAGCTGCAAAGGGCTAGACACACTATGCAGTAAAGAGTAATCCACCTTTAGTTATTTGAAGATGACATGACTGACAGTGCAGAGCTCTCACATTCACTCTTATTAATTCAAAACCTAGAGTTATCTATATATTTGAGTGGATATTTTTGCAATAGTGTTGGAAATTAAAGCTTTTATTTCAGGTGAGGTTTTTTGCTTTACGTAATGCAAAATCTTTTATCTTGTGGGGACGGTGGTGGTTGTTTGGTTGAAGGGGTTTTTTGTTTGTTTTTTTTGTTGTTTTGGGTTTTTTGTGTTTTTGTTGTTGTTGTTGTTGTTGTTGTTGTTTGGTAATAATGTACTTCAAAATGGATAGCAGTGAAGTTTGGGAAAATGACAGACAGCAATTGCACCAATGCTGAATTTAAGTTTCCAGGCTCATCAAGTGATAGTACTAGTTGGGAAAGTTAACATTCCTGTTTTAAATTGCATCTTCAATATAAAACATAGAGATTTTTAAGTATTGCTTCTAATATCAGATGGCATGTTAGAATCCTATTAATTGTTTTTTTCAAATGTGTATTGGTCTTCCATGAGGAGTGCCTGTGCCAAGAGGAATAAACAAGTATATTTACTTGAATTCCAGAAATATATATGTAATATTAATGAAACTTGTCAGGAATTTTTGATTTCCTTCAAGCAATCTAAACTAAAGACAACACAAAATCATAATTGTTACCACATATTACTTAAAGTCTTGAGATAGGCAATGAGGTTTTTGCTTGTATCATTTTGTGTTTAGACATCTGTCCTTACATATAGGAATTCCCAAATTTATCAAACACAAAGTTTTTTAGAAGGCTTTAGCTGATACAGAGGATTGTGTGGTGCAATTCTAACTTTCGTTGATCCTAAGTAACACTTCAGCCTTGCTTCCTTCCATCCTCTTTCACTCAAACCTGTGCAAATACTGTGCAAGGTGTTGGTTTGGGTTTCATTAACTCAGTTTTTGAACTGCACTGAAACAGGAAATTACACATTTTGAGTATTCAACTTACTATATACCAATGCTAATAAAAGAATACATCCACACAGTTAACCTTCTGCTGCTGTCCTGTGGCTTGAAAATGACAATTTTTAATCTCTGTTGTTATGGAATTGTCAGAGTGAAAGTATCATCATACCTATAGTAACTAAAGAGGGATATCAGTGAATGCAATGAGATGATAGGAACTTTGCTGTCATATTATCAACTTAGAAGCATGTAAGTAGATATTTGCTAAAAATAGCATACAGCTAGAGTTTGCATTTCTCCCATGCAGTCCCCCTTACATCCAACACATGGCTCCTTCTCACCAGCCTTCCTTGAGGTTTGCAGCGTTGGAAAGTGTCTCGATATAGGTGCATTTTTGTATCCTAAAAATTTCATCTGCTGCCTATGATTTATTTTTTTTTTTAACAAGGACGTTTACTACTTAAAATATTTTCCATTTTGATTAATTTATCAGTATTTCCATAGAGTCGGGATTTCTCTTGTTGCAAACAGCAATTGCTAATGGCTACAATTCAAACCATATGAACTTAAGTACATTTTCAATGGTATCTTAAGAATTGTCAAGTTAAAATTTGTCTTTCTGTTGAGTAACTGTTTCTGTAGGTTTTATTCTTAGAATATTAAAAGTAGTATTAATGTGTTGCATATCTTTTTCTCTTAAAAATGTAATGTGCGTGTTATTTGTCATTATCGCCAGCTGTTAAAAGGAATAAGCAAAGGGATTGGTAAAGCTCATTCATCTTGAATGTAAATAGATAGCGAATTTTAAAATTCATTAATCTAGGTGGTTGACTGGCAAGAAGACATAGCTTACCATAGAATTTATCTTCTGGTTTCTTCTGTCAAGTCTCTCCTTCAACATACCCCATTTTTTTGGTGCTGGTGTTCCTGCTGGAGAGAAAAAAAAATAAAATAATTAAAAAAAAAAAAAAATCATGAAGTGACTCTTGCACTCCTGTAGTTTATAGCCTGAAATATTAAGATCACCCCAAGCTTGTACTAATTGATAGTGTACCCATTACAGACGCTTTTTCCTTGTCTGCCAAAGCTGTCGTACATACAGACTTCTACTTAGAAAACCTCAGTACCTTAAGAAAGAATAAAACTAAAATATAATATGAAATTTCAAGTACAGTAAGTTTCCAAAACCAGATTGATGTTTATAACAAGTCATTTTTCTCTGCTAAACTGCTCTGAAAATGAAATATGTCTCTTTTGTGGTTTTTTGTGTTACCGGCAAGATGGTAGACACAATTCTGCAGGCACCAAAAATACATGCAAATCTCTACAGATGTCCGTAACAAAAAACTTCACTTGCATTTGGTCCAAGCTGTCATGACTCCATTGATGTAGGTTACCATTTGGTTGAGCTCTTAAAATATTCTTGTCTAGCCATTCAGAGTCATTTTTCTAAAACCGAGAAAGAAAATGGAAAAGGAGACTTTAAATACTGTATCTATCACTCAAAACAGCATAGAACATGTCAATGAGGCAAATTTTGTTGAGAACATATTGTTCTAGTTGAAAAAGACAGAAAAGTTTTTGAACATAAAAGCCTTTATTCGGGTCTAAAACAGAAGTGGCAAATGTTGCTACTGCAACATGGCAAATATATGAAAGATGTTAAAACATTTACATTTAATTTGCTATTATTCAATCTTAACTGAAATCTTAATCTTAAGCACAATACTCTAAACTTAGTAGGTAACTCAAGTGCCTAATATGTTGGCCCTTGTATTTAGTAAATTTTTTTCAACTGCATCAACAGTTGGGAACAGATTTCAACTCCCATATACAGAGAGAGATGCACAGTCTATTTCTGATACCCAGTATTTAATGTAAACTGCCCAATGCAGTATAACACATATGCCTTCTTTTATAAAAAGTTATTTGAAATGTGTGATTCCAGCATAGACAAAAGTGAATTTTATTTATTTAGAAGTGGCAGCACTGTTGGGTGGGTCTCCTAAAGTTCTTGTGGGTTTGACTTCATATTTTCCTTTGTATTCACCCGCTGAGCTTCTGCCAAGCCTACCATGCTTCATTTCAGGCTCTCTCTTTGTACCTACTAATTAAGGACTTTCAATGTGTGTATGTATTATACAATCAAATATGATCTCACAGACAGATTTAAAGAAGTAAATGGTTGCAAATAGTAGCTGGATTTTTTTTTTATCTTTTGAGACATACAAGCTGTCATACACAAAATGTAAAATATTTCTGCAATAATATTGATATCAGAACATGAGAAAAACCTGGTTGTACCAACAGACACACTACTTCATTTCTCACTGCTGACATTCCTTTCTGCAAACATTTTGTTCATGTTTTGTAGCCTCTATATGCACACTTGGCTCCTCTGCTCCTACTTTGATAACTCTGCTGCCCATTGGCTCTTCAAAGAATATGTAAAAGCATAACTAGATAACATAAAAATAGGCACACTGTAAACCCTTAATGTTAGTGCAGATATTCTACAGCATCTTGAAGCCATCCCATGTAATCTGAGAAATTATTAGAACTCATAACTAACAGAAAAATAATCAGGCAAAAATGGCCCTGTTAACTACAACATTCCAGGAAAATATGTGCTCTATCAGGTGAAGGGTCTGACAGTATATTAAGTTGCTATTAACAGTTTTATCCTGTAATTCTCACTTGCATTGTGCTTTGCAGCATTTAGTCAGGTAGACAAACTGATATACTAATTTCCAGAGAGGAAAATGAGGGAAAGAGATTTCAATAGTTTTCAGCTTTTCACACTGAAATCATTCTAAGGTTCAATCTGGTATCAGACTTACCACAAGTGAGCAAGAAGCCTAAAACTGCATTTCTGACTATTGTTAGGAATTAAAGGTCAAGTGGCTTTTGTTGCAAAAGTAGAACTATTAAAAACATACATCTGAGATAATATGAAAAATATTTTTCTTACCTATACTGTTACCTGAGATTTCTTAGAATAATGAAACTGGAGAAAGTCAATGTGATTCAATTCAGCTGTCATATCCCATTTGCGGGTTTGTTGTTGTTGTTCTGTGATGTTGGACAATCTTAAAATAGTCATTTTTATCTTGTTTTAAATTAAGTTTATATTCATTTAACCTTTGTTTTTGAAATACAGCTCAATATTTGCCTTACTACTCTTGCAGAATAATATTAATAAATGTAAAAACCTTCTCCTAATGGCATTCTTGTAAGAGGTTGGAGGGATTTTTTGGAAGCATTCCAGTTGAACTTTATAAAAATTGACTTCTACAAAGTTAGCATTGTATGTAACATTTCATTTTTGTTCTTTTATTTTAGTAATCTTAAAGAAATCCCAGTTTTAGTGATCACATATCCTCTAACAGCAGAAATGGTACTTGTCTTTGATTTGTGTCTGACATATTCCTCTAGAAGTTTGTTCTTTGGTATTAGGCATTTGCAGTGTTTAGTTTAGTGGTGATTTCTCTTCTGTTTATAAATTATTTCAATGTATGGGGAATAGTTTGTCTTGTCAATCAATTAACTTTATGTGGATAAAATGATGCCTGGGTAAGTGACTGATATACCAACTAACTTGAGGGTTTGCAAAGTGCAGTCCGATTTGCTTAGATCAATGTTCAGTACCACAATAAATATGCTCAAGATCTCAAGAAGCTATTTCATCCTCTTCCTACCCTGTAAATAAACAAAGAAAGCCCAGAGCCAAAAAAAGTATATTTTTCCAGGCTTTTATTTAGTTCATTAAGTCTGAATATTCTGGTTTTCCTTTGAGGCTTTTAACTTTCCCAAAGATTATGTTTTGCAGTTCAACACTGCAGGGGTACCGTGAGCAACCTTGTTTTATGTCTTTCCCATTCTTGAATTCCAGTCTAATGAAGGTAGCCATGTGTAATACACATGCTTTACATGAGGAATTTAGCTGAGCTTTAGAGTGGGCAAGTACTTGTATATTGGTTTGGGGTTTGTTTTCCTGTTTTTAAGCATTTATTCTTTGTTGATTCATTATTCCCAAGCTCTGTTACATCTATTTTTTTTTCCATTCTGAACAGATGGCTATAATATCTTGAGGAATCCTTGTCAAGTTGTAATTAATTATGCTTACATGTAAACACTTCTAATACCTTAGTTCTAATACAAAGGCTTAACAAATAATTTGCTTTTACTTTCTTTTGAAAGTCTCCACAGTTCCTTGTTTGTATTTAATAATAGGTGGAAATATATAATGGCATGGACAGGTTGACAGTCTTCATAAGCACAGAGACTCACAATTCATGCTAGCTGCCACCCTGAAATTCTTCAGACAACCCTCACTTGGATGAGAACTTTTCTTGAGCCAGGGGGACTTTTTGCTCTTCTTGATTTTAGTGGAAGAACTGGCAATTCTTGTCAGACAGAGCACTTAGTAGGAATGGAAAGACAAAGCCTCCTACTCTGAAAATGTAGTTTCTGCAAAAACAGATATGTGGGTAGATATGTGGACAGATGCCTTTCTCGTTAGAATATATGGTCTGAACAGCTATTCCCAAGAGTTTTCTTTTGTTAGCAGAAAGTCTTAATGTTCCTCCCTCAGATCAGCTCAACTTTCAACCTGGATTCTTCTCTCCTGGAGAGTTGTTTCCAAAGCTTTTTGCAGGTTAAACTGGCAGCCTCTGGCATGAAGTATCTTGGAACACCCTTGGAGCTCTTCTACAAGGACCAAAATCTGGTTGAAAGGTGGGGTCTTGAGGAGACACAGTGATTTTGCTTTCTGACAGGGAAGATATCAATTTCATACTATTGCTTGACAGACTTTTCCAGACTTAACTGAAGACTAATGTGAATGTTTTCTCTGGGTTTCATGCATTAAACTTTTTGAAGATTGTCTCCCTCTGAGCAATAAACTCTTTTTCAACAAACCAACAACAACAACAACAACAAAAAAAAGGTGGCCAGACTCAGCACTCTGTAAGTGCTGTTTCCAGTTTAACCACTCTTGAAATCTTTATTTTAAAAATGCTGAAATGAAGTCCTTAAAAATTGTCCAGTATTTATAAACTGATATCACTACAGCAAGCTGCAATGGGATTTTTGGGTGTTGGATACATTTAAAAATCAGCATGGTCATTTAAAAATGTACAACCATGTTTGATCACTTCTGGCAACAAAATAAGATCTAAGTTTATACACTTGCCTGCTCTTACCTACTCAGATACAGTCATTCAGTAATCCCAGTGGATACTATTTAACTCAAAATAGCATTCAGCCCTATAATTTCTCTGCTGGCATGCAGTGCCACACTATGCTCTACAAGTTTCTTTAACTTTCCTAATTAAAGTTTGTGATGAACTAGACAATTGCTGTTTAGGATGGCTATAAATAGCATTTGATTATGTAATGGCATAGGATAAATTTTCTCTAATTTAGTTAGTGATAGAATAGGGTACATGATATCTGCCAAGGGTTTTGCTGATATGCAGCCTTCTGTAGATATACAACTGAGTTTTGGAATTGCTTTGATCTTTTCATGTCACCTCAAAAAGTAATCAGCCACATCAAAAAGCCTTATTACATTTTTGCTCAATGGATTTTGAAATATTCTCAATTTCAAGAGTTTAGCCTATGATTGATATTACAGTGAGTTTTCTTTTTCTTGGTCATTTCAAATCTTGTTGCTCTAGTTCAGAGCTTGTGAGCCATCATTCTCCTTCTGCTTTCTGATTGAGCCACATTCAGTGGGATAGTTGTAATTTGCACATTGTATGAGAGGAGCTTATCAAACTGAAAATTTCTTTTACTATGAAAGTTGGTGGGATGCACTGGGTAGGAGTGCAGACTGAAACCAAACTTTCAATAAGAACATTATTAAACATTCAAGTTCAGGATGTGCACCAAACCTGAATTTTCCCAAAATTTCAGCTGTTCAAATTTGCTGTAAATAGTGATGACTTTCCTGTAAATTTTGCATCATGAGTTGGGCATATTTGTGTTCTACCATTAAAGCAAATTTACAAAACCTAACAGGAAAGGTATAATTAAAATTAAGTTGATACAAAGTTTGTCACTTTTTAGTGCAACCCTGTCAACTGGGGTTTCATGAATGTGATTGCAAGAAATGCTTTTTCCAATGATCTGAGTTATTTTTATGGTAATGATTATTCCAGTTCACATTATAATGACTTGATGACATGTGTTTCCTTGTCCTCATCCTGTAGGATATGATCATTCTTCCTTAGATAAGTATTTTCAACTATTTATTGCATGATGCTATGCCGTGGTATTGAAGGAGAGGAGAAATTGTTTGGCCTGAAAAAGGAATTGTTTTCTACAAGTCTAGCAGTTTTCACTAGACTGTTTGACTACCTTGCCAAAATTTGTCATCATCAATGGTTGCTTCTCTCAATTCTACTTTTATTCATATCATGTATATTTTCCTGTACATAGGTTTCAATTTATAGCTAGAGAAAAATCAAAGTTCAATAGCACCTTGTTGTAAAAGAACATATAGCTTATTTATTTGAATTGGGCCCAGGTGAAACTTTGTGCCACTAATGTTAGTGCACCTTTGCACTTGGAGACCATTTGAAAGAAGGTGAAGCTATTTTATGGAATTATAGATTGTTTAAAGAAATATAAACAGTGTGATTGAAGATATAACATCAAGCATGGAGCAGGAATAAGTTTTATTACTGAGCAGAATGAAAACACAACCACTCCATGTTTCTTGCAGTCTTTTTCTAAGTATTCCCTTATTATTATACTGAACATCTCCCAGAGGCTGCAGCATGCTTCTGTACCTGGTTTATGCTTATATTATGCTGAGATAAAATCTTAATGGCCCTTTTTAAGCTCCTTTCCTCAGATACCATTTTCAGAATGTTGTTGTTTACTATTTTCTTAAAATGAACTGTATAAACCAGAAATTTTCCCCTTCCTAGGAGTTCTGGGGATCTATTTTTGTGTGCTTTGTTTGGCTATACAGATCTGCTGCCTCTTAATGTAGCACTGGAAAAATGATTATCAGATTACCTTTAATTTCTGCCAGGCAGAAGCAATAATCATTATAATAGTTTTGTTTTCTGAACCTACTTCTACTCTCCAAGGCAACACATTGTGAGAAGGGTTAAATTCTTTACATTGCAGTGTTACATATGAGAAAGGGTGTTTCAATGTTTATTTTAGGCTCAGCCATTAATTTTGTTCAGGATTCTGCACTTAATACAAACTTTTTCTGCAACAAAAGCAATTCTAGCAGGTCAATTCAGGCTGCATATTAAATTTAGTTCTAGTGATGGGATGAATGTGCTATAAAACTCTGCTTGCAAAACTGCCTTTTTTTGTTCAAGGAAAGCATGAAACATGAACATTATTTTCTCGGGTCATCGTCACAGAAAAATATATTTTTCCTAAATCCTCTTGTTGTTTTGGATCACACAACAGTAAAGACTGCACTGTATTTTTTTTATTTTCTTATTCAAAAAGGGTGGAGTATTTCTGTGTGTTTTGCCATTCAAACATTCCTGGTGGTTCTATTTTCAACTAAAAATTGTTAAATTAGTAACAGATGTGCTGATTCTTTTGACTGAAACAGGGCAATTTTTTCTACTGTATTTTGAATAAAGTTTTTTAAACATTTACTGATTATTGAACCCTGAGTGCTAGTTTTTGTTACCAGCCTTCAGTGTAAACAGTATCTTACATCACAGAAAACTCACTGAAGTCAGCGGGGAGTAACCCTGATATTACAAGTAGGATGAGGGGCAGCAGAACACATTTGGATTGACTATAAAATGCAGCTTATGGAGCTAGACCTCAAGGTGCAGCATCCCAGTATTACATTTCCCAACCTGTGTAGGTATGTTTTCTTAATGTATCATCCCCACTTACACCAAAATTGCAAAGCAGGTAGCCCAGAAAATAATTGACATACATGCATACATATCTTATTGGTAACACTGGTCCATAGGCACAAAACATATAGAAAACTCTTGCGCAGCAGAACTCCTGGGAATCTTTATATTACAGCTCTTGTGTACAATGAATTTGGGGGGTCTCAATAGCATGAGGGAAGGCTTGTGAATAGGACAGAAGAAAGACACTAGAGCAAAAAAAATCCCATTTATGGAATACTATTCTGAGATTTGAGTTACAACCATGAGGTTGAATTAGAGGTGGAGCTATTTTGCATTTTTTACACAGTTTGAGTGTGAGATTCCTCCCCATTTCTGCTCCTGAACTATCTTCATTACTGTAATTTATTTAAGTGCAAGTCTTATTCTTTCTCTTTTCTTGCTTATGTATTGACATATATGTACTCATGATAACACAGACGCTGCTGTAACCTTTCATTCTTAAGCCTTTGATTTTTTTGTTAATGATAACACAGATTAATGATTTCTTTCTTGGATCTGTAGATCATCTAGCAATGAGAACTGATAAATAATGTAGACTGTAATACTTCTCTGTAGTGATTTTTTATAAGATTTGAAGGTCAAATATGTCTTGACCTTCTGGCACATCAAAGGAAACAAAAACCATGTCGAAAATATTAGACAGGAACCTACCATTTTTGTAGGTGCAATACGTGCTTCACTTAAAAGTGGATTAAAAACATTCGCTAAGGGGGATAAAGGATATACATAAATAAAATAAACTGTTTTATTTTTCTTCCAAAAATACTGAAAATATTCAAGGTATGCTTAGGAGCTAATATGAAACAGGGATGAAATTACAGAAGCAAATAGCTGTTTGCTGTTGTTAAAATACCTCTGGCTCGTGCTTAAAAATATTTCACATATTTTTAGTTTTTGAAGTTTGGTTTTATTTTTCAAAGTTGTTTTACTTATGAACATTTTAAGTTGTCTTGAGAAATTTCACAGCTCAAACATTTGGACTTTAGAGAAGTGAAACAAACTTAATTTTTCAGATAAGAGAACTCGTTTGTCAAAAATGTTTTCATGTTGGCGGAACACTGAACTAATCTTCGGGTGCTTTAAGACCCCTGGGCTGACTTGCTGTATTTGTCTAAATAGGAGTTAAATAAATGTAAAATGTCTGTCTTTTGGTGACTCTGAAGTAGTTACCTTTTCTTTTTTTTTTTTTCTATTTTTTTTTTTTTTTTCCTTGGCCAGGAGGAAATATGTCACTTGGATGTCAGGAAGCTTTTGAAGTTTTCAAGCAGGACCATGCTGACAGTATAACCATTGAGGACAACAAAGAGCTTCTAAAACAGAGGTGAGTGTCACAGCAAGATACAGCTGGAGGCAGACATCCAGGATTTCATTATAATCTGAGGAGGAAGGCATAACTTTACACCAGACATCCCAGGCTTCTGTTGAGAAATCAGTATAGAAAATTCACCTTTTCTTGTTGAGGATATTTCATATTTAGAAGACATTGAGTGGTGGGAGAATAAAAGTCTGGATAGACTATGAAAGTAGCATGAGAAATCTTAGTGCCTCTTTCCTGTGGTTTAATTCATCTTATCTTCATAGCTGTGTTGAAGCAATGTGGTAAATGGCATTCATGATCATGAATTATCTAAAGGAAGTAAGATCCATGTGACTGAATCAATTACTGCAATTTCCATTGTCAAAAATGCTTTGTTGGCTTCAGCACTGAGTTGGACAGTGAGCTAGGAGATGTTTAACATATGCTTTTGTCTGTTGTTCCTAACTTGTTTGCCAAGTGATTTTAGCTTCTCTCTCTGCCAGTTTTTCACTCAAAAACAGAAATAATAGTTTCCTCTTCCACGTTTATTGTTCATGTTGGCAAAACTCTTCAAAGTCTTCAAGTGAAGATGGTGAGAATGGTAAAACATTGAAAACACGAATTTTCAAAAATCAGATTTTGAACATCTCAGAAATTAATCCACCAGCACTTGTCCCTGTTGATTGGATAACAGTACTGCTTCAGTGTCAGTTTTTCAAGTGCTAACCCTCCTTGTACTGCAAGAGAAACACAAGGGGGTTTTTATTTTTTTTGTTCTTTGTTGTCCTGGTGTTTTCTCCTTCTCCAGGTTTCTCCTGCTTTCTTCAGTATTTTCCCACTTAATAGGCATGAAAGACATTGTTTTCAAGGCAAGAAATGATCTTTATGTCTCTGCAACTTATTAAAGATCCTACTATTTATCACTTTTCTGAAGTGGTTGACTTTATTCCTGGGTCTACAACTCCACAGGGACATAAATTGCCAAGGTATTAGATGTATTTTAGAATTTATCCATGTAAATTGAATGTTTAGCAATGCCTTTCTTCTAAACAATATGTCAGATGATGCTGCATCACTGTGCCATCACTGCATAAACGATTACACTACAATCATTTCTGGCACTGCTGTCTGTTGAGCAGAACACTTCATGCTCACAGCATGATAATGGGAGCAATACGGTTCCGAGCCATGCCCTGGATTTCCTCTAGTTAATTACCATTCTTCCATATTTTCTCTGTTTGTTATTACTATGAAGCAAACTGTTATTTCCTTCTGGTTTCAGAACGTGTAATAGAGATGGGCAGAACCCACAAAGATTGACATCAGATTTGCTTTCCCTAAAGGACAAAGAGATTCATGCTAATGCTTGAGAAACCCCTCTCTAATATGCATCAGCTGATTACAGAAATCAGTGCTCATTTGAAGGCTGACACCCCGGACCAAGACAGTTTTCCGCTGCCATTTGCAGTCATTTATAGCATGGTGGCTATAGCTCCAAGTTTACAGTGTTCATCAAAATGGATTTATATCAAGTCCAGTCTGTAATTTGAAATGCAGCCGCTGAACTAGCATTTACACAAAAGCTCTGTTACCCAGCCAGTGTTCAAATTGCACAGGAAGAAGTGTGTGGACACCACATGTTTAAAGGTTACCATAACTTCCATTTATACGTAGGCCTCTTATGTTAATAATTTTGTTCGTAGTTTCATAACCACTTATGTAATACCACAAACAATATTTGATTCACAGATTACTTATTTTTAGCTGTCTTAGTTTTTCCGTTGGGTATTTTCGCTAGATTTTCTTGGCTTGCTAATTATATCATTCTCATATTAATTGAATGGTGAACTGTGACTGAGCATAGTTGGAAGTTTGACTGTGAAGGTCGCAACTGTTGCTTGGGCTATGAAATTATTAATATAGATTGAATATATATGGTCATACATATACAAGTCTTTTTTTTGGGTTTTTTTTGGTAACTACCTGTGTACAAGCAAACAAATACTGAAAAGCATTTGTCTTGTTAAAAAAGATATACAACAGAAATATTGTTTTTAACATCAGCTTTTCACCTATTACTTCAGAAGTCTGTACAGGGGCAGCAGCTCAGTAACTTAGTACCATCTCTGGATTTGAAAGTGGGGAAGGCTAAGTAATTAAGCATAACTTCTCTCTGAAGCTCATTTACTGATTTACTGTTCAAGTGAAAGACAATAGATTCAAGCTATTATTGTAGGACAGTTTCCTATGGGAAGTAGCTTTGTAAGATAGGAAAGGTGATCTTCTAAAGCTTAGTTCGCAGGTAATATGAACCAATTCTTTTTCATTTTTCTTCTGGACGTTAATAATAGCTGCCCTGCTTAAAAAAAAAAAAGCTGTGTTAATGCCCAGACAGAATCAGATTTTTGCAACTCGGACTTTCTATACTTGAACTCCAGAGAACTTAATAATATCCTGTTTCTCATTGTGACCATGTTCTCTTAGCATTGTTTGTCTGAGGAGGAGAAAAATTAGTCTCATTTTCTGGTGAAATACGTTACAAAGAAATCTTCCAGCTGAGCCACTACAACATAATATTGCATACTGCACAAAGCTTTTAAATCCCATCCTAGTCAATATTTCCAGCAGTAAAATTCTACTGAGATAGATGTAATGTGATGTAAAGCTAGTTTCCATTTTGTTGTTCTCCATTAATTTTTTTCCACTTTCTTCTTTCCTTGCTTTCTGTGTTTCAGCTGGTTGGTAGTTAACTTGTTTTTTCAGTACCTATGGATGAGTTCCATGGAAAGCATGAGTTTCAGTTAGGTCACTTGTTGGTGTAATTTCTAATAATTAAAAATGAGCGGATATTCATTTAATTCACTAAAAGTCTCCATTCTCTCATTAGACAGCCTCTGAGTTTGTCTTGGTTTGCATTATGACTTAGAGATTTTTTTTTTCAAGATGTTGATTTTTTAATTAATGATAGTTTCATTTAAAGAGCAAAATCTTTGCAAAAAATGCTTGTTCCACTAAAATTAGTGGCTAAATTCACTTTGGAGCTTTATAATGGAATATTTATCTTGTATAATAAGTAATAGAAGCCATGATTTGGCAACTTCAGCATTTCTATGGAGTAGTCTCCATGTAGAATACACATATACGCTTTTCAGCTAACAATGTAATTATTCACTCATCACCATTCATAGCAATATCACCTTTACGCTACATAATATCACCTTTTTCTTAAAGCAGTATCAGAAATAACCTTTTCCCTTTTAATATTAGAGTAAAATCGTACATCTTTATCTGGTTTATTTTGTTTGACTGTGATTCATAGTCACAGATGGAAGTTGTTGGACTGTCTTAAATTAATGCTGAATTTCAGTTTATGTTACTGTGCCAGTTTATAAACTGTGCTGTTTGAGAAACAGATGCATGGCCCATTCCACTATTGGCAGTAACTTATGAATGAGGGCTGGGTAGATAGCTGACTTCAACTTGTCCAGCTAAATCTCCCTGTGAACACGAATCAGAGTCAATAGTCAACAGGAGATTTGTCTCAGGAATTACTAAGTGATTTGCCTCCTGGGAGCTGAGAGAGAGAGACACTTCAGAGTCCCTTTGATCTTTACACTGTCTTCAAGGTCTCTTTGGGTGCTCTAAGTCACCAGTGGAAAAAGCTTATATAAAGTCTCACAGATGTTTCAAAAGCTTCTGCTTTCCTTATGTAAGAAACAGTAAGTGCTGAGGAAACCTCCAGCTTCAGCCATTTGGCCATGTTGAATTCAGCCTTGAAAGCAAATGTTCATGAGCAGATACAAGTGTGGGCACCTGAAATTCTGACTTGTTCCAGTTTTACAGAGAAATGGACTAATGGAGAAGAGGCAATTTTCCAAACCCCACCTCCCTGGGGAAATTTGTATTTCTTTATTCTGTTTTGCCATTATTTAAGGGAGCGAGAAATACAATTCGTGAATTTCCATGGTTACTTTGGTTAGACCAAGACTATTCCAGATCAACTGAAGGCTTGCTTAACAGTTAAGCATTACAGTTCTTCCTCCACATTCAGCAAGGTTTGCCTTCTGCAGATCCCAGTAACAATTCAGAATTCCGTGTCAAGGCTAATGTCCTACAACAAATGCCACAATGCAGAAAATCATCCTTCTACATTTTAAACTATTACTATTTAGACTATGACAATTAATATTTCTTTGAACAAGCCTCAGTTCTCTCAAAGACTCTTCAGACTTTGCCATTGTACAATGACTGGATTTTTACAGTAGAATATACTTGGTATTTGAAAGCCTGACATGTATGCCATTTGTCCTAAACAGTTTTATACAGTACTGAGTTAAATAAGTGTAAGAGAATAATTATGACAACAACTGCTGTATAAGATTAGAAAACTGGCAGAAAAAAAGCACAAAAGGAGAAGGCATCAAGTTATAGTCAACTGTAGGTAAAGCAGAGAATATAAGTGAATTTGTAAGGCTCTGTAGGCAGCTGTTTCTTAATGCTATGCTTAGATATGACACCTTTCCTAAAGAGCAAGACACAGTGAGCAGGATGCTAAATAACACTGAGGTGAGCATCAGTGCAACAACATGTTGCAACATAGAAAAACTTCTGAATCATTAGAATATTTTAAATACCATGTGAAGATTTGATTATTTGAATATAATGAGGAAGTGGTCAGTGGATGAATTTAGAAACATACCTGGTGGACATTTCCCATTTCATCATTTCCATTTTTTATTTGAGGTCAAGCTATTTGCTTATTGCAAAAAGAAAGTTTCCAAAGCCTGGTTCATTGATTTGTTTCCATCCTTCTCAGCCTGCTTCTTGCTTGCTATTTGCATGTATCTATGTGGCTGGTTTGGGCTTGCATCAGTATTTGAGCAGTAGCTGAATATCATCTGAAAATCTGCATTCACATACAATCTGTAGAAGAATAAAATAATATAGTTTTGTCACACTTTCTCATATTTCTGTTTGAGAGGTTTCTTAGTGACTGGGCTGCACTTTTTCACTCAGCACAAACAACGATCGTCAGCAATATGCAAATTAGAGGCTGAAATTTGAGAATTCCTGGTGAGCAGAAGGTCTAATACTTTCAAATATTTTGTTTTGGCTTTGCTTGGGACTTTTTCTTTTATGTAGCTGAATGTTACAACATTGCAAGTAATGTAGCATGTTAAATTTAAGATTGCAGTGTAATATGAATGAATATTTAAGAAAATCCAGTTGTTGTAATTGAAATCACACAATTTTTTAAATTAGAAAGTTAAATACATTTGTTTTGTCTGTCTAGTAAACCTATGTGTTGCATGATTTCTTTTAGATTGGACAATCTTTTCTGATGGAAAATCATTTCCAACTAGTTCTATTTACAAATCAGAAAGTAGTCCTGACTAATTCTGTATTTTATTGGGAAGAACTAGCTTAACTAGTTGTTCTTTAGAATAATCCTGTGTCATTATGCTTGCATTGACAGGTATGCTGAAGCTAAATGCCTTGGAGAAAAATTAAATAAAGTGAGAAATAAAATAAGTGAGTACATTTTAGCTTCATTTTACCTTTTAGCTGATGAAATCACAGCATTCAGAGGTTATTGGAAGATATTCTAGTTTCTTAAAAAAAAAAAAAAAAAAAAGGTAAATGCATTACTAAGATTTACAATAAGGTAAATCATTAGCTGATGATAGCAGTAATAATTTTATGTACAATTTTGTTATTATTTCAAATACCGTAATGTAAAAACCAGCTCCCTTCCTTACTTGACAGGTTGTCTGAAATTTATCAAAAGAAGTTAATGTATTAACATTGGATTTTATGAATTTTATTTTGAGATAAAAAGATCCAAAGCTATCGTTTCAAATAATAATATTTATAGATTAAATATTGTATTTATCAATTAATTAATATAGCTTCTGATAAAAGGAGATTTCATTGTTGAATTACCTCTCTGCACTTCATTTGTGCAGATTAATTAGAGCAATTCTGAGGAGTGTCTCAGTTTTCTGTGTTTATTTGTAATTTTTTCCCTTTAGGGTCTCAACAGCATATGCTTGGCTTCTGGTTTCAGATTTTTCAAAGCCAAAAACCACCTATAGGTACATTAAACCACATGCTAG
Source organism: Nesoenas mayeri (assembly GCF_963082525.1). NCBI lineage: Eukaryota > Metazoa > Chordata > Aves > Columbiformes > Columbidae > Nesoenas > Nesoenas mayeri. Next base: position 88,917,850 of record NC_137544.1, on the reverse strand, counting down.
GTCTTATCTGATCTTCCTAGCAGCCTTTGATATGTCCCTGGTTGAATTCTGAGTCCTGTCACTTACAAGTCTGTAGCTCATTTCCTAAAAATTTGCTATCTAAGCTCTCTCAGATGCAAAACACAGTTTTGTCCTCTTCTGCTGAAGTCCTTGGAGACCAGGTCCATGTTTTTCTGTATGCACACATTCAGGTGACACAAGTCTCTTCAAGCTTCCAGATACAGGCTGTGAGGGACTAGATTTAAATGTAATCTAGCACCCAGGTCCAGTGGTGTAGAGCTTGCTCTTAGTTTCTCTCTCTTTCCTCTTTGGGTGGCATCAGCACAGACATGGACAGTGAAATCATTATCATCACTTTTTGTCTTATAAGAGCAGTTGGTTTCTGGGAAAGGACAAAAAAACTCATGGAACTCCTGACAAGTACTCTGAACTTTCACCATAGTCATGATTATATTCTCTGTGGTCATGAATGGTAGCTACTGCCAAATTCCCCTCCCAATCACGTTTGGGTACACCACAAGTCCATCAGAGATATTATGCAGTATATTTAAAGTTATGTCAGCTATGCAGAAAACCTCAGCCATGTTGGCACTGTGTTTTCAAGCCCCAGCACAAAGGATGTTTGGAAGTGACCCAGAACCAGAGGCATCAGGTGCTGAGCCCTGCTTGCAGCTGTTTTCTGAACACTGGGTTATTTCTGCAGGACATGGCACTTGAATCAACCTGCCTTCTTTCAGCAGGTTCATTTGTCTCCTTCAGACTGGCCAGAACATAAATGTCAGTACAGAACTTGTGCATGGATATCAACAGATTGGCCCATGCAAGTGGAATTTTAATATCCATCTTGCAACTATGAGTCGGTCCAGTGTCCATATAAGCTCACTTAAATCCTGTCTAGCTGGCTTTTTCCCCTAGTAAACTTGGAAAAGCAGTTTAAAGTTACTGTGGAGGACAATGCATGTTATTCTCTGAGCAACAGGAAGCACCTCTGAGGTGAGTAACACCTGCAGTGTTTGGGCAGTGGTGTGCACAGGTGCGCACGAGCCACCACATCAGGATACAACCTCTTTTTTTCTGCTACCATCTTGAAGTCCACATTGTCCTCCTTTAATTCTTTCTCCTAGATTTTACTCTTTGATAAATCCAAGACATTTTGTGGCCTAAATGAAGTAGAACCAAAGAAACCAAAGAGTGTTAAACTTCTTTCTCTTGCTGAAGGTGAAATCCATTTTGGAGCAGGCATACTGAACACCAGCAGTGAAGCCACACACAAGCACATCTTCCGCAGTTCCGCCACAATTTGAAGACAGGAGCCTAGCAGCTACCTTATAGCTGTTGCAAATGTCTTAGGGGGAGAACAAATGTTTGAACGGTGTGAGAAACAATGCAAGTGGTGGGACATATGCCAGTCCTGAAGGTACCTCTTGTAGTGTCATGTCGGGACAGGACTTGTGTGGTCTATAAGTTCCTTGTGATTTGCAGCAGTCTACAATGGCAGCTCTCAGAAAAAAATGTAGCACAGCAATGTAGATGTAGCCTCTCAAGACTGTCTCCATAGATCCCAGCAAAATCTAAAAGAAATTCTTGGTTTGGACTGAATTGCTGTGGGTTTTTCCCCAGTAAGTTGGGCAAAACTTCTGATAGCTCTAGTGCAGCAGAGTATGGATTTTGCTGCAATTAAAAGCATCTGGTTTAAAATTTGGTTTTGGTTAAGTGCTAGAAGTGAAACAGAAGTATATTTGGGGCACATGAGTGATACAAAAATCTGAGTGCATATTCATATGTATATGTAACCTAAAAAACCAAACTGATCCATTGAACAAAACAATCAGCTGTATGAAAAGTTAGTAGTATTGTGCTGAACTTGACAATGCTTTTATGGTTCCTATAGGAATTTATAATAGCTTGTAGTCCACATTAATATTGCAAAGCACCTTTAAGAATCAAACTAGAAATGTCTCCATAGTTCTAAGACAAATTGCACAAAATTACACGTTTTGGTTTTGTTTGGGTTTATGAAGTGCAGTTGCAAGTAAAGTGTTCTCAAATTGAAAATTGTTTTTGTTATTCTCCCCCTTTTTTAATTCAGTAGTAAAATGGAAAAGCAGTTGTTTCATTTAGCTCATACTGTAATCCTACTGTATAAGGAAGAGATTCCATCCGTGATGTATCCTTTTATAGCTATCCATATGCTGATCTATGCAGATTGTGCAGATGTGCACTACTTTGTGGATGGTTTTTGAACTTGAGAGCGATCGTATTTTACAGTCCTTCCTTCATTTCTGTCTGTCTACCTTTATACATCATGTGAAAATTAGCACTCTGGTTAATATAAGTGCTACATTTTATTCATAGATCCTTTTCTCCTATCCAGCATTCTTTTCATCATAGTTGTTAATCTACCTATTAGCACCTCTCTAAAAACTATTCAATCTTGCATCCAGTAGGATACTTTCTGGCTTATTTAACTTAGTCAATGCAATTACTCTAGTTTTTATAGTTTAGCAGCTTGAAACAATTTTTCAGTGAAATCTGTCTCATTGTAGCATACCTACTCAAAAAAACATTATAGATGCTAAGTAAGGTTACTAACTTGCCAAATTTTTACTGAAAATTTGGTAGGAGAAATAAGAGTCATCTGCGGCCTGCAAGTAGGTTTTAATTTACTTTTATTGTTGTTTTGGCTTCCTTAATCAGTCCTGGCTGCCTTGTTGTCCACAATCAAGAACACATCCCATCAACATCAGTTTCTGTTGTTTCTAAGCTACACTTAATAGTATAAAATCATGCACCACAGAGGCCCTCGTGCCCATTTCATGCAGTCTGATCATATTTTGAGATAGCAACAGAGCTGGCTGTAACTTTTATGTCATAAATAACCTTTCCTTCTGACTTTGGAAATGTTCGTGTTTTGCAGCAAAAAGTACGCGAAATACTCTAGCCACTTCTCAATTATACTAGCATTTCAAAAACATCAGGAAGTTGAAACTGGAAAAAGAATTTGCAGTAAGATTTTCATGGAAGGCTTTTGCTGGTGTTATTGCTTGCATAAAAAGATTAAGGAAAACAATGTCTAGATATAAGCTGGAGTTTAAGTGTAGAGTGATTACAGTATCAGGAATGACATATTGTGGCTAGCATGCCTCTTTGCTACTACACCACATATTCCTGGATTTTACCTCCTTTTTTGTTTAATAGCACTGCAGACAACGCAGAGATTTTGAAATTATTTTTGTGGAAAATAATGTGTATGTCTTAGATTTTTCATAATGCTTATTTTTCACAATTATCTCCTACTTTATTGTAGCATAAAAATTATCTTTTTCTGGTACTGCATAAATACACCATCAAAAGGCAGGGAGATGAAGTATGGGCTCTGAACATGTAGACATGTCTGGATTGGTTTGAGTGAACTATTCAGAATTGTTTACACATGACTGGAGAACATACCCAAGGACTGGACTTTAAAAGACAAATACAGAAAAACAACATGAGTACAACTGGAAAAAAAATAACTGAAAGGTCAGGGAACTGATGAGAAATTACTAACCAGAGTAGGAGAAGTGAAAAGTGGGCCAGCACTGATGTACAAGTAAATTTTTGCCTTTGTAGTCCAACATTCAGAAACTTAAAAATGTGTATTTCACTAGCTTAAAATATATATAGTGAAAAAACATGCTGTGTCACTGCAAGTGTTTTTGTATTGTAACAAGAACTATAGATCCTTTTGGTACAGAAAGAAGACTTAGTGAAGTAATTTGATGCTGAAACCAAGGATTTAATTTCAGAATAGTGAAGATACAGAGTTTCTTCTAGCAAAAAACTGAGTGATTGTTGCTAGCACATTGTGATGGGTCAACCTTGGCTGGCTGCCAGGTGCCTAACCAGCTGCTCTCTCACTCCCCTTACTCAGCAGAACAGATGGAGAAAGTAAGAACAAAATGCTCATGGGTCAAGATAAAGATAGGGACATCACTTACCAGTTACCATCAGGGGCAAAACAGACTCAAGTTGGAGAAAATTAATTTAATTTATTTCCAACTAAAACAGAGCTGAGTGGTGAGAAAAAAAAAAAAAAAAAAGACAAAACCTCCAAAGTCAAAGCCTCTCTGCTTATCGGGCTTAGCTTTGTTTCTACGATACTGTTACCAACAAGGCAGTTTTACACCATTACCAAGAACATGCTCTGTGAAAGGATTCTGACAGTAAGGAGAAGTCTACATCTGAACAAACTGCAAAGCATTAAAGATCAAGAAAAAGGCCCAACTGCTATGACATTGATCACAGAGCAAATTAAAGTTGGGAGAATTAAAAATACTGTTTTCAGTGTAAATTAAACAGATATATTCATTCAGAATTTAGTAACGAAAAAAGTTGCCTACATACAAGAATGTGCTATGTCTTAGACGCATTTAAGATTAGTAAAGATTTCCAGTTCATCCCTAAAATATCTGTCAACTTTGGGTATTTATACCACTATTAGATTTAATTTTTTCCTAAAGGAAAAAAAGCATACTAAATGCTATTTAATGCCCAAAGGGAAGCAGCTGTTGTTTTTAGTCTGTCCAGAAATCAGCTAACATTATGATTGAAGCTGGGAGAGGAAGGGCAAACTCATGTGGGAGTAATAACTGTGTGAGGAAACAGGCACTCTTGGAATGAAAAAGGGTAAGTGGGTGGATTATGTGCACATGATGCTAATGATGCAGCTATACCCACAGGAATGCTGAGATGTTGCACTGCTCTGCCTCATTTCAAGCTTTGATTTTAGTGTACAAGATCATAGGATACCAAAGCCAATTTTAATCTTCAGTGATGGCAAGTCCTACTATCGCAAAGCAAGGTTATTGAAAAGTCTTCCTTTAATTTGCTTGCAAATTATTTAAATGGTTGACCTTATGTACCACAGTTAATGGAGTGCTACACTGAAATGAAGAGGACTGGAGGAGAGTGGGGACAAGACATGGCAGTGCTCAAGGATAACATTGATTCTGATTCACTGTCTTGTACCTCACACTGCTACTTCTGTGAATGCGAAGTTAGATGTAAAACCTAATCAGACACTAAAGGTTGTAAAACCTGAATTTATAATCACCTTTTTCTCTATGTACAAGACTTCGTGTATGTATACATAAAAAATATTTTGTTACGATGACTCTACCTCCCCATGGAGATAAGCCAAGTAGCTCTACTTTTAAACTCCAAAGTAAGAATATTTTGTGCAAGGTTTTTCTTTCCATGTGCACAACTTCATGAAGGACCTGATAGCAACCTTTTTGCATTGATAAGAAATGAAATAAGAGGAAGTGTTATTTCTCAGGCAGAGGTGGCCTGAGAACACTCTGTTGGCTATATTGTATATCTACATGGTTTTAGCTTCACATACAGGTAATAAATTACATTGAGAAAGGAGAATAGGTCAGTTAAGAACTAGAATCCCAAGGATAATATTAGGAATGTGATGCATATTCTAGGCCATGATTATATGGACTGAAAGAACTGAGTGAAGTCATTTACCAGCAAAAAAGCATTTTTAAACTTTTGCTAAAGAGGTATATGTACTTAGGAAGGATAGAATTTTTCTGTTGAAGAAAATTTGCATGCTTTACATTGATGCTAAATGAAATGAAACTATTGTGATGATTTACTGTATGAAAAGAAAATTAATCAAAATGTTGCTTTCTTAAAGATCAGTAGTATTAGTAGTATTATCTATTGATTTTATATTAACATAAATGTTCTGAGTCAGAGACATTAGCTTACTGGATATTGTTTCAGCCATGAATGAAGTGAGGCTATAATAAGGGAGAAATTACCAGGCTTTGAAATGCATTCCATTCTTCAGTGTAATATTCTGACATACTTATTCTTTTGTGGAAATAAACACTGAGACTTCATAGCTGCTGATTAGTATAATTCACTGTTCCAGTTTAATTCCAGAAAGTATCAAGTATTTACACAGACTTATATCTGATGTACATGCTCAGTGCATTTTACTGGAAATGACTAGTGCAGAAGAAAAATGGCAAGATTTGGTTTAAAAAGAGATTGAGAAACTCTGAGAAAGGTTACATTCTACAGGCAAATCTGGTTCAAATGAGATGCAAACAACTCATAAATAAATGAATTCAGTATGTGGATTTAATGAACAGATGACTCAGTAATATCATTCTACAGTGTTTCATTCTTCAGGTAGCTTAGTATGAACTGCTGTTCTCAGCAGAGACCTTTAAAGTCCATGGAACTTGAAATCTTGAAATTCTCACTCAAAAAAACCTGCAGCTGAGATCAGTTTGATTTCTGCTTGTGTAAGGATTGAAAAGTAAATTCTGAAAATATTTCCATGTTTGACTTTATTGTTTTAGTTGATAAAAAGCATCAGTTATGGTAGTAATTGTTTTAAACAAACAAATAATACCACTTATACTATGAAATATATTGCAATATAGTCCACCGTCTCGAAAGCTGGCTCCTTGAACTGCATTCACAGTTTCACCAAACTTTATGCCACTGAGGCTGCTCAGCTGCCTTCTGATGTTGAGAACAATCCATTGTTGTGAGCTCAGCCAGCCACTTTAGCACTGTCCTCTATTGAAAAGGTAGTTACCTTTAAATATTTTCTCATTCCTTGTCATCAGGAATGATACAACAGGTATCACATGTGGTCTTTCAAGTGCTTTTTCTTACTTACAAGCATTTCACCCGATGGAAGTGATGTATACTGCCCTTAAACATTACACTGAGATCTGTGTCACAAGAGGTATAACTTGAAAGAACAGCAAGATAATTTTTTATTTGCTGTTTATCTTGTTCTTTGATCAGAGTCCATTCTTGATGCGGAAAGTCCCTGAGAACCAAGCATTAACATATCCATCAATGCCTGACATTAAAAAACTAAGGATTTCAGATTTCCTTCTCAGACAGAAATCCGTGCAGTACAGTGAATCTCACATGCTCAGGATATGCTGAGTGTGTGCAACTGGGCACCAGTGCAGCACAGGCTGTGCAACCCATCCAGCACATTCTATAGGTGTCAAACATCCTGCATGGGCCCAGATGACTTCTACAAAACTGGTTCCATGTCGCTTGACGTGCATTCTGCGCATACAGTGGTTTATGTGTCCAGGACTTCCGGCTGCCAGGTAGCTGGTCCCACAGGTGGACTGCTCAGTACCTGAGAAATTCCAGATGAACAGCCAAGTCAGTGATCTAGAATAAGGTGAAACAGTAGTTTACCATGAGAAGTGGGAGATTTGGCAAGTACACATCAGTGCAGACTTGAATGTCTCTGAAACAAAAAAAAAGAGATTGCCTGCCTGCTGCTTCACCACTTGTGTTCCAGCACGGGGTGTATATATATATATGTATATATATATACATCAAACATCAATACACTTAGTCTCCACTTATTTCTCCTCTCCTGGGATGCTGCCTGCATGTTGCAGATGTCCTCTGCCACTTGACAGAGTTAATCTTGGTCTTAAGACATGAGAGTTTTGTCAGAAAAAGTAACACGAGTGTTATTTCGACCATATTTAATCTCGGCTGTGTAATGATGCCATTTACTCCCAAGAGATGTCACTTATGACTAACATAACAAAGCACATTAGCTCTGCAAAACTGCAGCCATCTGTGAGAAAAACAGAAGAGAAAACAGGCCATGGGGACAAACAGTCCCCAGATGTAATTTCCCAGCTGGGATGTTGTTCACTGTGGCCCAGTGCCTGGAAACCCCAGCCTGTTTCTGATCTGCAGGTCAGTATCAAAGCAGTCTTGTAATCAAGGAGGCATGTTTATGTGTCCACCAAAAATAGCAGTAGCTGTTAAAGCTGAAGCCATTCTGTGTGGCTGACACAGTCTTCAGATTCTTTCTCCTTCATTTCTTGGCCCAACTGTTTTGCAAACTAATGCTGAAAAAACATAATTCCGATGTGTGTTTGTTTTGGATAAATATCTAATAATTGTGCCATCGTGACTGCACTTTCGGAATCTATTTTTTAAATGTTACATTTTGATTTTTGGAAGCATAGAATTGGAAACACAGAAAGCCAGCTGAGTTTCTGCAGATTTTGTTTTCTTAACCACCTCGTCACCATCTGCAGTTTGTTCTCTGTTAGAAATATGATTTACTTTGCAGGATGCTCCATCTTATTTTTCTGTTTGGTTACAACTCCTTTCATTTTAACTTATTTCCTTCTTTCTGTGATGAAATATAGTTTATTTTCACCCTGATTCTGCTAAGGTTCTTTTTCTACTGATGCCAAATTCACTTCAGGCATGATTTCTGTGGCTCAGTTTAGCCAAGGATCTGTAGAACACAATGTAAAATTGCTGTGATCTCTCACAGCGTCTTTCATAAGATTTCCCTCAAGGTGCTGTATTGCAGAATGGATGTCATGCACAGACCTGCTGTGTAGCTGCAAAATGGTAACTGGTTGCTACCATTTTGGGGCAGACTCAGCACTGTGATGAAAGTTTCCACAACAATTTTCTTGTTCTAGGAGCAGCCAGTTTGCTCGTAATGTAACAGCAAATCATATTTTTGATTTACATGAGAATTTGTAAATCTTAGAATCTCAGAAGTCACTGCAATGTGAGCAGGGCTCACATTGTGTTGGAATAATGCAGTCACACTTCCTTAGTGTAATTCTTAACACCCTATGATTAGGCAATTAATAATAAAGTAATACTTTTAGCTGAGTGAGGGTCCTCAGAAAACTGATAGGAATATGTACAAACAAGGAGAAAAAAACAGACAAAAACATAAACTCAATTATAACAGCCCGTAAAGCATTACTGTGCTTTTCTGAAATCAGGAGAGACAATCCATTTTTGTTACACTTACTGTAGGCAATGTAAATATTATAGGTCTAACTCTTATCTCGCTTCAGATGTATACCTGGACTGGTGCAGCTGTGCCAGAGCTGTCTGTTCCGATGCTGGACCCCCTCTGGGTCATACTTGGGTAACTGTTGGACAAGACAATCTGTCTGTCCTTAGTGTAGGATTTTACTTCCCTGCTCTGTTAGAGCTGAGACTGACAAGAGAACTGGGAAGCCCTAGCAGCTTTCTGGCAGCCTTTCTCCTTTTTCTGCTCCTCCTTATAAGAACATGATACCATCTTCGGTAGCATAAAATCATCTTTGCAGGAGCGCTCAGGATAACTTTTTTTGAAGGTACAAGTTTTTTGGCTTCAGGGAGCAATGCATATGTTTATGCCAATGCTAAATATTGCCCATTGTTTCAAAGTAGCTTACATATGTTTGGTTTTACTTTTAAACAATAGGCAATGCCCCTGGGTGACAGTGCATAGGCTGAATGGGTCCTTAGAATGAAAAAACACAACTTGTCAAATGACTTATTCAGAAAAGACCAAACTGAATGAATTCATTTGAACAGCTCTGTTATGCTCCCCTGATGTGCTATTCTTAAAACAGAGGAACATTTTTAGTGTAACAGTCACTCCAGGCCTAGGATGTTAATGTTTTCTTTGGATCTGTGTTGGAATCTACATATGTAGGAAACTTTTTCATTGTCTAATTATTACAAATGATGTTCTGTTCTTTAGAAACAGAAGTATTTTCAGGGGAAAAAGTTATGCTCAGGAGGAAACCAAGTAAACACTTTTTACTTAAGGTTTTCACTAGAATGACTAAAAGCAAATGGACCACGCTCATTTGATTTAATTAAGCTATGAACTGCCATGACTATAAACTTGGAAAACTACCTCTCAGTGACAGATTTTTTGCTTGTAGGCTGTCTACAGACTGAAAATGGATAGTCATTGCTGGATTGCTACACTGCGTTTTCTCTTTTATTAGGCTAATAAGTTCTTAAGTCACTCTTTTAAATTCGCAGGTTTTTAAAGAAAATATGCTAGATAATAGTTAATGCTATATTACAGTGTTTTTTCAATTGTACCGTCTTTGTACAAAAAGCTTTCCTTGATCATCAAAAAGCTTTCCTTGATCATGTCTGCCTTTAGTACTGGATGAGCTGAGATGTTACGAGTGAAGAATCAAACCTTCAAACTGTAGAGGGGTACACCTTAGCTCATTCCAAGTAGTATTGTCAAAGAACGCTACCCCTTTCAGGAGCACAGAAATAGAAAATGGTTTTTCATAGGATTTTATGGTTCATTTCCACATCTGGACAGCATTCACACAGACTTGCAAAGTAGGCATACATACTTACATTCACTAAAATACAATAGCAGTTTTTTTCTAATCAAACTAGTTCCCAAAACTTGTAGGACTACTGATGTAGTGATGATTCACAGCTGGTTGTGAATATCACAAGAGGGATGCAATCAATGAAGCATAGCTGTAGTGTGAAGATGTTCTCATGCACTTCAGTTAAGGCTGTCAGAAGATGTCTGTCCAGAGCTGATGACATTATTATACCACGTACGTAGAAACAGGTTGTGCTTTAATTTGATGAGCAATTCAAGAAGTCAAATTAGGCTTATCCACAACAGTAAATATACACCCTATCTTTACAGGAAGCTATTTCAGATTTTACTGGATGTTAATATGCCTCTAACATTCAAAAAAACATTTCTCAAAAGCTTGGTATATATAGTACAAGTAGGTGAACATTAAAAACCTAAGTGATAACGCTCATTCTCACTCCGATCTTGTTTCTATCACCCTGAAACCTTGACATGCCCTCGAAACATGGTAGCATATCTAAGCAGCTCCAGTGCCATAATATAATAATAATAATAATAATAATAATAATAATAATAATAATAATAATAATAATAATAATAATAATAATAATTCTATGTCTAATCTATCAGATTCCTAAAATCAGTCTATGTCTCATCTGATGAGAAGACACACAGCAATATGAACTCAATTCCAAGGCCATTTCTTGAGTAAGATAACAAAATTTTAAAAGGTTGTGAAACTGAAGTATATAGTGAAGCATGGAACTCTATATTTAATTTTCTCTTGGGCAGCCCTGGCCAGAAAAAATATCACAAAGTGAAGCTGGACATCAACTTGTTGCATAGAAATTACAAAGCCATGAAGGCAGTACTATTACAGAATATAACCGTCTCCATCTTACACCTGGATGTGTTTACTCAGTTCAAAATATAAAATGAGTCCAATGTATTAGTACCAGAAAACTTATTGCAGATAAAATTCTTTGTCTTTGACATTGCCTGTTTGTGCTTTAAGACTCTTCATTTGTTTTTTAAGCTTCTTAAATTTGGACAGAAAAAAAAAAAAAAAGAAAAAAAAAAAGGCGAGGAGCTGTATATAAAGCTGTTCCTCTGGCTTTATTTTCCTTATTCTTTCTCTTCCATTACTTTCGCAGAAATAGTCAAGAGATAAGCTGCATTTAGTCATATGAGCATCCAGAATACCAAATTCACAGATTATGATTCCTTATCCATATGGCATTGCTTTTCAACCGTGCTTTTCAGGCTTGCTTAATATTTAATTCATGAACAAGTAGATATGATAAACAACAGAGCAACAGTTTCCAGATGTGCATCATTTCTATGTCTTTTCTAGTATATGAAAAGAAGATAGATGCAGAGAATATTTGTTAACTTTGGACAACACCTAAAATACCACTCTGACATCTAAGGTACAGCTTACATGAAATTTAGACATGTTAATTCAGGAAAGCTAGCTAGGAAAAAAACAAAACAAAACATAACAAAACAAAAAAAACACACGCTATTGAGTTTAATTCCTGAAATGTAACAGACTGCCTTTGCACACAGAAGCACTACTTTATTGACTGAGCTGCCTATGTCCTACCTGTTGAGAATCAAGAAGTGTGTCCTTCTGCAGAAGTTTCTTGGTGTGCACTTCCCACTAAACATCCATGCTTGGCTAAAACTTCCTGGGCAGCTTTGAGTTCAACTCAAAAAAAACCAACTGGCTAGTGACAGCCAAACTTGAGATGATAGACTAAAGGTCTGAGCATTTGTTTCTGAATTCAGAAAACATCCAGGTTCTGAGCTCTGTTTTCAAGGAGGTGTTGAACTGCAGTCCCTTAGTGCTTTAGATACCCAATACTGTGTACGTGACCTGTTAGGCATTTATAAGCACTTACCACTTCCCATACTCTGCTTTCTACAGAAAGGAGTCCTGTGCCTTTGGGTGAACAGGAGCTGTGGTACATGCTAGCATTTCCCTCATTTAGATGAATGAGACCGTGGGGAACAACTCATGCAGCCAATGATAGTCTATATTTAGAGGAAGAGTGAGGTTCAGAATGCTGTCTTCAGAAAAATAAATTCTGTTTCTGTACAGTTTTGCCATATAGCACTTTCTTCTGTGCCAGCCAGAAGGTATGAAAGGCTATTAGAGAAAGAAATGTGGGATAAAGGGTGCTGTGGAAATGCAGGCTAAACAATGAACAGTTACAGGAATGCTCATCAATCAGAAAGTAGAAGTAACCATCTTGTGAGAAAAATAAGGATGATGTAATGTGGCCAGAAATAATGAGAACATGTAGGAAATCGGGAGGAGAGTTAATATAAAGGTTAGAAATAAATGCATAGACTTGGAGACAGTGTTTAGAGGACTCCATATTGAGTGGCTCAAGGAATTATCATTGAAGTCAAACACAGTGTCATCCTATCGCGATGTGTGACAGAGACTGCTGTCTCATAAGATTTGTCTATAAATTAGATCATGCTTGAAGGTATTAAAAGTGTCGATAAAAACTGTGATTGTCTCAGCTGAGTATGGCAAGGAAGATGCTCGCATCAGATATTTTAAACAGTAATCTCAAAATGTATGGTAGCCCAGATCACAGTAAAATGTATGCATTTCAATCTGTGATATTTAAACTACAAAGAATGAGAGTACGTTGGGAAAACTGTGTATTTCCAAGTGTGTTTGTTCATGTGCTGAATGGATTTTGTGTCGAAGTCAGGATTGTGCTTTCAATTCTGAACTTGTCATCTTTCCTGGAGCCTCTGACTGATGCATTCTACTAAATACTATGAACTACCTTGCTCCCAATGGTTTGGCCCATCTCTTTGCTGGCAGTCACTGCCTCCAATCCTTTCTTCCCAGCACGGATAGCAAAAGAGAGTGCTTACTAGATGATACTGTCATCAGCTTAAATTGCTGGTATGCATGTAGTGAAATGCCAAACTGTGCTGGAGAAGCCAGAACACACGTAGGCATTTGCTTCTGCCCACTCCACTGTGGGGACAGTAACCTTTGACAGCAAACCTTGTGAAGGAGGGAGGAGAGAGGGAAAAAGAGAAAGGAGATCCAGTAAAATCTTAAACTACTGCAGATGTTTCTTCAGTGAATGAAAAGCAGAAATCTGTTGCAGCAGATTATACTTTACAGTATGTTACCTCGAGTATTGTCATTAATAGATTTTTAATGCTGATCAGGGCTCTATCACATATTTTGAAAAACGTGTATGCTATAGTCAGGAGGCTCCAAGTGCTGCAATTATATTTTTTCTTTCCTAATGCCTCTGAGGGCTTTCTGAAAGTCAGAACTTTTTAGGTTACATGAGACTTTGGCCAACCATGTATCTCATAATAGAGCATTTGCATCAGAAGTAGTGTTGAGCCAGGTTACTAGTGCAAACTACTTTGCCCCTGCCTGTTGTCCTAATCGAGCTGAGTGGCATGTTTTTGCCATCAGAGAAGGGCAAAGGTTGCAAAGAAGAGAATTTCCCCAAAATTTCTGTGAGTCAGAGAAAGGCTGAAGAGTTTATCTTCTTTTAGTGCTGTAGGATTTTGAGTTAGAACAGAATATATTTTTTTGTTCCATGACTTTTCTTGTCAGAGACTTTTTTCATAGGTTGTGTTCTCATACATTTTCAGCACCAGATTTTCAAAAGTATCCAACACATTTGCTAAGATTTCCTATTACTGTCTCTGTTTGAGTATTCTCCATTTGAGAAATTACTCTGTTCAAATCTCTCCAATTAGGTTCAATGTCTCCTACTTTCAGAAATCCTTTGAAATCTGTTACAATTCTGACCTCAAGCCCAATTAAAAATATATCTCTACAAGGCTCATGAAAGTTATGTGATTACCTTCCCCTTTCTCTAAAAGCCTATCTCAGTGATATTTGCTGAATATACAGCTTTAACTTGTGCTCATTCAACAGGACTCCTTATCTGACTCAAGTCAACGCGTGCTACTTTAGGAATCAAATTTAATAGATCCAGAGTCTTGAGTAGGTATTCATAGCTGGATGATAGCTGGGTCCAACTGTGTATGTAGGAACATTGCATTACAAACAATGACCCTGTGTATTTTCTGTTCTGGTTTAACTCCAGCTAGAAACTAAGCACCACACAGCCATTCACTCATTCCCCCTCAGTGGCATGGAGGAGAGAATTGGAAGGGTAACACTGAGAAAACTCACGAGTTGAGATAAAAACAGTTTAATAGGTAAACCAAAAGCTGCCCTCACAAACAAAGCAAAATAAGGATTTCGTTAACTCGTTTCCATGGGCAGGCAAGTATCCAGCCATCCTGAGGAAAATAAGGCTTCATCACACCTACTGGTGACTTGGGAAGACAAATGCCATCACTCTAAGCATCTTCCTTCTTCCAGCAAACTATTAAAAAATAACAAAAAATGAGAGGTTATTGATCAAGGTTACCAGCCTGTCAATTATGAAGTCAGAAGAAACCCTGCATCAAGTAAAAGGTCTGTTTACATTAAGAACAACAAATATTCTCAAAGGGAGGGAATTAACATTGTGTGTGTACTCTTTGTTTGTTTAGTGTTTTTATCCTCTAAGTTAGCAGTCTTTGAAACCTTATAATAGTATTATACGGAAGGTCTGACAAAACATAAGAGAATATTTAAAACATGTAACATGGATTCAAGCAAAACCAAAACACTTTTAAAAATCAATATTTTTTTAAATCATTACATGCTCATTTTTGTATTGCCCTGAAGCATATGCAGTATTGTCAAGGCATTCATAGTCTGTAATAAATTGGAATATAATTTCAGCTCCTTGAAACAGCCCACAGAAACACAAAAACAAGAAGTTAAAGGACAGCCATACTATTCAGATTATGGATTCTGTAATGTTTAGTCAGCATATAGGATACTTCCCTCTGCTTTATATCAGTCTGAATTAGACATCTCTAGTCAGTTTTGTCTTCTCTATTTCCCTCCTTGCTTTTGTCTCCTGTCACAAAACTGAAGTTCTGTGTTACCAGTTCATCTCTTTTCCATACCTCAGGATGGTACATGTGTCCAGAAACACAGGCCAAAACCAACAGATTTATCACAGCCTTAATGACAGCTGGCTGCATGCTGAGTGAATTCTTAAATTCCCCAAAACTACTTTTTCGCCAAAACATGTGGAGTTGCAGCATTCAACATTTTATTGGGACTGTTATCTCCAAATGAAGAATGACTCCACTGGAAAAAATTATTTGCTATCAGCTACAGACTATTTTTAGCTTCTTGTTTGGTGAAACTTTAGAAAACGTAATTAGCCATATGTTGAGAGATGTTTGCCAAGTCTTAAATTCAATTTTTGCAAACCACATTTAAGCACTGCCTTGTCTACAACTTTACACTGTTGGAATCAGAAAGCATGAGGGATTTTTAACAGAATTTGATTCTTCATATTTCTTTGAGTAAATATTTGTGTTTATGAACATTGTAGAACTGGCAGTACTGAAGACTGTAATCTTCCATTTGTTTATATGAGAAGGTCTGTGCAGGCAACAGTAGTGCTGGAATCATCCCCTACTGCTGTCACTTATAAACTTCAAGTCATGCGTTGGGGTGATGGTGTTCTCAGAGGCAGAAAAGTAGAGCAGGTCAGAAACATTCTCCCTCACAAGTATTTGTAATGAAAACAGAAAAAAAACTTTAATCAAAAACATGTACAGAAAATGCTAAGGTTTTGTCAAAAATAAGTTTCCACATGAAAACCAGGAAATCTAAATAAACTGTCAAATTTCTAATTGGATTAAAGCAAATTGAAAGATTAAATCATATCTGACTAAGTCTTGGTATGTAATTATAGTCAGGTGCCTTATGATACCATCAAGTCCTTTAAATCAGTATTCCCGTGTGGACTACTATTCCCATAACACAATCACAGATTCTCCTCAGGAAGTTGCCTGCAAAATGAAGTTCAAATTTTGCTGACCTGAAAAGGCAGTTTGGACTACGTGAAATGGATAAATGTCACCTGTTTACTTGTATTCATAGAAGAAAAAAGACAAGTATTTTGCTATAAGAATGGTAAAATTAGATTTTTATTTTTCTAACAGAAGGACAAGTTTTTCTTGATGCCTCTTTGATTACTGGTGGACTTGTTCCAACTTCTCGTTCTTTCATAAAGCTTCCAAATAGAAGAAGGACAAGATTTCATGGTGCATGTCAGGGATGGAGCAGAACTGTACGAAGGCTGGAATGAAGGGAGGGAGGAGCATTTGGGAGAGTTCCACACTGCTGGCTGGCCTAACAAACCTTGCAATAAAAACAGGGCTTCTGCAACCTTTGTGCTCTCTGTCCCAGGTGTATTGCAAGTAAATTCTAGGTAGTTGGAAGTCAAGCCTCTTGGCTTTAATAATTTAAAAACCAGTTCCCATATTCTTCCATTTCCACATATTTGTACTGACTGCAAGCTGTTACCTGTCTGTTCGATCTTGCTTTCATTGACTTGTTTGGCTTGCTGATTTCTGTTGACCTCATTGCCACTTGATACAAATTATGCAAAACGTTTAGATTGCTAGTAACTGATCAGCAGCAAGGTTAAAAAAAAGAGAAATAACACTACTGAAAACATGTATTGACAGGATACAGAACTTGTATGTTACCTTCATTTTTAGTTGATTCTTGATGAACAGCATGTTCTCACTACTTGAACCATTTTTTTTCACAGTGGTATTGCTTTTTGCAGCTCACAGTGCTTAACAAAGGTATTTTCTGAGCCCTTACATGAAGACACATGTATAGATGGCTTTCTGAGGGAACTAAGTTAATGGTAATGCATTGAGATAAATCTCAAGATTACTACAAATTATTTAATAACTGTCTCATGGTTCAATACTGAGTGAGTAACAGCACCCTGTGTGTTACAGTACAATAGAATACAGAGATATAAGTATCCAAATTAGCAAAAAGCAAATCGAGGGAAAAAACCGGTACATTTCACTGAGTATTGACATCAGCTGAGTTGCTATATACAACTTTCAAAGCACAAATAGAATAAGGGTTGATCATTTAGCTGGGCTTTTATAGGTAAAAAATATTAATCAAAGGGGGTTGTCTGTAGTTACAGAAACTGGGAGCTTACTTAACTGAATGGGGTTTTGGGCTGAGTGTTAGTACAACTGAGATGGAGGATTTATTTGGTAAAGCTGGGGTAGGTGACGTTAATTCTTTCAGTTAGCCTGTTTCTAAGTAACTGAAGGCTTTTCTTAATTTTACAAATAACTTTAAGTACAGAAGAATTTATTGGTTTAAACAGAAATAATTGAAAAGAATAAAACTTCCTGTGCAGAAAAATAGTAATCTGCAATATCTGTTTTATGGACAAGGAGTAGGTAGAGATTTTTGTTTTGTTTTGTTTTCTAGAAACATTCAAAACAAAATAACCTGTCTGTTATACTGCAACCTATTACATATAATACCTATTCTACAATGTTACTAAATACTTAAGAATTATTCTCATAGTTCCTAAAGAAGCTTAATTTTTCATGGTTCTTTGGTGCTCACAAAACAGTCTAGTTCTCGTGATTTGTAAAATTAAATGGTTTTTTTCAGATTCTCTAGTTAAGCATTTAGTAGTTTTTAAGAACTTCATTTGCTCTGATTATCTTACTCTGTAAGTCTTCACTTCTAAGCAAAAGGATGTTTCTAATTCAAAATGCATAGTAATATACATAATCAGAGGTCTGGGGGAAAAAAAAATGAATCCAGCATGGATTTTGTTTTCTTTCCCAGTTATCCAGATGTATGGTTTAGTAAAGATTATGAACATGTCTCTGCTTAGAAATTGTTCTAATTTGAAAACTTGAAAGACATAATCCCATCTTCCCTCAGAACACATATACTGCTGAAATTGCACATTTAGGGTTATGCTTTTCCTTTTTTGGTTCCATTAATATCTATGAATAATGGCTTCCCATGTGGTAATCTAATTATCATTTGAAATAATTGGTGAACTGGAACAGTGTCATAGATCAAGGAGGAAATTAATAAAAGAAGGGTAAAGGTGAATTACATGGAGCATGGGAGCCTAACTAGGAATAATGAGATAATGCAATTAAAGCAAAATTTTGATGGAAGACCAATGACATCTACACAGTGAGTTCTGTTGAGCAGTAGAACTTGCAGAAGCTCTGGCACATGGGATATTTAAAACTGAGCTGGACGAACAAGAAAAAATAGACTGTAGGGAGCCAATTCTTCACTGGCAAAGAGGTGGACTGGATGACCTAATATTTCATTTCCACTGCTAGCGCCTATAAGTCTGTTTGAACAAATACTTGGAATTCTGTACGTCTTCTGGCCTCGCTTGGACTTCTTTTGTATCTAGCAGCAGGAGATCATTATCCTGTGAAAGTGCTTGACAGTAAATAGCTTCATTTTCAGTCTTTCTTAATGGACAAGGATAAATCCGAGGATATGTAAAGACAAATTGTGTCTACTTGTTTACTTACAGTAGTGGGAAGGAGAAAGCTCAGAAAATCACTTGTCACAAAAAAAATCCCCTTAAACTGGCCAGCAGTACAGGCATTTCAAATGGTAGGGAATCAGTAATAAATTCATTGATTTTTGACATTTTGAATCCTAACTGTTTGCATTTTGTGTCTTTTACAGATCATCTGAAAGGAGAAATAACCCAGAGGCACATTCAGAGGGCAGTTCTTGGTAAGATTAAGACATTTCAGATACAATAGGATACAACAGGGGCAACAAGTTCTCTTCCAGGGCTGAATCTGTTTGTGGGACAGGTTGTATTTTCCATTACAGTTTTTTGACACAATGTGTCTGCATTAGTCCATACCATAAACGACATGGACCCTGCAAACTTTGCCAGAGATTTGGTTCAAACAGCATTTGATTTTATATGCGATGAGAAAAATAACGCAAAAATCTTAATGGCTTGAGGGTTTGATATTAACTTTCTTTTCAGAGTGACCAAACAAGAACAGAGACATTTAAGCTCTCCTCATCTTTAGGTTTGGTTTGGTTGATTGGTTGGTTGTTTTTTTTTTCTGATGACTCTGATTTGAATTCCCATTAACAGTCATTGATCTGTCTTGAGACTGAGCTTCTAGCTATGTTGCCACAATCTGTCTAACAACCTTTTCAATTTTCATCATTCCAAGAGGAACTGAAGGCATATACAGGTCATTTCTTTTGCATCTAGTTATAGAAGTTGAGAAGTTATTTCTTGTCATTTCTGTTGACACAGCTGTGAAGCTAAAAGTGTCAGTGTGAGTTGTTCACATAAGTGTAAAGTCATCCAAATTTGGTTTAAGATGCTTTTAGCTGACTTCACTGACTCTACTGAAACAGACTAAGAGTGTTCATATGAGAATTCCACTTTTGGGACAGTAAACTTCTGCTAAAATGTGACAGAGAACTGCTGGGACAATAACAGTTTAAGCCCCCCTCACTTAGATGCATAAAAGAATCCCAAAATGTAGCTTCATGGACCTTTTTCACATAAAAAAGGAGCTAACCCAGATCAGATTGCAGTTGATGGTTTTATTTCTATGTATACATAACACAGTGAACAATATTTGTCTCTTAATTAGAGACAGAAAATTTGGGGGCTTTCTTTTCTCCCAGAAGTCTGGAAAATAAGTTACTGCAGAGTAGCAAAATAGTTTCTCCTTTTGCTTTCAAATTTAGCTATGCCGATCAAGCTCTGTTGGTGATATTATTATTTTATACCTTTATCCTCTTTTATTTTTATTTGAAGATCAGCACTGAAAATTAGTGTTTCCCATGTCAATAAATCACAGGAGTCAAACTTGTTTTATTTTTATCAGTACAAGAATGGGAAATGAAGGAGGTGCTGAGCTCCCTGGTAATCAGTGACAGGACATGTGGGAATGGTTCAAAGTAGCATCCAAAGAGGTTCAGACTTGATATTAGGAAATATTTCTTTACCAAGAAGGTGGTCAGACACTGGAGCAGGCTTCCTAGAGAGGTGCTCAGTATCCCACACCTGACAGTGTGTAAGAAGCATCTGAACAGTAACATGCTCAGTAATATGCTCAGTAATGTGCCTTAACTTTTGGTCAGCCCTGAAGTCGTCAGGCCATTGCAAACTGTTCCCTTCCCTTCCCTTCCCTTCCCTTCCCTTCCCTTCCCTTCCCTTCCCTTATTCCATTCCATTCCATTCCATTCCATTCCATTCCATTCCATTCCATTCCATTCCATTCCATTCATTATTCTATTCTATTCTGTTCTGCTCTGTTCTGTTCTGTTCTGTTCTACTCTACTCTACTCTACTCTACTCTACTCTACTCTACTCTACTCTCTGAAGTACAATCTAAAGGTGATATCTTCAGTATAACATGGAATTCTTTCTCTAATCCACACCAGCTTTTAATACTATTTATTAATTTTATACCACTTTAAGAATTTGCATCAAGATGAATCAGAGCAATGCCATTTATGAGAACTCATTGTTCAGTGTTTCAAAAAATGAAGTGATGTATTCTGACTGTATGTTTCAATCTGCATGATAACATCTGGTCTTGTAGACTGATTTCTTATTATATAGATAATTGTGTTGCAAATGCTGTTTTCAATAACTAAGCTGCTTTTCATAAAACAAGTAAGCATAGTTTTTTCCTGTCCTTAGGAAATGACATAGTAGTGGTTTTACCAGCTATACATTCACATTGTAAATATCCTATTAGTATTCCACAACATAGCAGGCAACCCATGTGTTTTTGGCTTTTGTTTTGAGCATTGCTATCTGCTTATCATCACTAAGTCTGGACCGCACTAAGTATTTTCCAGACTTTTTTCCCCCTTATTCTTTTTTCCCCATTATTCTTTTAAATATCTGGATATTTTGACTTCATATTTATTCTATGGGTTTGGGACTATTGCTTGCCTGCCTGCCTGCCTTTTTGGATTAATGTTCTTCCAAGAAGTAACAGGTGTCTCCCAGGATCTTTTTCATGACCAGAATGTCATAGAGATATTTTTAAATGAAAACTGCATGGTAAGAAGTCTAATTAAGAGTCTGTTGAAATCCCAACATGAAATAAAACATGTCACTGTTTCAATTATAAACCAAGTTAACATCTTCCATCTGCCTTTTTTTTTCTGAACTTAAAGTATTTTATGGTTAAAATTCTCTAAGAAGCTATTCTAGTTGTGCTCTAAACAGTGTAGATCTGTTTCCCTCCTAGCTATGCTTAAGATGTGGATTTCTTATTGAAGGAAAACTCCACTACTTAGCCCATTGTTCTAAGCTATCTCTTTTAAAATACCATAGGCTGGGAATTAACAACGGACACAAATAGATGGGAGGTTTCATTGGAGGCAAGGGAATGCTTCCTGGTTTTCATTACACAACCAGAAACAATGAATAATTTGTGTAAAATCACAAAGGTTCACTCTCAGTGTGACTTTCATCTTTGTTAATTGTAAGAATACCTTATTATGCAAATAACTTATTTTAAGATCTTACAGAGTAACATGCTTTACTGCATTTTAAGCAGTATTTAAGATTCCTTTTGCATGCCTAACTGCATTTTGGGGCAGTATTTAAAATGAAATAATGTGCATGCTATCGAAGTACTGACAGAGCAGAAACACTAGGTCACCAGCATGCTTCTAGGTGGAAAAGGTGGAAGAGTGAAAACAAAAGCTTTCCCTGGAGTTTGCAATGTTGTAGAAGGAAAAGACATGTTTTGTATTATTTCAATGAAGAATTATCTGAAGATGCTTTAAAATAGCATTTTGGTAAAGTACAAGGCCTGATTCTTCATTATCTTATTCCAGTTTTGCATTGATAGAACTTGATTATAAACAGATGGTTGTGCTAATGTAGCAATATTCTCCAGCTCTGGGGGAAGACTGAATCCTAAACTGAACCTGCTTGATGACACAAGTAAACCTGTGACATATTGTAATGGCAAGACACCTCTGTGGGGACACAGTCATGGTAGCAAAGGCATATTTTGTACAATAACTTTCTCTAACAGAAGCAACTAAACTGGGACTAGCACAGTTTTGTCTGTTCCACTACATCTGAAGTAAAGGCCCCCGTTGCATCAGCTCTGGAAGTTAGGGAGGACTGTTGAACATATTCATGACTGATCTGTCCATATCAGCAGAAACATTTAATAAATCTACAAGTCCCCCAGACTGTTCAGTCAGATTCAAACAGATCCTGATGAAGCTTCATACACAAAAAGTTCATTTGTTTATGTGCAGTATGCAATGTATGTTCCAAATCAACATGTGTGATAGAGTCTGCAGCCAGTGATACAGCATCTTCAGCACAACATGCCCCTTGTTATTGATAATTGCAGTTCCTCTGTCACTTTAGTTGAAATGCAGCCTTGCAGATTTCCATTTCAAATATTTTTCTTATTCATCTTGTTCTCAATAAGCCTTCCTTGTCTCTTTATGTGAGTTTTGAAATCTGGGTTAGTAGCAACCTATTAGTTCTTTTGGGATTCTTCTGAAAACATCAAGAGATGGCAAAACCTTTCAGCTTCTAGGGAGGTTTGTTTGGACCAGATTAATCTCTCTCTTTTTGTCCAACTCCATTGTCTCTGTAGAGCTATTTGAAAAGAAAAAAAATAGTCACAATTTAACATGGCTAAAGATGGCAAATATGGGTCTTTGTAAGTATGTCAACATTAAGGCACAGCTTTATCAACATTTTGTTAAAAAACACCCTTGTTTTCCTGGGTTTTGTAACTTGGCTTTTAGAAACAACATTTAATAGGATAAGAAGTAATGGCTTGAAAGTGAAAGAGGGTAGATTTACATTAGATATAAGGAAGAAATTATTCACCATGAGGGTGGGGAGGCACTGGAAGAGGTTCCCCAGAGAAGCTGTGGATGCCTCATCCCTGGAAGTGTTCAAGGCCAGGCTGAATGGGACTTTGAGCAACCTGGTCTAGTGGAAGGTGTCACTGCCCAAGGCAGAGATGTTGGAACTAAATTATCTTTAAGCTTTCTCCCAACTCAAACTGTTCTATGATTCTGTGTTTCTGCTGTTATTCAAAGAGTTGTTCCCAAATTCTTCTTTTTTGGGGGGCAAACTTCCTTTGAAAAAGCCCATTCCACATGAAAAAAAAATGACTAGGTGAGAGACAGATATGACAGATACATTTGAATCCCTGAAAATGCATACCAGTGTTTGATTTAGCACAGCAAATGACTCCAAGCAAGGATTTAGGTGTTTGTTGCTTTTACGTGTGTAACACACATTTGTTTGAAGCAAAAATAGGGAGCTTTCTCCTTATCTTTGTTTCTTTCATATCTTTGTCCACATCATAGTTTTTTACATCTTCAAAGTTACATACCTGTTCTAAAGATATTAGTATCAGTTTATGCCCTTTTTCCTGCTCTGCTGTGTATTCCTTCACAGTGTATTTCATTTTGCTTTCTCACCTTTGCTTGATTAGAAGTGAAAGAACAGTGAGATCAATACCAGGATAAAGCAGGGACGCACAGTGCTGTATAACGCATCAGAGTTCTGCTGCAGAAATAATCCAGACAGTGTTAGGAAATAATTTCAAAGAAACTATTCCTCCCATGCACTAGTTTGTGATGCTCTGAGAAGCTGCCACTACCATATATCCTGTACCTGCTGGGATGTCAATATGTCGTCTGACACATTTCTGCATATCTGGAGAGGTAGAATTGGGAACTGCTGCTGCCACTTGTCCAGAGTGAGATATCACATAACTGCAGAATTGTTTGGGTCAGAAGAGAATTTAAGAATCATTTAGTCCAACCCCTCTGCCATGGGCAGGGAGATCTTTCACTAGATCAGGTTACTGAAAGCCCTGTACAGCCTGACCTTGAGCACTTCTAATAAAGCTCATGCCACTGGAAAGGCTGGGTCACCATGTTTTTTATCTGATGAGGATATAAGGTATGTTTAGGAAGGGTATAACAGTTCCCTCTGCAACAATAGCAGCATCCTACAGATGTATATAACATTAATTAGACTAATATTTAGTAACTGTATTGAACTCACCTGCTGTGATCTGTGTGAATGGAAAGCATGTAGCACTTCCAAACTGCTGGTTTGCATCAGAGTTAATATCTTATTTAAATAAATCCATATTTAAATAAAATGAGCTCAGTTTCTTTCACTGCTTTCCATCTTTTAACTGAGATACCATTTAGCTGTTCATATGAGGCAGGAAAGTCTTGATCTGCACTAATGCCATGAAATGATGAGACACAAGTGTTTTCAATCAGGAAATGAGAGAAGCTGAGGAAAGTGGCAGTCTCTGTTTCCCACACAAATCCAACACACTCCATGGAGAATAATAGATGTCCTGGTTTAAGAACATCATTCCTGGTGCTGAAAAATGACACGTTCTGTATCGACTAAATAAAGCACTTTGGAGAAATAATCTGTTTGAAGTCCAGAATTTTAAGGGGTTTTGTTCGGTTGGTTGCTTGGTGGTGGTGGTGGTTGGTTGGTTTTGTTTTTTCTTTTACAAGAACTAAAGAGACACATCCTCAGTCCTGCTAGGAATCCAAAGATTCTTCCTCTAAATCTTTGTAGGTGGGTTCATATGTTTCCAGTCTGTAAAATAGGCACTTTTTTTAGGAAAAAAAAAATATAGCGGTGTGGTCATTTTGCAATTTTGATGTGCACAATATTTCTGTGTGTTATGTATGCTTCTCTACATATTTGTGCTTGAAACCTCAGGCAACAGCGGCGTTTCTGTAAAAGTTCGCTGCTCTGGAGCATGCAGAGCACTGACTTCATTCCTAGAGTGACCTCTAGTGGTATCAAGGCTTTTTAGTGATGGATTTCATGTCTTCATTCTTTCCATTTCAAAAAAAAAAAAAAAAAAAAAAAAAAAAAATTCTTTGCATTAAGGTTTATTTTTAGAATTCTGAGACTGACAGAAAGCTGGTAAGATTGTGCTTGTTAAAAAGGATGGGGATTTTTCACTATTGTTAGTGCAAAGATATCAACAGTAAAACTGGCCGAAAATTCAGAAACCAGTGCATCTTTGCCTTTCTTTCTCTAGCAATGATAAGTATTCTTTTGAATTTGCTTTTTGCAATTATTGTAACATAGAAAGTGCTTTTAGAAATATTTACCAAATCAGTTTTTAAGCAAATGATTGAAATACTAATGGACAATGAATTTTGAAAACATATATTAGTTATATAGAATATTATAAGTAGACTAGAGCTTCTTTATAGCAGCTTCTTACTGCACTGTAGTTAAGTCACTGTAGTTATTCCAAATTTGTCTTGGAGGAAAAAAGCATCGACTTTTATCCTGTGGTAACTGTGAAGTTACACACCGTAACAAACTTACTCCCTTGGTTTCACATGCTATTTTGTGCTTCAGGTCAGCACAATATACGGCTAAAACTCCAAGCTCATGAAGAGCTTCTGTATTTTTGTATATACCAAGTTCTTCTGTAAAGATGATCACAATCAGGAAAAAGAACCATGGATTCAAAGCAGAGGCTAGACAAGCAATTCCCTTGCAGCAATACTAGAGGTTTCTTCTTAAGTAATATGCTTTGGGTTTTCCCAGTATTATGCAGGAATTAAGCTTAAAATGTAGGAGTATATTCTAATAAGAAGACACTTCTTAAACCTGTCACTTCAGACCTCAAGCCAACACAGACCTTTCCTTCCATAAATTTCCCTTTGGAATCTCTAGGGTGGTTTGTAGTTGTATTTCTTGCTGTGTTTTTTTTTTTTTACTCTTTTTAGCAGGTTTTACTAGTTACAATGCTAAACTATAGAGGCAGCCATAAGTTTTCTCTTTCATTGTGTCTTCAAGAACTGCATCTTTACTGGCAATCTTTGCAAAAGTGTTCTGAAGTGTCAGAAAATTCTGAGATTACCCATGTGTTCCTGTTCAGTTTCCTTGTGACCCGCTCAGCTTCAGCTTATCAGATCTCAAAAAAAAAGAGTAAAGATATCTTTGGATCAAGTGATATTTTTATGAGGAGTCATAAACTTGTAGCACAGCTATCCAGTTCTCAGTTTTATTGACACTGACTGCAGCACTTCACTGTTGTTGGAACAGCTTCCAGTTTGTGTAAGCTTTCCTTCAATAAGTATTTCTTCTGAAACACTGAAAAGTTCGGTGTGAATTGTGTTATTATTTAGAGACTCCCTCTGTTGACTAGTAGGTAAGCAAGATAGAATCTGGAGATTAAGGTCTCAGTTCTCAAATTAGGTCTCCTAGAATTAAGATATTAGGAAAAAAGATCCTATGCGAATAGTTACACGTTGAAAGAAATCTTCAGAAAAGTTTGCAGAATCTCTGTCCTTGGAGGTTTTTCATAGCATGTCCAGACAACCTAGTCTGATTCAGTTTTCACCCAGCTTTGAGCAGTAGGTTGGACCACACAGCCTTCTAGGGTCCCTTCCAACCAGAGTGATTCTGTAATTCTAAGACAGGACTTGAGGTGGAATGAGCAAAAATTTAATTTTTGCACACAGTCTACTAATTCTATGCTTCTAAGCTTGTTTGCTTTATCTTCAGTATATCTCAGAGTAGCTCTTTTGGCTATAAAAATCTTGTAGGATAACTAAGAGTAACATGCAGTTCAAGGTACTGCAAACTTCTTTCTTCCGGCCATGTCCAGTGGGTGTGTTGGGCGGTTTGACTAGTTCTGTATCAGTCAAGGTTTCCTCCATGGGAGTTCTTTGTGACAAAAAAAAAAAAATCTGTAATGTAATGTAAACAACAAATCAAGCTCTTTCACATCTGTGTTTGTTTTAATTTTTTCAAGGTAAGGTTCTGACCTAGAATCTGACCTAGAATAGCAATTTCCATCTGATCATGTAAAGCACAGGACAAGGAGTGAAGGAGAAATGCATGGCTAATGCTGATATCCAGTATTTCAGAACAAGCTGCAAATCTGGTGAAAAACTTGGATTTTACATTTTGTGAAATGGCTAAAAGAAATTAATTCACTCAAAACTTCTTCCATATTTAAGATCAAAGAAAATAATGGCTTGGAACAAGTAGTTAATAATAATATCCTACAAACTTGCAAAGGCTGAATATACTTCTCCAGATAAGAATCTGTGGATAAGTTGTAATTGTTTCTAGATATGTCAGTTTTATCTCTGCTCAGAGGAGTATAATTCAGCTGGCAGCTACTAGAACATGGAGCTCAATGTTCTTTCTCACATAGGCCATAGGAAAGAGCTGTCTGAGTTATGAGAAATGCCTAAATACCTGTGTACTTTTTACACCGCCTTGAGCTGGTAGCCCAGCACAGCCAGCAAGCTGTTCTGCAGCTGCAGCCAATGGGGTGTGCATGAGAGAACCAGCAAAAGTGTGACACTCAATGTGGGATGTGAGTATGACCAGCAGGGATAGAGGGTCCCAAGAACATAATCTGGTCCCCATGACTGCCCAAGCTGTATATGGCTCTAATGTAGCACGTGTGCCAGAAAACTGAACAACATCAAAATGAATTTTCCTACAGGATGACCACAGAATCACAAAATGTCCTGAGTTGGAAGGGACCCACAAAGATCATTGAGTCCAAATCCTGTCCCTGATAGGACAACCCCAGAATTCACACCATGTGTCTGAGGGTGTTGTCCAATTGCTTCTTGAATACTGCCAGGCTTGAGGCTGTGACCACCTCCCTGGGGAGCCTGTTCCAGTGCTCCACCACCCTCTGGGGGAAGAACCTTTTCCTCATGTCCAAACCTCCCTGGCACATCTTCCTGCCATTCCCTCAGGTCCTATCACTGATCACCAGAGAGAAGATCAGCACTGGCCCCTCCTCCTCCCCTTGTGAAGAAGCTGTAGCTGCTATGAGGTCTCCCCTCAGTCTTCTCCAGGCTGAACAAACCCTGTGACTTCAGCTGCTCCTCAAATGGCTTCCTCTCTACACCCTCCACCAACTTCATGGCCCTCTTCTGGATACCCTCTAGTAGCTTAATAGCTTTGTATCCTGTGGCACCCAGAACTCCATGCAGTGCTCCAGGTAAGGCCATACCAGTGCAGAGCAGAGCGGGACAATCACTTCCCTCACCTGGCTGGCAATGCTGTGCTTGATGCACCCCAGGACACAGTTGACCCTCTTGGCTGCCAGGGCACACTGTTGGTTCATGTTCAGCTTACCGTCGACCAGAACCCCCAGATCCTTCTCTGTGGAGCTGCTTTCCAGCATCTCATACCTCAGACTGTATGTACAGCCAGGGTTGCCGTATCCGAGGTGCAAAATCTGGCACTTGCTCACGTTGAACTTCATGTGGTTGGTGATTGCCCAGTTCTCCAATTTGTCCAGATCCCTTTGCAGGGCCTCTCTGGCCTCGAGAGTGTCAACAGCTCCTCCTAGTTTTGTGTCATCAGCAAACTTACTTAGTACTCCCTCAAATCCTGCATCCAAGTAATTCATAAAGACATTGAAGAGTGCTGGCCCTAAGATGGATCCCTGCGGAACCCCACTAGTGCCTGGTCGCCAGCCCAACCTAACCCCATTTATGAGAAGCCTTTGAGCCTGGCCCATCAGCCAATTGCTCACCCACTGCATTGTGTGTTTATCCAGCTGTGTGCCGGACATCTTGTCCAGGAGGATACTGTAAGAGACAATATCAAACGCTTTACTGAAATCCAAAGAGACCACATCCACTGGCTTCCCTTGGTCAATTAAGTGGGTAATCTTTTCATAGAAAGAAATTAAGTTGGTCAAGCAAGACTTTTCCCTCATGAACCCCTGCTGGCTGGGACCAATGACTGCATTGTTATTTATGTGTTTTTCAAAAACTCCCAGAATAATCTTCTCAAGTTTGCCAGGCACAGAAGTGAAGCTGACAGGCCTGTAGTTGCTGGGGTCATCCTTGTTGCCCTACTTGAAGATTGGGACAATGTTTGCCAACTTCTGGTCAGCTGGGACCTTTCCAGATTACCAGGAGCATTGAAAAATCACGGAGAGAGGTCTCACTATGACATCAGCCATCTCTTTAAGTACGCTTGGATGAATCCAATGAGGCCACATTGACTTATAAGGATCTAGTTGGAACAGCAAATCCCACACAAGTTCTGGATTGATTAAGAGTTTATTGTTCTCGCAGCCATCATTCTCTAGCCCAGGGCTCTGGGGGTCCCAAAGACCATCTTCGGTGTTGAAGACACAGGTGAAGAAAGCATTTAATGTCTCTGCTTTGTCTATGTCCCTGTTTATGAGATGACCATGCTCCTCAAGTAACAGGCCAATGTTATTTCTGATTTGCCTTTTGCCATTAACATATTTTTAAAAGCACTTTTTATTGTGCCTCACAGTACTGGCCAGCTTGAACTGTAATTGAGCTTTGGCTGCACAAATTTTCTCGCTAGATAATAATAATATTTCTGCTGACATGAAATCCTATGGTTGTGACTTCAGAAATTTTCTGAAAAACTCATACATCATACCAACATTTAGAAAGGTTCTCAGGAAACTCTTTTACGGGGCTGATGGAGTAGCCAGGTGAGCAAATGGAAACAAAACTTCTGTAGTACTTTGATCTTTATTGTACACCTAACTGAGGTGGGGTCTTTAACACATATTATCTGCTATTTGCACAGAAAACAAAAAATCAGATCTATGATAGAGGTGTTTCAGGCCCAGCACCTTTTGTCTTATTTGGGGCAACAGTTAGACTAAACACTGTATGGTGCAAGCCCATGCTCATAATATATTGATGTCACCAGCAATGGTGTATTTTTCCTCTCTTTTTTCCATCTTCTCTGTTTCTCTCTTGCAGATGAAAAGTCTTTTACTAATACCTTGTATCTGAAAGATCAAAATTGTTCAGGCTGATAGTACTGTATACATTTGGTTAGTATTCACCTCTTGAATCAAGGTCAAAACCTCTTTTGTTGTCTAACTTGAAGTGACAGATCGGTTGCATGACCCATCTGTACCTATACACAGCTGAAATAGAAACAGTATAAAACACACATTATTTTTCCTTAATATTATTTCATATTACCTTGCTACAAATTCAGTGTACAGTCTAAAATAAATGCTTTTGTCATACGTGTTTGTACTGACAACTACAGCCGAATTTCCACACAGAATGCAGGGAAAATACCCATTATTTTTAGAAAATTTTAGACCTATCGAATTGATCCAACAGTTGCTGTGTGCATTGCATGCCTAAATGTGACCTGCAAGCACAGGATTTAATGTGCATGCATATCTATATTGCCTATGTGCGGTACGGCTGCCACTTCTGAGAACTGAGAACTGTACATCTGCTTATTTGAGAATCCCATGAGAAATATGGATGAAGTAAGCTTCAGTACCTCTTCTGTACTCTGTGACAGTGGGTCTGCACCTTTAGCACCCTTAGGTATTTCTTATTCTCAGTAATGTTGTGCTGTAATACTCTCATTCAAGGTCTTATCTTGACTAGGCATTCCTTTACAAGTTATTGTGCTGTCTTATTGCAACTGCAGTCTGCACATTGGTGGCAATGTATTGATAATGTCTAAGCATTATGATGAGCAACCAACTTCAGAAGTATTTAGCATCCTTTTCTTCTGAGAAGAGCACAACAAAACACAGACAGGAGATTTTTTTTTTTCCATTAAAGCTCCTGGATGCTGCAGAAACAAATGCTAATGGAGCCTCAAAACTTATGCATGACAAACCACACACCTTATTGGGAGGGAGATAAAGATCATTTAAATATCAAGTATAGTTTTATCTAATATTATGAACAAGATAAATGATGCAATAATAATCTCATGTAATGAAATAGTTAAAGGTATTTACTAAGCGTAGGCAAGAATCTGAGCTAATAGGGGTTTCCTAACTAAGACCCTGCTACGTTACCATTCCATTAGATCAAGTGGCCTGAATGGGACATATTAAACTTGAAGCTATCTTTTGGGTCTTCTCTTTCTTTTTTTTTTTTTTCACTATATTGTACTTGTATATTTAGAAACCTTATACCCACAATAGTTTCAGAAACTTTCATGGCTTGAGTGCAGCTGACATAAAGGCAACACCTTCTGTTTCATATGCCATGTATTTTCAGGAGCAAGTGTATAGGTTTCTAGTTTCAAAGAAAAAAATTGAGGGAATTGAAGCATGAGTCTGTATTTAGCTAAAACAGCTCACAGAGACTGGAAAAATAGTTTCAGTTCCCAGGTGTTCATTGGAAGTGAGCCAGTAGAACAATAAACAATACAATGATATAAAGAAAAGCAGCATACTGGTGGACACTTCTACTAAATTCAGCAATTAAAATTAAAAAAAATATTCAACAAGATACACATGCCCTTAATCCCTCAAACTTGTAAAGTGCTGAAAATAGGACAGTTTGTTTCAATACATGCTCATGACCAACTGGGTGATATTTTTAAAAAATGTATTACATTAGGGTTAGGAGTAAATTGCTCTAAAACCCACAATATGAACTTTTCCAGACATTAGGGTACTTCCATCTTCTCCAGAGTTTCATTGCATATACCTGTCTTTGCTTTTGTATAAGGTACACAGGTGGTGTCCAGTGACAAACATAGGTTGACATGGCCTGGGAAAGGAATAAGAAAGAAGAAGGGGAGAATTACTTGTGAGCCAAACCTGAATAACAATGGCCAGTTCTTTATTAAAAAACTCAGATGACAGCATATGCTCCAGTTTGAATGCACTAAAGCCCAAGTTTGCCAAAAGCTGCAAAGCTGATAAATAAAGCAGTAAAAATATTAAGTGGATACTGAAGTCAATTCTAAATTAGGTTACTTCAAGTGACTATAAATTTAAGCAGATAAACACAAGACTTTCCAGTGAAAAAATGAAAATCTTTGACTGCAAAAGTACAGCTGGAGGGCAAGGCACAATGTTATTTAAGGCACAAGACAATAAATCCTTAGGAGTTTGACTTTTAGGATACACTCAGGTCAAGAAATATATGAGTGCCCCAGAGACCATAAAGTTCAGGGTCACAGAGAGTTTCTTGCAAAATGTTCTGACTGTAGACAAGAATCTACCGGAGTATTTCTAGTTGCTGCCAGTTTGCAATAAACTGTGGTGATAACACTTGGTATGTCATGCTAGAAATAGTGTTTTTCATTGCTTGCCTTAATGCTTTGAAATAATGATCCCATCAGCAGGTGCTATCATTTCTTTCTGGTACTGTGTGATTTGTTGATGTGGAATGTGCTGTGAAATCCACTACTTCCTTGGTACAAAAATGGCCCTTTCATTAGAATAAAATCATTATATCTTAAAATGCCTCTTACAGTCTTGTTTAGGAAACAAACCACCCAACAAACAAACCAGCCACAAACCTTTATGATACAAACTGAGTGTCAACTCATGCAGAGCTCTCACCCTCCTTTCTAAGCAGACAGCTCCTATCAATTAGATGCTGTGCCTCACTTCACCAAATGGGTTGTATCTGAAGATAAAATGAAAACAGTTCACCTAAGTATAAACGTAAAAGTTGCTAGCTATTTCACTACCCAATGCAGCACTGTTAAAATCTCTTCTTTATATCATGCAACTCAGTAGTCTGAACAAAAGACTTCACAATGTAGGATTCATAAGTTTGGCCACTCAGCTGTATGTGCATTTATGCTAATATAAAGGAACTCATACTCCTTACGAGTACATTGCTGACTTCTGCTAAAATAACTCTGTTGTATAGAACTGGATGGAGTCATGCCAACAGAAACTCTTAGCATACACGTAGGCAATGTTTTCCTAAACATGCACATCATACCTTCCCTGCACCCCTGAAACCTGGGTCTGCCTTATCCAGGATCAAATGGCATCAACTGCATTTGTTTCTCAGGTGAAGTCACGGGGTCATTAAAAGTGCACCTGAAACTGCACATTAGCTGAATGGCTCATCTGAGCTGGTGCACTAAAAGCATAGAGCTAGACTGTACAATCAAGTTTCATATGAAAAACTGTCAAACAACTAATTAAAAGTCAACCCTGAGTGAACAAAGCAGCCAGAACATTGTGTTCTGTGCAGTTGCAGAAGTGATATCTGGTAATTCATATTTCAGTAGTAGTACCTCTGCACTTGTTAATGTATTTCAATTTTTTTAAAGTATATGAGCAAAAGTTGATCTCATGAATTTTCAGCTTTTCTTTATTACACGTACTTCCTATATATGTGGTTAATACATAGATAAAATTATTTGCCGTTTCAATAAACAGTTTCTGTTTCTGCATGAGCAGGCAGATATGTACAATAAAAGGAAACTCTTTAGAGGCATAAAAACCTGTAGTAAAAAGAAAGTATTTCTTCTTGAGTATCTTAAACTTGTGAGTAAATATTATACTTCCCACATTTTGTTGTCTATTCACTCAGTTGTTCAGCTCATGTATTTTAAAATAACTGACCCTACCTATTGAGGAATGCTAACATTAGACATCAGATACAGCAAGGCTTGGCTGCCCAGCTGCAGCTGAAATTGCCTGGGCTGATGGGAGGAGAGGGGTGTGAGGTGGCAACAGCAAAAACGCAGGGGCAGTAAAAGACCATTGCAGGGATTTAGGAAAGGTAAAGGGAAGAGGGGAGAAAAGAAGTAGTGGGAATCAGGAGAAGGCAGGAGCAGCAGAAAACAAAAGGAAATAGAAATACACTCCACTAGACCGTAGTTCTCTTTTGCTTGGAATGTTCATCTGTATATATTACAGTAGGCAGATTCAGAAAGGTCTAGTCTGTAGACCAGAATGCTATTTGGTTCACAAGCATGTTGTTGCAATGAACAGGCATGATAAAAACCTGAAATGGAGACTGCAAGAGCATGGGAGAAGCCGTCAGAGAACTTACAAAGCAGTGTCCACCTAGGCATGTTCTGGACTTGACTTACCACTGGACTTGACCTGTCCCTGTGATCAGATCTCTTCTGCTTTTGTGACTGGAACACATTGATGGATGTCTTAAGTTTAAACCATTTACCTGATGAAAGATCTGATGCTATTTTTGCTGCTGGGGCCACATAAGCTTTCAGTGTACTCATCTCTTTCTGTACTGCATATATACAAAACTTTGTGCTGCTCACCACCTTGTCCACAGCTCTGTTTATTGCTGTTATCACCAGTATTTTGCTAGAGATACTGGGTGGAGCTATATTCAGGGTGGAGGATGCTTGGGCCTTTGTGCCATAGGGGTGATTGTCTCATATAAAAGGCTTTGTGATTATTTCTGAGGGTAACTTCCAACCAAATAATCCCTTCTACAGAGTGTAATCAGCAGCAGAAAAACATTTTTCTTGGTCTTTTTATATGATCAAGTGATCAAGTTTTACCTAAGTTTAGATGCCCTTTGAGAGCTAGCGTAAAAATAATTTTCCAAGTACTAAATGTCCAAATAAATCAGGGAAGGAAAGTTGCAATATTATGGCCTTGCATTACTCTGTAATGACTGGCAGAATTTGGTGATGTGTTTTCATGTAGGGAAGTTCCCACTTCAGAAACAGCATTAACATTTTAAGACGTTACTGTCTTCCACTTTGTTATAAGGGGCTGGACCTGCTACCTCCTGAACTCAGACATCATAGCAGATTGTACAAATGGGCCAAATGTACTTCAGTGCTCTCAGGAGAGTCCCTTTTAACCACTACTAAAGACACAAGAGCACATTTCTCTCAAGCCTGGATGCTGCATATTCATGAGGGGCAGAACAAGTGTGGACCTTCAGGAGCTCTGCAGTGAGTGTCTCCCTTTGAGGTCCCTGTGTAGCTCTGCATTTTCCCACATTATGCCTTCTCCTGAGGATGAAATATGACAAATCAGAAAACCCTGGACCCCTGTAATCATTGGAAGATCTACTGCTTTCCTTAAAGGTTCTGGTCTAATTGTTATGGCCTTCTTATTATCTGTTGTGTTTGGTTACAACTTGTACAAAGCCACTGCAATAGGATCTCCTCTGCTATGATGTTTGCACCTCCTGACTTGTGTGTTAACTTTAACATTCCAAGCAGCTTATTTTTTAAGTTTTGAGGGTACTCTCTCCACCACAAATACCTTCACCTTATCCTTCTTTTGTAACCGGCACATCCAACAATGTATGAAATGGGAATTATGCGTGGGGTTTGTCCACCTTGGCTGTCTGTATTAACATGCTTGACCTGAGTACTCTAAATGAAATAAAATGCTTTTCAGCTTCATCTATATAAAGCTACAGAGTGCTAAACCAAAAGATTAATGGTTTCAGCTGGCTTGCTGACAGGTGGAGAAGAGTCATTACTGCCCCTTTGTTCCAGACAGAATCCTTCTCCTTGAAGAGAGGGTGCACTCCTCAGGCCTCATGACAAGTTGATGCAGAATTTATTTTCTTGGCAGAAGTAGGAGTTGGGATGGAAACTTGCATGTATTGTACAGCAAATCTTTTGTTTCTTTCATTTTTCTTCAGTTAAAAAGGTTAAACATGTTTTCTTGGGAGCCTTAAACTATTCTCACTCATTCTAGAAATAGAAACTCTTGTCATAACTGTAGGTAACTTTACATTCCTGTCTCTGCGTAACATATAAGCCATGATGGAAAGACTGGTTTGCTGTCTCTCAGAATAAGCATGTTGTATATTGAATGCTAACTGTCTCTGTTACAGGACAGGGAAATCTTAAGTTGCTTTCTTAGGTCAACTTAGTCTACTGTTAAGGTATTTCCTCAGTTCTCCTTTATCTTGAAAAATTTGTCACAGTTTTAGGACATTTTTCCTTATTTATACTAATTGTCTGAATTTATTGCTTACCGAAATTAATTTCTCCTTCAAGATTTGGCTTGTACTTTTCTTTCTTTTACTCTGTTTCTAGGTATCAGCACAGCTACTGTTGGATCTTTTTTTCACAAAGACTTTGCTGTTCTGGTCTTGTCTTTATAGCCAAAACTGTCAGGTTAAATGAAGGTTTTATGGCAGGGTTTATGCTAAACTTTTTAAATGGACTGGCAAACCCACTTTTATTCATATCTAAAATAAATATTGCAATCTTTAATGAAAAAAAAAATAAATACAAGCAGCTAATCACTAAAGCTATCAGGTATCTCTTACACTAAGTAAGGCCTAAATAAGGAATTTGAAGAAACATTTCCAGAAGAGAGCAACTGTTAATGAGCCACTGTGCTGGTTTGACTGAAAATCCATTCATTTTCTTCATGCAGTTAGAAGCCTTTCTTTTTCATAGCTAGAACGCTCATTATTTGGACTTAGTTTGAGAATAAGAAGATAACACCGCAGCAGAGTCAATGTTTTTAATTGCTCTGGTCTGAGAGCCAAGGACACTCTGAGCACTCTGCCCACAGGTGTGAGGCATCAAGGAAGGGAGGCACAAATGGGGCAGAGCTTGACTGACATTCAGACTGATCATGAGAATATTCCATCCCATTAACATCATGCTCCAGATTTAAGAGTGGGGCCTTCTGGTTTGTTGCCCCCTTTTTTCTTTCGTTCTTCTCTCTCACTCCCTCTCTCTCTTGTGTGAGTTGTTCTTTTTCTCTTCGCTCTTTTTTGTCAGACCCAGAGTTCTGTGCAGGATGTTTATGTCAGCTTTTTACCATTTTGCAGAGGCCTCTGACCCTTTTTGCCTTTTTCCTCTCTTTTCTCTCTCTGAGATTGGCTTTGGGAACAGGTGCCATTTCCTGGGATCGGCTGCTCAGCGTGTTCATGAGGAATTGCCTTGAGTATCTTTTATTTCTATTTTATATATATGCTTACTAGTAGTGTATTAGTATTTTGTTATTTTATTAAACTTTGTTTATCTCAATCCAATTTTCTCCTTTCCCTTATGATTCTCTCCCCTGTTGGGAGGGTGAGGGGAAGTGAGGAAGGGGTGAGTGAGCAGCTATCTTGGTTGTATTGCTAGCTCGGGTTAAACCACGACAGCCACGTATCATTACCTTCCTTTTAAAAAATAGGTTTTATTGTAATTAAAAGGTGCTTCTTTTGACATCATATGGTCATTGTTTACATCTAGTAATTTCTCCTACAGCTGTTTCCAGTTCTTCTGAAGAGCTAAATACACTTGATCCAGTAGAAGAGCAACTTCGAAAACAAATCGAAGAGGAAAAAAAAAGGTATTCCTTCTGCCTTAAAATTCTGCCAAACTTCAGAAGATAAATTACACTGATAGTATATTCCAATTGCAATTCTGCACAAACAGCTACCCTCAGGGTTTTCTCTGACATTTGTAAAATGTCAGCTTTATGGTTCACTAATAGTTTTTAAATTTGTTTTTATACTATTGGATTGTCTGTAAGATGCCCCAGTACATGAATGAGGAATATTTATGTTTGGGCTAATGGCTAAAAACAATTTTAAAAAAAAGCTTAATATCCTCCCTGAGGATTAGTGTTAGAAACTTGTTTGAATCCAAATATATTGTGAACCTTTATGGTTGATTCAGAAATGTCCTGCTTTCCCTGACCTAAGGAAAATCTTTAGGCTATATAGGATTGACTAAGTGTAAATAATGCGTAGAATATGCTTTGGTTAACCAATCCTTCTGTTTGCTTTAATGTTGCTGTAGCCAGGAAGATAAAATAAAATAGATGCAAGGGTATCACTTCTAAGTATTTTGCTAGCATTTATGGCACGTGCAATCTGTGAGGAAACTTCTCGCTATTTCATGCAAATGGTAAAGCTCCAACTACATGTTAGCCAAGAGGCCTCATTAATGAAGCTTCTATCTGAAAGGGGAATCGGCACCCAGCTCCTGTCTGAATCCAGGCTCTGGTGACCAGTTGTTTATTAATGGTAACATGCTGAGAAATCAAAAGAAATAATTGTCACATTTGAATGTGTATTTTAATTGTTAATCAATATTGATCACACTTGAATGTCAGTAATTTCTTTAGTGAAATAAAAGCTTTGTGGGATAAATTTCTTGTACCTACTGTCCAGTGAAGTTCTCCTAAAATGTGACATGTCCCTTCCTACCTCACCTCTGTCTGTGTCTCCTGCATCCATAATTATTATGTATTCTTTTGTAGTTTAAATCTGTGAGTGTTCTAGGTAGGATAAAGCTTTGGTTCAGATATGTGTTGGAATATCTGTAATGCAATTTCTTCTTCTTATGTTAGTTACAAAATGATGTTGAATCGCTTGAAAGGGCTGAAGGTAGAGATTGAGCACCTGCAGCTTCTTATGGAAAAAGCCAAGATGAAGCTGCAAAAAGACTTTGAAGTCTGGTGGTCTGAAGAGGCACAAAAGCTACAGGTATGAAAACACTTAATATTTCTTCCATTCTCATGTAAATTACCATCTTCAATCATTTCTTAAAGAAGTAGTTAATTGACTAGATAGAAAGGAGTATGGAGAATGGGATTTTGACCTGATTCACCCATGCTTATGTCAACGTGAATCAGACAAAGCTAATATGAATTATGCTCATAGGAAGCTAACACAAACAAAGAAAAACCCTTGTTTTCTGCTCTATTTTGTGTTTTGACATTTCCCTAAACAACTTGATTGAAAACCAAGAGTGGACCCAGAAAGTCTGAAGGAACATAAAACAAATAGAGGAGATGGGAAAAAAATAAGCTTTTTTACTGCTGACGAAACTACGTTTTCATCAGGTTTGACATGTTTATTGGAAGATGGCAGTCATAACTGTAATATGGACAAATCCCAGAAAATATAATTAGTTTTCAGCTTCCTTTTTTTTGCAAAGACTCTGGTAACCTTTCTGCTTTCCTAAGCTCCCAGAGGGTCAGCGTCTCCTAACACAGAGCGCCTCCCCTCACTCTAGCTGAGGTCCACCACTGCCACCATAGCCTGTTTAAGAACCCAGCAGAAACAGAGTGCT
Organism: Nesoenas mayeri; assembly: GCF_963082525.1. NCBI lineage: Eukaryota > Metazoa > Chordata > Aves > Columbiformes > Columbidae > Nesoenas > Nesoenas mayeri. The sequence continues at coordinate 88,878,934 of NC_137544.1, read as the reverse complement.
CTAATTTCATTATTTGTGTAAAAAAACAAAAACAAACAAACAAAAACAACAACAAAAGCACAACAACAACTAAAGAGATGTCATTTTAAAAAATATATTGGAAGTTCATAATGTAGTCAGTCAGTAAGCTACACCATTTCACGCAAACAGGAGACAGTACAAGAGGGTCTGGAGGAGCATCAACTGAAACAACATTGCTTTCTTATGCTCCCCTTCAGACACTTTTTTAAATGTCTTTCAAGTAGTCACATGGCATCACACTGCAACGCACTGCCATGAAATGCACATCAGCCTAATGAGAAAGAGTGCTGAGTGCAGTCCATCCCATATCATTTATTATTATCTGGAAGAGAAGATTTACTCCTTGGGGATAATCTGTTATAAACAAAGAAATGTTTAGCCAGTATTTTGTTTCATTCTTATGAGTATAAATTTAAACTGTATTTTTAAGGAAACAGCCTAAAATAAATATGGAACTTAACATGAGGAAGTAGTTGATCCATAAAGTGTCACCTAACTAGCTTAACTTCAAGTCATCATTGCAAAATCCTTCTCAGGTTAAAATCTCTAACCGTATTAGTGGCAAAGAGGATGTTTTAGTCACGCTCCTGTCTAAATATTTAGGCTTTTCAAAGCATTTCAGATAATATTGTTGAATCTGCTGGAGCATATTTTTCTCTACCCCTTAACAGGAGAGGTCCCGTATTCAGCTTCTCATGATTCATCAGCAGAAGATTAGAAAACTAAAAAAAATAATTGGGATTGATTTATTGGTTCTTGACCTATCTATACATCTGAGCTCCCTAAGAAACTCAGCGAACACACGGTGTCACATATTAAAAACTTGTAACTTGAGCTTAAAAATACTTGAACCAATCCTAAACATTTTCTCTTCATTCAGAAGTGTTTGTCCAAGTGAAGAAAATACTGTGTGATTCAGATTCCGTGTTTTCTGAATGAGTCATTGCCTACCTTATTATTGCTGAGACCTGTAGGCCAATATTAAGCACTCTAAAGAAATCTTATCCTACATAATTTTGTTTTTCAATCTAAACCCAGCAGGAAAAGCCAGAGATGGTTAGCTCATCAAATACCGTGACTGTTTATCCTCAGCTTAGAAAACCCTCACAACATCTATCAATTAACAGGTAAATTGGTCATTTTTTCTTCCTTACTTATAAGAAAATGCAGTTTTAGTAGAAGTACAGTTCACCAGAATGCTTTCGCAAATATCGCACTCAAACACCATGCTCCCATTTACAAGACAAATAACTGTTTAGAAAACAAATTGTTATCATTCCATTATTTTGCAGTCATATTGAAGGTATTTTATTGTAAGTCAGTTCTTTTGACTTCTTGATCTTGAGAGCCTGGAAACCTGTCACTAGGGACCCTATGACATTGAGGAAAACAAGCCTGTCATCAGTTTTGTTATATGAGGAGATTATATACCCTGTGCACCCACACACACACACAAATTAAAAAAAAAAAAAAAAAAAAAAAAAATCATTTAATCCATAGCCTAGATAGATTTGCAGTTGAGTTGTTCTGGTGCTACATTTATGCAGCATATTATTTCACAATGAAATTGCGTTTGATACTGTAAAACCCTGGTGCATCCTCTGAAGCAAAAAAATATAATCATCATCAGTCAGTTCTGGTTATATGACTTGGATGCCTAGGTATCTCAGGGCACAGACACAGTCCTTCTAGAAAATTGAAGTTAAGCCCCTAAATCACATAGTCTTTAAGAACTGCCAAATCAATGAAAAAATATTCAGGAAATCCTAAAGCAGAACTATGATGTGAAGTTCCTGAGTATTGTTAAATTGCATAAAGGTAATAACATCACAGATCCTTTCTAGTTCTTGTAATATGTAAGTGTAATAAAGTCTGGAATATTGTTAACATTAAATATTATATTGATTTAGTTGAATTACACTGAGTCTTGAGGTTATTTTCATCCATTTAGGCAGGTACAAATGGTATGGGACTCAAGGAGTTAAAGAGAAACATTCAGTAAACCTGGAGCTATTCATTTGAAAATGACGTATACTCTTGGGCACAATATCTTCTGCAAAACTGAACCTGGTACAGTGTAATACAGTAAAATTTTAGTCATAAATTTCTTCCCTTTTTCAAGTTCTCTGCCAGAAATATCAATTCATCAGCCAACAATGAATAAACTACTGCAGAGTTTGAAAAGCAAGAACTTGTCAATCCTGCCATCTACTGGAAAAAGCCTAAAACTGAGTAGTTCAGTGTTTCCACTTTCTCCAAGATTGGCACTGGGTCCGGCAGCATGCACAACCACTGGGGAAAGGAGAGAGTCCCCAGACATCCCGTGGCAGAGCTCTGCTTTCCTGGTGGAGCTGGCCTCTGATAACATTGTCTGCAGGGACAGGAATGCACAACAGCTGCTTCCAATATATTTGGCTACCATCAATGAGCAACATCCCAAAGTCCTCACTGAGTTCTCATCCAGTCTCCCACTGATTTCAGTAATAATTTTGCCTGACACAAGAAAGAGTGGAAAATTAGCTAAGGCCTTACTTGGCTAAGTTTGGGAACTAAATATACCATTACAAACTGTACATCAGATACATACATCAAAGTGCTTTACAAACCCTGCTTACAAGGCAAATACCAAAAGTGTCATCATTATGAGCTTACTTGTCATTTTTTCATAGCTACATTCTCTACATAAACCTGATCATCACATGGATCCAACTGAAAGTCCTCTTCCAGTAAATGACAAGTGCTTTATATAGATAAAAAATCTTGAAAAACAGCTTCTTTATAGTTACTTAGCAAGTATTAATATTCCCTCCAGAAAGGCTAAATTCTTTCCATCTTTTCTGTTCTCATTCCAGCTTTTCAGAGACCACAAGAGTCAGCCCCAGTGAAGATCCAGCTGGGAAAAACAATTCAATGTTTTCTAGTAACCCAATTTCTAAAACAAGGTAAGAAGGGTACCTGGGCTATTCAGAGGAAAAAAGCAAACCATAAGTAATATAATGTCTAGATAATCCTTTATCAGTCTCTTTAACAATCTTCTTGAAAAACAAAACAAAACAACAAAAACCCACAAAAAAAACCACAAAAAACCTGAAATTGCAGATTTTCTTCCAACTTCCAAAACAACACCAAAGCTGCCCGTAGCTTTACACCGTGTAGCTGCGTTATCAGCATTAAAGAGGTGGTTTCTTGTTTGACCTGAAGCTTTTTTCCCCATGAGCTTATGAATCCACATGACTGTGTCTTCTCAGCAATAGAAAGTGAGTCTAAAAGAGCAAATAAAAAAAAATTGAAAGGCAGAGAGATCAGGGCATGTAAGTATTGCAGAATGTAGTGACTACACAGAGTTTTTTCATTCTCATGGTTTTTGTCCTTAAAATATTTTGAGTCTTCCTCCTACAAATTATTCTAGTAAAATAAAATAACACCAGCAGCCTAGGTATGTCAGACTTGGCAAAGGTTATATCTCACATTTTCTCAAAAGAGGTACTTCTTTGTGAAAATTAGCTTAACAGGTTAACAGAAACTACTTTTTTTTTTGTTTGACAGCTTCTCTATTTTTTCTAATGTGCTCATTTCCATTTTGTTTTCTCCCACCAGAACATCATGCCAAGTCAGTATACTTTCAGAAGTTACATTCTTATTGTGCTCTGCGCTTCTGGCTATTAAGACCCTTAGGAAAATAGGGTTAAGTTACTATTTTTCCTACTGCATTCATAAGAAAAAATCACAAGGGGGTTTTCTTTCATTTTCCAAAACAATCAATTTCTAGAACAGTGGAAAATCATGGAAAATTTCATCCCCCAAAGCCTAATGTTTTAAATTGCATTTGCGCTTAAGGAAAACAGAAGAAAAAGAGAAGCTAAAATGGAATTTAGACAGTATCTTCTCAAATATATTGTGTATTTTTTATTTATTATATTGTTGCTAATCAAATTAAAATCAGCGAGAGAATAGTCATTTACTGGTGTTCTGAGACCACCTTGTAAATTGCATTAAAATAAATATTTTATTAACTTCATAGTAATTTCTTTTTTTTTTTTTTTCATTTTGATTCACTAGTCCAGCAACTGAGAATTAGTAGCACGAAGACAGGATATCAAACTTCTGGTATATGTCAGGCACACTTACATTCTACTGCAATAGTCAGTAAGAAACAGTGGAAATAACTTTAATTACAAAAGTAGGATATGAAAAAAAAACCACCACCACTTCCCTCTAGTTCTACTTGTCCTTTCATATTGTAACTTTTGTCACCGTATTTCTCATTTCACTATTAGTGCTTAATCTTTAACTGAAGCTAAAGACACAGGGCCAAATCCTTAGCTTTCTTAGTTGAATAGAACAGCTTCATTGTACTACATCATGTTATACCACCAGAGGGTCTGTCAAAAGCAGAGGTAAGTCAGTGATTTAACTGCAAAGATACAAGATGGCAGCTGGGACTGGAGACTCAGCAGCACAAAGGAGTTGCTTCTGTCAGCAAATGTCATAAATGTCATGATTGTGTACTTCTATGTGTGTTATTCTATCTTAATTTCCTTAATAGGAATTCTATCTTAATAGGCAAAAACATATTGACCTGTTTGAATAAATAGCAGTACGTTTTCCTGAAGTAAACAAACACATGGCATAGTCACATCCATAATTTCATTGGTAAACTCACTATATTACACTTTTCCACTTGGCAGAAAGTCTTTGGCACAGCAGTAAAATATTTTTAAGCGTTCGTGAGAGGTTTTATAGCTGACCAGCATGTAGCCCTACAATACTATAAAGATATTGGCTAATCTTAAGAATCCGCATAACAGCATTAAGAAGTCCTGAGATTGATTTTGCTCTGAATTGTGCCATCTCTAACAATATGTATGGAAAAGAAAGTCCTCCATGCTGAAAAAAGAGATGAGATAATGGAACAGAAAAATGACCTTCTTACTCAGTTGGGACCACAAGTATACTTTCTTATTTCAGGACCCCAGCAAGTTCAAGCACATCTATTCCTCTGACTGGAGACAGCCAGGCTGATGCTGACATTCTAGCTTTCATGAAAGCAAGACAGAACATCCTGCAAAAGAAAGGTAAACCCTGCCAAAAACCAGGAAGCCAAACCAAAATCTCCAGTACAGCATTTTAAAGCCAAAATAGCTTTACTCCACATTTATACTGACGCAAGTGAGAACTGATTCTGGCTGAAGTTATATTACATTATGTTCTCAGCCATTCTAAACACTTTAGGTCCTTCACATGTATTTATTTTAGTAGCTCAATGCTGCAGTGTAAAACTATGAAGGCTGTTTGTTTTTCTCAGCCACCATCAGTGAACTTTATGGGGCATGCACATCTGTGTAACCTGCACAGTGTATTTCTTTACACTGAAGTAAATGCATTTGAATGTGGTCTCTTGATGATTAAGATACTTCCAAAATTTTCTCTAGTTTTCTAGGTAGTTTTCTTTAAACTACCTGTCCTGGTTTTCAGCTGGAAAAATTTATCTCTAACAATTGACATCAAATGAAGATTGCATGAATGATTGCACTGTACCTGCCTCACGAGGCAGACTGGCCCACTGTGTCTAGCAGTGTATGCCATTAACAGGTATTTCACTTTATCAAGGTCTAATTAAACTTTCTATGGGTATTTGTCACCAAGTCAGATACTGAGAGTAATCATAGGTAGGCAATAAAGTTCACTCTACAGTGTAGATAAGTAAAATCGGCAGGAGGCAGAAAGCAATAAATTCACAATGGTTGCACTGCAAGGTAAACTAAAAGTAATTCATCACAATAAAGAAAAATGACTTGTGATTTTCTTTTTCTGTTTTGTTTGGTTTTGTTTTTTGTTGCATGTGGGGTTTTGGTTTAGGTTTTTGGGTTTTTTTGTTGTTGTTTTTTTAAAAATAGTTTTTAGTAGCAGCAACCAATTAGTCAGGAGCTGAAAGCAGTAGCGGTTGCTGAAGCAATAACTTTCCATCAGCACTTGAGTGCTGATGGCAGCATTATCCAGCAAGCTATCAGCACCTGGCAGATGGTGTTAGCACTGTCACAAAGTGGGGTTTTGGTATCACATTGCTTATCAGAAAACTGTCAGGTAAATACACAGCGATTGAAAAAACAGCCTCCCTGCATTCGTCCAAAGCAAACACTTAGTACACTCAGGCTTTGGGATCCCTTTTGTCTTTATTTAGAAAAGCTGTTGTCAGGTCTTCTGCAAATGAAGTTAAATTGAGTTTACAGGCTTCTCCTAAGAAGAAGGTTGGAGATGTCTTACAACAAATGTTTCAGGCCTTTAGAATGTCAAAAGCTGATTCATTCTGTGAAGTACAGTAATCTAACTAACGAGCACATCTTGTCCTGTGATCATCTAAATCATACTATATCAGAAATGTCTCTCTCAGATGCCTTTTCCATCCTGATGGTTTTTCAGCCACAGGTTATTACCTAGCATCATCCCTCAGTTTCAGAAGGCACTAGGCCTTATTAACATTGGCAACTCTTAGGCCTTTAGGTTGTAAAAGGTGTTCTTGCAGAACAGAGGAGATATGAAGTTCAGTTAGACAAGATGGACTACATGCTGCCCTAAGCAGCTGAAAAGGAATGGAGTAGCGTTTGGTCATCTGGGCAGTGGGCTGGATGGCACAACCAATCACTAAGCGCAGGCAGGGGAACAAAAAGTAAAGACACTTCATAAGTATGACTGGCATGTTACAAACACATAGGGACCTGATGTGTCGTAGATAAGAGACAGATCAACAGCAAGTTCTGAGAAGCATTTGGAGTCAACCTAGCAGATAACAGAAAGATTGTCTTCCTTGACTGCATGTGAGGAAAGGGAAAACATCCTAAATTTGAAGGATAGAGCCATGGATAGCAGGAACCATTGATCAAAAAAGCCTGTGAATTCTGATTTAGCGAGATGAAGAAGGGTAAAACCTATGGACTACTAAGGAAGTACTTTGTGCTTCATCACCATAGTGAAAACTGAGGACATCTATGAGTTGCTGTGGTAGCCTTTTTAACTGGGAGAAGTGAGCTGAAAGACTCCACTGTTGCCATATATGTGATAGTGGTATGTGTTTGCTTTCCCTGTGAGCGCATCACTTCACTCTTACCTGACTTGTTCCTAGTCTAAAAGGAGATGAGAGGAACAGTAATTGCTATAGTGTTTGTGCATCTTTGGCTGTAAGGGGTTTGCAGAAAATATTGCATCCAAACTGGAGGGTTTTCTCTTTTTGGGTAGGGATGGGGACTTGCTTTTGTTTATAAGGAAAAAGTATCAGAGGCACAGTTAAGCAGAAAGGAAGAGCAGAAGGAGGAATGTATTCTGACTGAATACTTTGGAGGAAAAGACTATGTATTATCAGTCTCATACATAACTTTTTCTCAATAAATCTCAAACATATACAAGATAGAACATAGATAAATTATTTGCCCAGAGCCACTGAGTCAGACAGCTCCATCTAGGAACTAAGTGTGCTGAGTCCCAGTACAGTGCTCCGTTGTCTCCTTCCCAAACTCTGTTCAACTGAGATATTCAATAAGCATTTCTGCACTTGCACACAAATTTATTCACTCCATGCATGATTATTATACACAGAAGGCCCTGCAGGAAACTACATGAAAAAAGCACAGGGTCAGTCAAACCAAAGTCCACTAGGCCTAAAATATGTCAACATGCTTATTGCTCTTTCCTTTATTGATCCTGACCCTTTTAAACTCTTATAGCAGTATCTTAGAAGCAAACTGAGGGCCCCACTTTACATCAGCTGGGAAAAAAAAAAAAAAAAGGTGAAAAAAGGTGTGCAGAAGCCAACAGAGTGGAAAATACGTGTCATAAACAGAAAGCATGGGAATGCTCAATATCCTTAGTGACAGTAATGCAGGAGGGGGAATGAGATGTCTCATAGATTACCTCGGAGTTTGTAGGTTGTTACTATTTGCTTTCTAAACAGAGATAAATTAAAGCAGGTACGTTCAGAGATGCTCGCTGGGGTTGGTAAAGCACTATAATAACTACATTGGAAAGCTTTTTACAAACGGCTACTCTGCAAACATATGCTTTTGTTGCCTTGTGCAGTCTTGAGGTAGAGAAATTAAAATGCAGAAGAGTAGATGAAGTATTTTTTTTTGTCTTATAATTTTTTTTTTCGTTTTGTTTTACATTTCTGAAGTTCAATTTTTAAACTGACAACTCAAACAAAAATATAGTTTAATGTATTCTTTATGTTCTTTCAGGCTTGGGGAACAAATGAAATTCTTCTTGCAGGTCTACTATTTCCTTTTAGAAAAAAAGACCTTTATTTTTTGCCTTCCTCTTCTCTATAGAAACAGGTATGAATAACTACTTTAGATGTACAGATTTAGTTGTTAAAGATATAGAAGTGATTTATCTTTGACAGCAAAATCCATTTCTCCAGTGAATAGTATTTGAATATTTGCACTCAGTATCTTCAGCTTACATTAAAATTAAGCAAAACTAAAACAACCAATCAGGCATTTGCCAAATATGTTTCTTTACTGAGAACTCATTGTATGATTTCTAAATGTTCAAATTATCTAATGTCTTAACGCTCTTCTACATTTTTAATCTGGGGAACACTTATTTCTACTGATGGTATTTTTGTTTGCATAGATTTGCAGAAGGCTATATTAATTTCAGCTAGTCAGCATCCAGAGACTTCTGTGAAAAAGTCATAGTTACAAAAAGTTACAAAAGTCTATACAATTTCATTTGAGACCTTTTGCTGATTTTTTTTTCTCCAAGAAATAGTAGTTTTCATATCAGATTATTAGAATACTGAGATTGCATTGTAATATGAACATAAATTTTTATTAGAAAGGAATTCTAGAGTTTAAAAAAATCCCAATTGTTTTTCTTTCATTTGAATATACTAAATATTATGCAAAGTATATACTCTCCCAGAATATACAGGTTTCAGAAGAAACTCTGACACCTGAAAAGCTTAAAGGGCAAATAGGCATAAAACACAAATCAGATGTGAAAATTTAAATGCACTTATGTATTATATACAATGTACGTCCACTATTGACTCGGTACTACTTTATTGAATAATATTTGGTTCTGCAACAGCTTATTTTACACATCAGACTAAGACAAATAAAAAAATGCAATACAAAATGCAATCAACTTCTCTGAGATATACCTACTTCTAGATTTAGGCCATCATTTTTCATGCTAGTGATAGGCTTATATGGATGCATGCAGAAGGGTTTGTGTTGTTCACATAAAAATACAGTGATATGTTGGCAGAATCATACATCATTCTCAAGGATGTGTATTTCCTTAAGTTGCTGATACTTAGTTCTGTGGCAAGTTCCTAATTATTTGGAAGTACATGATGCAATAGT